>NW_020897746.1:4313160-4768533 GCF_003984885.1 Neopelma chrysocephalum | reverse complement strand
GCCCCCCCGACCCCCCCACACCTACGAGCACCACGCGGCTCGGGACCCTCCAGACCAGCAGCCCCCGCCTCGGGGCGGCCCCCGAGGGTCGTGCAGCCCCCCGGCCCGCGGAGCTGTCAGCTCCCCTGCCAGCCATATTGCTCTGCGCCCGCAGGAACACGCAGCCGGAGAATGTAAACACGAGCTAAAATGTCTGCCAGGAAATAGTTTGTCTCCGCGAGCATCGCGCTGGAAGTTCGGCTCCCCCAGCCCGGGGGGGCCACGTCTGTCCCCCCCTCCCCACCTCCTCCTTCCCCCCAAACGCCACTTGACCTTGGCCGAGGGCACATCCCCCTTGGCCGAAGGGAGGAAGTTATTCCCCTCCGGGTGTTTTGTGTTGTGTTTCTTGGGGTTTTTGAATTTTTTTTTTCCCCCCTAGTGAGGGAACTGAAAGGGCCGTGCTCGGGGGAAGGGGTGGATGTGGGTTAAGCCGAATTTTCCTCCTTTTCTCACGCTGCCAGGGAATCTCCAGCCGGCCAGGCATTGCCGGCAGCGAGAGCTCTCTGAGCCTCAGAGAAAGTCATTTTGCCAGCTGGCTCCCACCGAAACCCCCTTTTATTTTAATTCCTCCTCCCCCCTGCACGTTTTATTTGCCACCTCTGGGCGTTTGCAAAGGGGTCATTTTATGGAAAACCTCCGTTCTGGGTGGGAAGGGGGACGGGAGAGCTGCCGGCAGATCTGAGGCCTCGCTGTGTTTTCACACCAAAAGCCTGGTGGGGCGATTCCTGGGCGGCTGCCGGAAGCAGAATGCAAAGCAGCGCTGATGAAACCCATCCCAGCCCTATCCCTGAGCTCCCCAGGGCCGAGTGAGACCCACCACCCACCCCAAACATGACACCCCCACCCTGCCCAGCACGGAGGGTCCAGAACTGGTCAACTCTCCCCCTCCCCAGCTGTGTGTTTTCCTAACACCGTGTGCCCCACGTGGTGTAAAAATACCTTTGACCTTCTCCCCAAATACTCCCACTTTTAGGATTTTTTTTTTTTACTGTTTGCCCCCTTCCCAGCACCCTGTTTCCTGCAGTCTGAAATGCCCCACACGGCTCAGGGCAGGGGTGAGATGAGGAGCTTTGTGCTTGCGGTTTCTATTTCTTTTTCAAGCGTCAGGGAACAAAGGTCTGAGAGCGGCAGCCACAGTTCAGAGTGGGGCAGCTCGTCACTGTCACCTCTGTGGAGGGGGGAACTTCCCAAACCCCTCCAGATTCCGGGCTGTGGGACCGGGATTCCCCAGAACTGTTTGGGGTGTCGGTGTGGCTGCTTGTGGTGGGATCGACCCTCAGAGCTCCTCCACAAGTGTTGGAGAAAGAAGGCAATAATTACATGACAATTCTTTTTTTTTTTAAATTAATGTTTTAAATTAATCTGGCAAACACCACCCCAGAAGCTCAGAGCTGTGTCCCCTCTCCAGCATCACATCCAACCTCAGTCCAGGGCTGGCAGTTGGTGTGTGTGTATGGCTCTGGTGGTGGTTGGATTTTTTCAAAACAGAGTAAATGACATTTTTTTGGTCTTTTTTTGGTCCTTTTTTTTTTTTTTGCAACAAGTATCTTTTCAGATGCTGCCAAATGTATAGGTTATTTAAAAAAAAAAACTGGATCAGCACCACTTCAAGCTGAGCTCTGAAATGAGTTCTGTGGAGGAACATCCCTGGCTCACCACAAACCCCTTCAGTGCCAGCCTGGCCACGATTGCATTTTTGGGGTGCCCCAGCTCTGCAGGTTGATGGGAGCTCATCCATCCCACAGCCAGCACAGAGCACCCCAACTTCAAATAGACCAGCAACCAGGGTTTGGCCATCGCTCCTCTGATCCCTGCATCACTAAGGGTGGCTGGGATGGGGATGAGGACGAACCTATAACAGGGATTTAGATGTTGGCCTGTGCTGGGGAGCCTCAGGGGGCTGCTGAGCACCAGCCAGGGGCAAATCCCAGGAAAGGAGAGATGCAGGAGCTATTCACCATCAGAAACTCCCCTCAATCCCCCATTGCTAAAGGCAGCAGATGCTGCCCAAGCCCCTTAATCTGCTCAAAGTCCCCACAAGCATCTGACAGGAGCTGTGGCTCCCTGAGGGCCACAGGGATTTGGAATGGGTTTAACCCAGAGGGGTGAAGCCCCCACTGTGCACCCACAACCCCCATGTTCAGGCATCCTCTGGCAGTGCATCCCCCTGCCCACGTGTGCCCTCCCTGCCCATACCCCTTCCCTGTGTGTGCAGCCTCATGGGAGTTTGCACACACCCCCCCATTTCCCTTTTATCACCCGCAGTACTCAGTTTAACAAGTGCTTTGCTGAACTGGGGGTTCCCTGTGCCAGCCCCTGAGCCCCAGTGCTAGGCTGGGTCCCACCTGATGGATTCTCCTCAGCTGGGGAGATTGGCTGGAAAAAGGCCCAAATCCATCACTGTCCAGGTGCTAAATTTAGCTGGATACGCAGAAGGCAGGGGCTGTACCAGGAACTGGGGGGCCTCGAGGGGCACTGCCTGCCTTTTGCTCTCCCTGCCATAGCAGGGTGCAAAGGGGAAGAGGGGTAAAGGAACTGGGTGAAAGAGGGTCCTGCAGGGCCGGGGGGACCCCAACACCCTCCCCACCCATCACACTGCATCCTTTTGCATCAGCCCTGTCCCTGCTGCTCCCCAAACCTGCCTCATCCCTGGGCTTTGAGCATCCTGGATGGTCCAAAGTGTCCTTCCTAGATTCACTGGAGACACTCCCCAGGCAGCTTTGTGGGAGCCACACAGACCCTCAAGGGCCAGATATCCCAGTCCCGGGCTCTGAGCATCCCTGGGATCTGGGGGGTGCCAGGCGTGGGATACAGGCAGGATCCCTGGTGGTGGTGAAACACGATGGGTGAAAGGCAATGGCTCTGGCTACTGGGGGTGGGCTGGGACCCCCCCCAAAAGCCTCTCTGACTGACCTGACACCCCCCTTTCTCCCGTGCCCCGCAGATGTGCACCCCCAGCAACACGCCGGCCACGCCGCCCAACTTCCCGGACGCGTTGGCCATGTTCTCCAAGCTGCGGACCTCGGAGAGCCTCCAGAGCAGCAACAGCCCCATCACCTCCATGGCCTGCTCCCCCCCGGGCAGCTTCAGCCCCTTCTGGGCCTCCTCGCCCCCCAGCCACCAGCCCGCCTGGCTGCCCCCATCCTCGCCCACCACCCACGGCCTCGCCCACCACCTGCACCACCCGCAGCCCTCCTGGCCCCCCGCTCCCCCGCCTGCAGCCCCCCCACAGAAAGCCGTGGCCACCATGGACGGCCAGAGATAAGACTGGGGTTGGAGGAGGGTTGGGGGGAGGGTCTGAGGAAATGGGGGGGGTCTGGGCCGGGGCGTTGGGAGCAGGGGCTCGCCAAGAAACGCACTGGAATAATTTTCTAGGTTTTATTATTATTTTTAAGGGGGGGGGTTGGAGCACATGCTGCTGGGGAGGGCACCAGCCTCTGAGTGCCTCTGCAAGAGTCGCTGGCTGGTCTTTTCTCCTCCCCTCCCCCCCTGTTTTTTTTAAAATATATAACTATAATATATAAATATATCTAATGTATATAAATCCAGAGAGAAGGAGTAGCAGTGTGGAGGCAGCTGCTGGGTGTCTGGGGGGGGGCGTTTCCCTATGGCTCTACCCCCACCTGGCATCCCTACATCAGGGCAGGAGAGGGAAGGGGGGGGACAGGAATAACAAAAATGAATGGATGGAGGTGGCTGTCAGCACCCCACATCATGGCCATGGGGGCACTGGACACCCCTCTCCCCCCAGCTCTGGGTTTCCTGGACGCTTGTCACAGTGCCCAGAGCAAACCAGCCTCTCCTCTGGCTTCTGAAATTCAGCCCAGCTTCTTGCACAGACCCCCCCTGGACTTCCCCCCAACCCCGTCCTTCCTCCCTCCCTCAGCACCCCCAGGGCCTGGGGAATCATCAAGGTGATGCTCCCTCTGTCCCTGCAACTGCCATACATGGCCCTTCCCCAGGGAGAGTTGGGGGGTTGGGAGGGGGTTTTTTAGTCTTCAAACCAATCTTGCTTAAAAAAAAAAAAAGAAAAGAAAAAAAAGAAAAAAAAAAGAAAAAAACGGCAAAAAACAGGTTGAAGGTTTTTTATTAATTTAAAAATAATAAAAAAAATACCAAAACAAAAACAAAATCACTTTTTTAACACCAGCTGTCCCTGCCTTTTCTCTCTCCTGGCTGGGCACTGAGAATGGGGGAGACAACCCTCCCGTGCTACAGTGTCACCAGTGGGGACTGGCCCCCCCCTCCAGGAGCTGCCCCAAGTCCCACGCTCTGCCTCCCCAAACCACTGCTGCCATCCCCAAAGAGGGGGGCAGAGGGAAGGGGAGACCCCCAGCACCCCCAAAGCCATGGAGGTGCTGTGCCAGCACAGCGAGGACCCCCCTGTGCCAGGGGGTACAGCCCAAACCCCATCTTGTCCCCTCACAAAATCTCACAGCCTGCAAACCACCCCATCCCCACCCATGTGATGAGCCCCCCAGGCCTCAGCACTGTTGGGACACTCAGGGGCTGCCAGGCTTTTGGGGAAACCCTGTGCTGGGGGGTGATGCCCTCTGACTGCTCCCCACTGCAGAAGGGCCACCAGGCCAAGGCCACACAGCAAGCAACTAGGGTAACAACCCCCAAAATGGGAACACAGCAGATCTGGAGATGCCAGGAAAGGCTGGGGGGCTCAAAGCACAGTGGCAAAGCATCCCCCAGGGATGGAGAGACCCCCAGGATGGTACAACCTCCCAAGGAGAAAAGGCTAAAAAAATCCCCCATCTGGGGCTACTCACCTGCTCCAGCAGCACACAGAGCACCCAAGGAGGGATGTGAGGCTGGTGTGTGTTTAGGGGGTATAGGAGGGTGAGGGTGTTAACAGGGTGCAGCTGGGTCCCAGGGGCTGCAGATGGGGCAGGGGGTGGGAGAGGTGCTGAGCCGGAGGGATGATGAGTACCAAAGGGGTCCCCCCAGCTGGGCCATATCCTGCAAATGCAATTAGTCCCCAGGGTGTTTTTCATCCCCTCAGCCCCACCCAGGGGTGCAGGATGGTCCTTTGATGGCTCTGCTCTGGTGCCTGGTGGTTTGCTCAGAGTGCTCCCAGTTATCCTACTGGAGGTGGCACTGGGGGGACCCCAGATCCTGCTGCACCCACCTCAGCACCCCAGAAGCAGGTTTTGAGCACCCATTCTTTCCTCCTGAAAAACCAAACCCACCAAGGAAAACATTGGAGGGGGTGCTCCCTACGGACTAAGGTGCCTCTGGAGCACAGAAGGGTGGACAGGGATGGAGTCTGTCTGTGTGGCAGAAGGTTTTTGGGCTTCCCCCTGCAGTTTGGGGAGAACATTCACCAGGAGAGCGAGTTTTCCATGGAGCAGCCCCCGGAGACACACCACGGGTGTTGAGGGGATGTTCCCCCTAAGCTCCGTGTCCTCCCTGGCTGCCTCTGGGGTTCCCCTCGGTGTTTCTCACCCTCCCACTCATCCGAGAGGTGTCACCGGCTTTGTGTCCCCCCTTCCCCCACGAGTCGTTCCCTGTGTGCTGTGGGGACAACCCCGGCCACGTGTCCCCAGCCGTGACACCCTCGGCTCCCCCCGCGCTGGCTCGGGAGGGGCTGGGAAAGCAGCGCTAATCCCTGGGGGTGGCATAAGGGAAAGGAGGGGGCGTGTGTTCCCCCCAGGGGGGCAGGGACAGGTTACGGTGCTCTCGTCTGGAGGTGGGAAGCAGCGGGGCTCGTGCCTTCCTCTTTCCGTTGGTGGGAGGAGGGGGGGGGGGGGGGGGGGGGGGGGGGGACGACAAAGGGGAGAGGGACAAGGGGCTTCCTTCCCTTGGAGATAAAGAAAGCAGCCCGGTGATGCTCATCCCATGGGATAATCGATAGCAAACCAGCGGGCTTGGGGTGGGATTCACTTGACATTAAACCGTGTCCTGCTGCTGCTCTTTCTGCTGAGACCCCCCTTTCCCACTGCCTCTCTGGAGGCAAAGGAACATCCTCCTTCTGCTGCACCACTCGGCTCCCCCAGACCTCCTTTGGGGCCACAGGGTCCCCTGGCAGGGGCCAGGGGGTGCCAGGGGGAGCAGGGGGCTGACACAGACCCTGGGAGGTGCTGTTTTCAGCTCCTCCAGCAGCCCCTCCTTGTTCAAGAAGGAAAGATCCTGATCCAAGGCCACTCCACTCAGGAAGCACAGATGCTTGGCTGCTCGTAGCCCTTTACTGCAGATTGGAATAGGTTGCTCCTTCCGTCCAGGACCCCATAGGAGTCCTCCTGCACTGCCGACCTCGGTAGACGATTCCATCCCTGCCCACCAGGTCAAACACGCCGGGCTGGAAAGGAGAGAGGGGGATGGCTGGAACTCTGGGCTGCATTCAGCATCCCTAAGCCAGCCTCCCTACTCAGCTCTTCCAGAGAGAACTGAGGCACGGATCCCCCCAGGATGCTCAGCATCACCCTCCCCGCCTCGGCTGCCCCAGCCTATATCCCCATCTTCATCATCCCTACCTTGCTGGGGTCTGGGAGGAGGGGCTCCATCGGCTGCACTGGGCAGATGCTGGTGTGCCGGCCCCCACAGTACATGGGGGATCTGCGGGAATAGCTCTCTGCCTGCTCCCTGCGGGGTGGGGCACAGGGATGCTCAGTGCTCAGCACCGTGGCACCCCGTGTTTCACCCTGCTATGCCAGGGAGGGGGACAGGGGGGCTCCCTGGGGGGCTACCGGCTCCCCTCCAGCTGCTGCAGGAGACCCGTCCAGCCCTGCAGGGACCTGCCCTTTCCCCACAGCCCCGGACGGACCCGCGGCCAGGGCAGGACCCTGTGCCCTCCGCAGGGGACGCCAGGAGGCAGGAGCTGGGCTGTCCCAGCTGCAGGGCTTGGTTTTGGGAACTCATTCACAGGAGGCACCCGAGCCCCCACCAAGCCTGAGCTCAGGCAGAGACCAGACACAACTCGCCACATGCGGCTTCAGTGCCATCGAGACAAGAGAACTGGACTAGACAGGGTGGGGCTGTAAAACCTGACCCTCCGCAGCCCCTCTCTCCTGCCGGCACCCCCGGGCCCCTCCGCCCCCACCCAGAGAAGAGCTCTCCTTGCTGGGCAGGGCTCCCCCACACCCCCAGGGCCCACGTCCCGACCTTTGGCCGCGCTCCTGGTACTGTTTGACGATGGGGGGCAGGCGCCCCGTGAGCCCGGGGGACGGCGGCGGCGTGTAGGGGATGATATCGGAGCGCCTGGAGCGGGCAGGAGACCCGGGTGGAGAGAGCCCAGGGAGGGCAGGAGACCCGGGTGGAGAGGGCCTGGAAAGGGCAGGAGACACGGGTGGGTGACAGGGGCCAAACGAGCCATCCCTGCCCCAGCAGGGCACTGCCAGCACCCCCCTGCCCCTGTCCCACCCACGCAGCCCCCGAGGCACCGGTGCCGCTGCTACTCACGGGCCAGGAAACTGCATGGTGAAGGGCTGGTCTCTGGGCAAGAACTCGGGAGAGGGCACCTTTAGGAGCTTCCTAAAATGGGGAGAAAAGGGCTGGGTGAGCTCCCGGGGGGATGCAGCCCCACCTGTGCAGGCAGCAGCCAGTTCGCTGCAGGGAGTTATGGTGTTCATAGGGGGAATCGCGGGGTGCTGAGCATGGTTTCTACTCCACCCCAGCACAGCCCAACCCACTGGCTGGTTACAAAACAAAGGGGGGCGATAGGGGAGATGGGTTATTTTCCGGGAGAGAAGCTCCAGCTCATACCAGGTAACAGTGAATCTGCAGAGGGAGGTACCCAAAAGCCTCGGGTCCTGCTGGTGTCTCCAAAATGCTTGGGCTGCTCATGGCTGCCCAGGGCAGGCAGGGAGGTGAGGTGGCACCACACCTGCCATCCCAACCGGCCCTCACACCCCTGTCCTCGCTTGGTCAGTGCTCAGGACCCCCCTGAGCCGTGCCAGGAGAGCAGGTCATGCCCGGCTCTGGCACCATCACAGCCCTGCCTGGGGGGATGACCTGCTGTCCCCTGTTCCCTACACTCGTCCCCTGTCCCCTACACTTGTCAGGAAAGCTTTGTACTCACATCCCAGAGGGCTCCATCCTGAAGCTGCCCCTTCCTTGTGCCTCCTTGGCTGTCCGGGACCTGCTACCACAGGGAGGAGACAGCACAGCTCCATCACCAGCATCTCCACGGTTCGATCAGCAGATAAATGGGTCTGATGCCAGGGCCCCACATGGGCCCTGTGGAGGAAACAGGGCCAGTGCCGTCCCCAAAGCCATCGCTGTTCCCGTGGCACTCACCTGTCAGTCCCAGCCACACTCTCATCTGGGATCCAGAGGCTCTGTGATGTTGGGTGGCCTCGTACTGCCTTCATGGGCTGGATGGGGGTGTGGATGCCAGGGGATCCTGGATGCACTCTCAGGGCAGTGACACTGCCATCCAAACTCTTTGTCTGAGCAAGCAGAGCAGTGTTTCAGCCCCAGTTCTTGCCCCCAAAACTCCATCCCCTTTTCTCAGTGAAGCTCCCTGTGCTGCTGTGAGCCTGGGTTTAAACCAGACCTTGGTCTAAGGGCAGCACAACAGTGGTGCAGACCCCAGGGGAGGGGGATCCAAGAGGAAGCACCCAGGTGGCTGGGAAAAGTCTACCTTAGAGAAGCTCATCTCCATTTCTTCGTCCTTGATCTGCTCCATGTCGTTCATCTCAGGGGAAGTACCCAGGGGGCTGGGAAAAGACTCTGCCTTGGAGATTCTCATCTTGATCTTTTTGTCCTTGATCTGTTCCCTGTCGAGGCCGGGAAGAGCCTCTGCCTTTGAGATGCTTGTCTTGATCTCCTCATCATCCCCACTCTCATCCACTTCATCCCATCCCACACCACTTTCCACGAAGGACACTCGGGGGCTGCTCGTGACCCCGTGCAGCAAGTTCTTCCCTCTGCTCTGTGCCCTTGAGCTTCGATGAGCCGCTCCTTTGGAGATGCCCATCTTGATCTCTTCGTCCTGGATCTGTCCCATGTCATTCCATCCCATGTCGCTTTCCATGAAGGAGACTCGGGGGCTGCTCACAGCCCCATGCGGCAAGTTCTTCCCTCTGCTCCATGCCTTGGGGCCGGGAAGAGCTGCTCCCTTGGGGATGCCCATCTGGATCTCTTCCTCCTTGATGGGTCCCATGCTGTTCCGTCCCATGTCGTTCCATCCCATGTCACTTGCCATGAAGGAGACTCGGGGGCTGCTCGTGACCCCAGGTGGCAAATCCTTCCCGCTGCTCTGTGCCTCGGCCCTGGACTTTGAGGGTGCAGGGCTGGGGGACCGGGTATCCCGCTGTCTTGGTGAGGATGCCCTGAACCTGTCCGTGAGGACAACTGGAAGAAGAGAACAGGGGGAACTCTTTGGGGTTGGGGGAGCCCTGGGGAACACAGCTGGGGGAAAACCCAGCAGTCCACACGCCCCCTGCCTGCCCCCCTGTGCCCCTCCCACCCACTGGATCCCCTCCCCAGGCCTGCCCAGACGTACTTTCACTGCCGATGACAATCAGCCCCTGGTTCTCCCAAGGGTGTGAGCGCATGCCAGGCCCCTGCTCCCAGTCCGGGGGGACCTGCTGCCAGTCCGGGGGAACCTGTCCGTCCTCGCCCATAATGTCCTTCATGGAAGACTGGGAAGGAGAGAGTGGGATGGCTGCAACATGGGGCTACATTCAGCATCCCCAAGCCAGCCTCTCCACCCAGCTTTTCCTGGGGAAACCGAGGTATGGATCCCCCCTGGATGCTCAGCACCACCCTCCCAGCCTTGGCTCCCTCTCAGCCTTCTCAAAGCTGAACAGGCCCAGCTCCCTCAGCCTTTCCTCAGGAGACAGATGTTCCAGGTCCCAAATCATCTTTGTCACCCTCCACGGGATCCAGAGGAGCACGGACCTCCCCAGCATTGCTGCCCATCCCCTGATGTGGGGGGACAGGGTGCACTGGGGGTGCAGCCACATCCTGGAGCAGGGCCCGGGTGTGCTCAGGGATGTAGGATGTACCATGACAGTGTCCATGACAGTGTCTGTGGCAGGGTCCGTCAGCTGGTCGTGGAGGTTCTCCTCCATATCCTCGAGGTTCGCCTGGAGTGGAGCGAGGAGAGGGACAGGAGTCAGAACACGGGAGCAGGATTTAAAAGGAACATCTGCAAATTAGCTCAGGCACAAGGCAGAGGGACTCTGGGCAGGGCTGTGCTCAGGGGCTGTGGCTGTATTGCATGGGTGGATCTTTATCTCCTCTCCTTCCCAGCACCCACCTTACTTTTCTGGTGGCTGTTTAGTTCACAAGTGCTTCAGCATCCCTGGCTGAGGTAGGCAGTGACCTCTACCACTGGTCCCACCTGCAGGCAGAAGTGCCCTTCTGCCCTCCCTGGGGCAGTGCTCTGGGGAGGGGGGGGCTCTGGGTGGGTTGGGCTGAGCTCCCACATTCCACTCTGGGGACACCCTTCCCACTCTTCCCTCCTGGTGCTCTCCACGCTGGGAGCCACCAAGGGCTGTAGAGCAGGGTGGCAGGGCAACACAGTAAGGGGCAGCTCCCAGGGGCACCACTGGCAGCTCACTGTGTTCAGAGTCTCCTGCATCTTCTGCATGTTCTCCTCCATGTGGGACTGCTGCTCCTTCACCTCATTTATCTCCACACGGAGCTGCTCGCAAAGAGCCCTGACCTAGGAGAGGGGGAAGGCAGGGTGAGCCCCAGGGCAGGGTTGCTGGGAAGCAGGTCCTTCCCCCCACTATGGTCTGCACAGAGCCAGGGGCAGCGCAGGGCACAGGACACTGCTGGGCCTCCATCACATCTTCAGCTGCCAAGAAGGGGCAGCAGCTGCCCAGCAGCACAACAGTGGTGCAGACCCCAGAGGAGGGGGCTGGGAAGAGCCTCTACCTCAGCGATTTCTCTTTCATTGGCTTCCGTTTTCTGCTTTAACTCCTCAAGGTCAGCAGCCATAGAGGCAGCTGGGGGGATTGTCGGGGTCCCCTCCGGGGGTTCCCCACTCTCCTGGACGACCAGATCCCGCAGGCCCAGGTTCACAAGCATCCCATTCAGCAGGTTGCGCAGTTGCTCGAAGTTGATGGGATCAGTCTTGGGCATCCCGATGGCCGAATCCAGTATCTGGCCCAGGGTGAGCTCTGCCATGGCTGCCGACCTGTCCAAAAACACAGACCTACTGTGAGCAACGGCCTTCTGTGCTACTGCTCCAGACAGGAGCAGTTGGGATGGCAGGTGACAGGAGGTGTGGCAGGAGGTAGAGCAAAGGTACGCACGCAGCTGACAGGCTCCTTCCCCTGCGGTCTCCCCCTCGTTCCTTGCTGCATATGGCTCTGTTTATGGTGTCCCCTGTTTCAAGGCGATGGCCCACCCTGGCATAGGTCACCCATTGTTACACAGCAGCAGCCCAGCCCTCTGTGGAACATCCCCATTGTCCCTCACTGCTGGCATGCCCAGCTCCTGGCAGCCGGTGGAATCCATGTGCCGAGACACCTCCGGCTTTAACACTTTCAGCCCCAAAATGACCCTGGGGACGGCTCACATTGGGCAGCCCATGCCCCAGGTGCCCCTTGCAGGGTGAGCTGTGCCTGCCCAGGAGAGCTGTGCCCCGTGGAGAGAGGTGATCCATGTGCTCACGCATGCTGGGCCACTCTGGAACACTCTGGGAGACTGGGCCCAGAGAGGTTGCACTGCCAGCTGTTCACTTTTTTGAGATCTCAAAAGCATGACAGAGTTTCCCTTCTCCCTTAAATGTGGGAATGGTGGAAGGCTGCTGCTGATGGCATTGACACATGGATTTCTAGCACCTCAGTCCAAAGCAGAGAGCCGGAAAAGCAGATAAACACGTGCTTCCAGACATGCCTTGAAAGTAAACTACTCAAATGCTGGGAAAAATCTTTGAACCAGAGTGACCCATCAGACAAGTCCTTACAAAAATCATCAGCAAGAAACTCTCATGAACTTGCAGAAGCACCAACATCTTCCCTGTTCCAGCAAGGCTCCGGAGCCTTGAGCACAGGAGGGCTGGGTGAGCTCCTGGGGGATCCTGGCTCCTGGGCCAGGCATGTCCTGCAGGGAATTACGGTGTTTGCAGGGGGAATTGCAGGGTCCTGAGCCTGGTTTCTCCCCCACCCCATCCCAGTCCAACCCACTGGCTAGTTACAAAATAAAGGGGGTGCAATGGGGGAAATGGGCTACTTGTGGGTTCCCACCTGGGAAAAACTGCCAGCTCAGTGAATCCATAGAGGGAAGTGCCCAAAACTCACCATCGTGGGAATTCCTCCCAGAGGCACCCACAGCAGCCCAGTCCCATGGGAACTGGGGCAGGTGGCAAGGGCAACATGGGGCTGGGTGCTGTGGCTGCAGGAGCTGGGGGGTCTCTGTGGGGTGGGCAGCCTTTGCCTTTGGGCTCTCAGGGGGTACTTGATTTTTCTCCATGAGCTCAGGGATTGGGGACAGGCTGAGGGGGCCTGGGTCTGCCCTTGGTGCTGACCAAGCAAGGACACAGGTGTGAGGGCAGGTTGGGATGGCAGCTGTGGGTGTCTGTGCTCTTTACCTCACATCCCTGCCTGCCCTGGGCAGCCACTGTGTTTCAGAAGGGCTCCATCCTGAAGCTGCCTCCTTGAGTGTCAGGAACCTGCTACCAGTGGGAGGAGACGGGACAGCTACATGAGCATTCCCGGGGATTGTTTGCTGGCTAAATGGGTCTGGTGCCAAGGCACCACACAGGCCCTGGCTAGGACAGCCAGAGGGAACGGGTCCAGTGCTGTCCCCACGGCACTCACCTGTCAGTCCCACACTGTTGCTCAGAGGGTCCGTGCTGCTGCGTGGCCTCGTGCTGGCTGCACCCTCGGGACGGAGGTGTGGGTGCTGGGGGATCCTGGATGCAGGACCCGGCACTTGCCTTTGTTGGATTTCCAAAGGTTCCTCCCCAGCCCCAAGGGTTTCAGGTGCCACTCGTCCCACAGAGGGGCTGTGGTGGGATGTCAGTCCAGGCTGGCCCTCAGGGGGCTCCCAGCTCCTGCTGTTTTTCCCACCACCCTGAACAAGGCCCTTTTCTGTGCAGAGGGCACACACTGGACTAGTCGAGGAGCTGCCCTGGCTCTGCCTATGCCAGGTCCTGCCTCCCTTTGGGATGTGCAGGGAAGAGGAGAGCTGAGCAACCTTGGCAGAGGCCCTGGGGTGTGCAGTGGCCAGAGGTGCTGGGGGCTGCCAACAACTTTGTTGAGCTTTCACTTCTGTATTAAACCTGCTTTTACCAGTGATTCTTTAAATTACCTTAAAACATCCATTCACCACAGTGACCCCAGGGACAGCAGCACAACCCTCTGCTCACTGGTGCCGTGGTTCCATGGTTTCTTCCCAAACACAGCCCAGTTAAAACAGGCCTGAATGGGCTAACAGCCCTCAATGAGCCCTGGCCTTGCTCCTGGCAGGTCTGACAAGCAGTTTGAAGGGGAGAGAAGAGCAATACCTCTCACATTTTTAACACTGGCTTTCAGGATGGAGATCATGGTCTGGTACTGGCTTGGAACAAGGGGGCACACAGACATCTACAAGAACTTCACACGCTTCAGCTGATCCTTTCAATACTTGCAGCACAGCAGTGTTACCCCACCAGGCTGAGGAGCCACACTGTGGCCACAGAGTACAGCTGGGATTTGTTTGTGGTACTCTGAAAATGCAAGAAACCAATCAACAGCTTTGAGACCTCATCCAGCCCTGCACATCCCTCATGGGATGTGGCTTGGAGGTTTAATCCATGCTGATCCAACCACTCCATGCTGAGGTACCTTTGTCTGCCTGGTGTTCAAAGCTTGTCCTGCTCAGTCACTGCCAGCCCCTCGGCCCCATACATATTTTAGATGCTGGAGCGGAAGAGAAAGGTGTAGAACAAGGATAAGCAAAACTAAACAGTTCTTAGGCTGTTGAAGCAACTGCTTCCAGCAGCTTTTATTTGTTCCTCACATCAGCAGGCTAGAAAGTGGTGTAGGTTTTACTGGAGTGTGTTTGTCTCATCAAGGGGGAAGATCAGAGTTGGGGAATTTATCCTTATATCATCCTGGAGACAAAGCCCTCCACGTGCATCTTGTGCTCCTTCCTCAAGTGTCCCCTCCACCCAAAAATTAGTATCACTCAGGACAGGAGTGATCAGCAAGTCCTACTTCTCTATGGGAGAAGGCTGCAAGCTGCCAAGTGAGCCTGGTTACACCAACAGCCCCACTGAACACACACAGCAGCTGCTCAGAGGGTACAGCATTCACAGGAAGCACCGAAATTGAAAAACCTTACGCTTTTTATTGCAGGTTCGGTGTTAGTGTTTTGGAGAGCACAGCTGCATTAGAAGCAGATATTGTTCCAACTTCCCTTCCCCACGAGACTCTGACACAAACTCGTCAGCCCCAGGCAACTCCAAAAATTGTGCCTGGCTTTGCAGTGCAGACAAGTGTTCAAGTGAGGACCAAGACCCTCATGTGACTTGTCACTGAAGAACAATAATGATCCAAAAGCTTGCGAAATGAAAAGGCCAACACATTAACTAGCATTCCCTGCTCTGCTGGGAGACACGTGAGCTTGTTCCCAGCTCCCTGACACAAGGATGTGAGTAGCCCTGTGAACGGGTTGCCCTAAGCTGTCCTTTTGGGATGTTCCGCTAACTTAGTTCTGATGAAAGTCCTTGCTCTGCTGTGCAGGAGATGAGAGGCCACTCACTTGGCAAGGAGCTGCTGTGCTGCTCAGCTCTGCCAGCAGAACGTTCCCTTCTGTGCTCTCGGGTGAGCCACAGGCAGAAACAACCCCAAAGGCTGCTCCTGCTTGCCCACACAGCAATGAACAGTCTCTATTCCCTTCTCATAAGCTGACAGCTACTTCTGTTTAGCTTTTCTTTCCACCCCTACAGGGCAAGAGATATAACACACTAAAAAAAAAAAAAGAAAAAAATCATTAAAGGAACTTAAAAATTCAACACCACCTCTCTTAATTAAGGTGTAACCCTCGCCATTGCCAGTGGCCTCTTCTATTCAACTGTAAAGTGCTGGTCAGGTTGACTTTTTTCTATTAGATCTCACGGCTCAAAGACCCTGAAAACCTTCACGCTCCTACAAAAATAAACAGTTGTGTTATGCCTATATTTTATGGTATTGCCTTTTCATGCACATTTCCTTCTCCCGTGGAACCCAGGACGGGGGCAGAGCCAGGTCTAGTCATCCACAGTGATGTTGCGGAAGAGATAAGCCATGGACTCGCCGTTGTGGATCCGCCGGATGGCTTCCGACAGGATCAAACTGATATCCACAGTCTTTATCTTGGGGCACTGCAGCTTCTGCACCTCATGAGGAACCGTGTTGGTCACCACCACCTATGGATGGAAAGGAAAGAAAGTTGTGCCACTGAAACACTCGCTCTCCCCGAGAAGCCATCCTGGATTAGGAGGGGTGTGCACTTGCTGTTCCACAATTCAGGGGGAGAAATCCTTGTGGGATTGAAATAAATGGTCTCCCCCACATGACAGTCAATCTGTTGAGGGGACCAGCATAACCAGCACTCTCCAACAGCCACCTCCACACAGGCTGATGGGTCCACTCAGTTCACAGCATCTGACACGTTTGTTACTAAGGGTGAGGTGTGAAATCTTGTCCTCCCTCAGCAGCTGGGGGAGAGGGGCAGGGAGAAGGGCTGCACAGTGAGATGGCAGCCACACACCACCAGCTGCAGTAAGGGAAGTGTCCACGCAGGGATGACTAATACCTGCATTAGGGAGAAAACATACTCAGGGAAGCAGACCTGATCTGAACAAGTATTAATCACACACACTTTTTTTGTTCCATTGAAGAACCAGCTAACTGAAAGCACCTGATTACAACAGTGATGTCAGAGATGAGCTGTGTGGCATGGGGAGAACATCAGTTTGTGAGTTTGGATGTCATCAGAGCCAGCCCCTCCTCTGCAGAAAGCAGACTCACCTCGTCGATGGAGGATTCCTCTATGAGACGGGGGGCATCTGCTGACAGGAGCCCATGAGTTGCCATCACAAAGATCTTGTAGGCTCCACGCTCTTTCAGGATCTCTGCAGCAGCTACAAAGCTTTCCACGTCATCAATGATGTCATCCTGAGGAGAAACAGAAGGAACCTCAAAACCAGAAGTTTACAGTGCCTGGAGGGCAGGAGTGGATCTGCAAGGTACTGCAGCTTTGGCCATGCACACAGATGAAAAATATAATCCCAGTCTACTTCAGCTCCTGGTGAGAAGCAAGGACACCTATGTGCATGACTTTAATCTGCAAATGCCATTTCCCTATTTTAGGGACACTTTTTCTAGGGTGGAGAACAAATACTGTGTCTTGGAAACAAATTAGTCCCTGCACATGCACACACACACAGAGCTTATCATCAGTAAGGTGTTTTTTCATGGGGGTAGGAGCTGCATGTTGATTGCTTACACTGCAGCCTGGCACAGCAAGTATGAGAAGCTCAGCAAGTTTTTTTTTTATTTGTTGGTTAGTTTTTGTTTGTTTTTGTTTTTTTTTAAACACTTCAGGAGTTTATTCTGCATGTCCTGGATTTATTCAGTATTTGCAGACATCTGACATTTGTAGAATTAAGGGAGCAAGGAGATTTTAGGGCTTAAAGTGCTGAAGTACAAAGGGTTTTCAACAGCAAGTTGAAATAATCGAAGCCACCAGCAAAACTGGAGAAAACAGTGTCTAACAATCATGTTCCCACCCCTACACCAGCAATCCCCCTCCTACCCTCAGGGATAGAGCAGCTCAAGGTAAGATGCTGTGAGGAAGCCACCCCCCAACTGCCCCTGTCACACTCATACCACTATGATGGCAATTCTTCCTCCAACGTCTCCAACCACAGTTATTGGTGGTTTCTCCTTGGCCATCATCACTAAAGAAGAAGAGAAAAAAGGACTCCAGGTCAGTCAGGCTTGAATCAAACACCAACAGCTCCACCACACAAGAGGCTGAACCCTTAAACATCTAATATTGGTGCACAGACACAGATGTGCTTTACATGATCCTGACACCCACCTCAGTGGGAAAGCACTAGTTTAACCATCATCTTCCTCCTTAAATGAACAGTACTGCTGCACAATGAGGAAACTCTCTGTTTCTGTGGGGACCTCATACTGACCTCAGAGACAGCAAGCAAATCCAACAATCTAACAGGTCCCTGTGCAAGGAGAGCTACAAAGCAGCACCTGGTTTATGGGACATGTTGGTGACTTTCTTTTTCCCCCAGAACAAGATTTGAAAACAGGTCATGATTGGGAGCAACAAATGGGATTCTCTGAGCAGCACCTCTCAAAGGGCAGGTGCTTTACAAGCTGCAACTTTTCACCTGTTGCACTCAGCAATCCATTTGCAGGATCAGAGACTTGCACTGCAGCTCTTGCTTTCTCACATCCACAAACACACAAGGCTCTTTCAGAGGGTGTAAGAACCTTAATACCACCTGCTCAGGCAAAGAAAGCTTAAGGAAGTTTGCAGAAGCAAATTCGCTGATTTTTTTTCTTTTTAAGTGGATTAATGGAAAGAGCAGGACAAAATCCAGTGGAAACACAGTTGTACAAGCTCAGTGCAGCCAGCAATTGGATCAAAAGGATCTGACACAGTAGCACTGACAAGCTGTGCTACCTGACACAGTGAAGAGATGTACTAGGAAATAAGGTTCCACTCCCTCCTGACTCTGCTTTTGCACTGACATGGTTTATGCCAAACTACATCCTGCCAAACTTCCAGCAGCAGTATATACATGAAGAGATATGAACCAGGATGCACTGAGAGTGTCCAGATGTAACACAGCCTTCAGACTTACATCAAACAGCAACTGGCCTCTGATACAGGCCAGGGACTTGCTGTCCATCAGCCAAACCTGTCACTGCCACAGGGTGCTGGTTTGTACAGAACAAAAACTTCCAGCATGGAAAGGACACTGTGGTGGGCATACAGGTGACAATCTGGACTGATCTAACCACTGAAGCAAAGAGGAACATCCAGCATTTTGTAACACTTACCTGGCCCATCTCCACACTCCCCCCTCCCAGATCTGATGCTCTCTATGGGGAGTGCAGCAAAGTGTCTTTCCTACCAAGGCACTTGGTACCCCTCCTTTTGTAAGCTCAGGTCTTGCCAGGATTCTGACCACACAGGCTTCTCAAGTGCTGAAGAGTTTCAGACAACCTACACAGCAAGACTTTTCTGCTTTAAGATAACCTATTTCGATGTAATACCTGAGCAACAGGAGAACAGAAGATATTGCCCATCAAAAAGCCTGTCTGAATATTGATTTCTGCCCTCCTGGATCAAAATAGTTCTGCATGAAACTCCCCATCCTGCACAGCAGGCTGATCCAGTAGTATTCCCACATCTCATCAGTGCCTGGGAATGCTTAGAGTGCAAGCACAGCTGAGTGAGTGAGTCACACTGAGGGATGTGATGAAAGCAATTTTAAGGACCACAGCTTTGAAGATTCATGTGTAGAGCTGTTCTTCACATACACAACCTACTCCACAGACTGGTTCTCCATAAACCTACCAAAACTGTATAAAAGGTGTCCAATAGTTCTGTTTTGACCAAAGTTCCATCACTCATTGCCAGGTTTTGCAATTAAAGTCACAGCTACCTTGGACTGAAGAGTTAATAGCTCTTCATGGCACAGACTCCCCAGCCTCCCTTGCATGGTTATTTGAGTCCCCTATCAAATGCAAAGTCACCTCTAATCCTGAAGGAAAAACATTCTTATGAGAAGGATGAGTATTTGCAATAAATGCAGATTTAATGCAAAATGCAGATTAAGCACCACAAGAGATAAGCAGATCATAAATTTCAATTACAGGCACTACCGACCTGCTTAGATTAGTTATTAGTTTATTATCTAGTTTGGACAGTAATAAAGCTCCTGGTGGGAGCTGGGAAGTATCAAAAGGATTCCACCTGGCTGCCATCCCATCCTCCATGTGTATCCAGACGAGTGCCATCTCTGGTTACAACAGCCAGGTTAGGGGGAATCTTTCTGCACAAATGGTGAACAGACCTAGAGAGCTGAAATTCAACACTGTTTTACTCACAGAGACATGAAGTTTCAGCAAATCAGTATCCTTCTATTCCATAAAGGAAGCAGACACTTGCTATGCTTAAAGGCTAACATGGCAACTAGCAACATTAGCAGTGCTTTGCATCTCTGTTTTTAAAAAGCTGTATTTCGATTTTGTTTTATTTTTAAAGAATGGTAGGCAACGTGTCGACCTACCCGGATCTTAAAGAGATGTTCTCCCTTTTTCTTGTTCAATTTTCTCTGCAAAAAAAACAGAAAAAAAAAATTGCAAGCCAAAGATCCACCCACAACCACATCAAATCTCAAGAGAACTGCTCCGACGTGATGAGAGTTTACACAAAGGTTACTGCAGCCAGTTTCTTCTTCCAAATCTTTGGACATATCAAGATGTGCAAGTCAGAACTGCTACGAGAAGGTGGCTTGAAAAACGATTCAAATAATAAAGAGCATCTTCCTTCCAGACTGAAAACCTCTGTTTATATGTAGACAAAAGAGGGTAACAGAAATAAGCCACAGTGGTACATTTGCCTGGTGTAACCCCTTGGATCATGTACAAGTTCAGGTTAAAGAGTTGCTGACTTTTTCTGGAGAGTCAGAAAAGATGCTTGTGGTATCTGTAGCTTCTGGAGGGGGGAGGAGAAATAAAAGAGAACAAACCAGACCACCATTTTTATAAAACAAGAATATCAAAGAACACTTTCATTCTGATGTGTGTAACATACACTTAAGTACCACACGTTAAAGGCAAGATTATTACTGGCATGAGGAAACAGCATTCCCAGGTGTGTAAACCTGTTGCTGTAATTAAGCAGTTAAAAATGGGTTAAGAAACGCTAAAATAAATTCTGTTTGGAGCTGACAGTGTGCATTAAAGTGATAATCACCAAGAACTGTAAAGCTGCATTTACAACAGAGCCTGTGAGCAAAAGGCTGCTCAAAGAATGAACTGTTTTGTGTAGAGATAGCCCTGGAAGGACAGAAAACATCCCTGTGCCCAGCCTAAACACAGGAAAGATGGGGGTAGGGAAGGAGGAATGGACCTACGGTCACTCCAGTTTTCCCCCCCAAACTCTCTTCCTTCATGGCAGTTTGCTGAGCCCCAGGTTTGAACCATCAGCTCTGAATAAAGTACTGAATTCCAGAGCCACTGAAATGATTTAACAGATGGTGTTCCGCTCTTTTTCTCTCCAGGATGAGGAGACATGCAAAGAGTCCACATGCATTTGTTAAGGCACAGCCCCGAGCCAGCTGCAAGCTCTGAGACACAAAAGCCCACAATCAAAGGGAATAACCCCAGTGACGTCCTGTCTCAAAGGCTCTGCTTTCGGGAGTGACGTGGGCTGTTGCTGCTGCTCCAGCACAGCATTTTAAGTGCAATTAGAAGCACTTCTGGCATTTTTCTGTTGTGGCTCCACACGAATCACAATATCACATCAGGCCACACTCAAAGGACAATAAATAAGCCATTACACTGCACAGCACTCATTAATTAGAGGCACATGATCTCTCCCAGAACGGGGAGACAAGGTGCATGCCAGGACACAGGAGCCCAGCCAATTCACTAGGAAGCCCATGAGGAATGGCACAAAGCATAAGCCATCGCTGTGGGGCTCTGGGGCTGCTCCCAGACACAGGTTTCACCTCTCTCCTGGCTGTAACACAACTGCCTGGAGCCTGAACTGCCCAGTCTAGGATGCTCCACAATAGTCTGCTTGTAGCCTAGAGCAGGATGCTCCACAGTAAGTCTCAGCCACTCTCCAGGAGTATCCCCACCTGCCTGATCCAGGCCAGGGTTCCTAAGCCAGGCAGACCCAGACTGGTTCTGTTTTGACAATTAGAGGGTTTTTGGGATGGTTTTGGTGTAAGAAAGCATCCAGCTCTGGGTGAGCAGCACATGTCTGACCTTTCATACAGGGGCACAGCTTCACTCTGCCCTCAGAGCTCACACTACCAGGAATGCTGGTGATGGCACATGGCAGGAAGAGCTGATGGAGGATTTGGCATGATGTGACATTTGAGGTGGGAAGATGCTTTTCAAATGACTGAATTGGACAAGAAAGGAGGCACAGCAGAGAGGGTAAGTACAGACACTCACAGCACTGCCATCCCTAAACCCCATCTGCATTTTCAGCTCTGTCTGGCAGAGCACAGCTCCCTGTCAGAGGCTGACACACAACCAGGATGCACTAGAAGCTTACAGACTGCTTTCAGACAGGGATTACCTCAGAATTCTGCACCTCCAGTAACAGAGCCCAGCTCACTCAAACCCGGGTATTTATCAGGTTAAAAAACTGGACAGAAAATCAACTTCCTACTGAGAGTTTTGGACAAGTTTGCCCCACAATCCACCCCACGACTGACAGCTACCAAGCCTCAGCTTGACTGTTTTACATTTGTGCCTTAGGCATGCAGGGAGGTCATTGGTCAAGTGCTGAGTTTGGGCAGGAGATAAAATAAGAAAGTGGTGATACACAGCAAATTAGTTTGTGTTTGGATAGCTGAGGACTGAAAACAATTTTCCCCTGGAATCATAACTAAACTGGACAAGGACACATTTCTGTCTGAGCTACCATTCACAGGGCTCTCCAGCAGCACAAGCTCCCACAGCTGAGCTTCCCTGAAGTGACATATGGTTGGAAATAAAAACACAAAATCATCAATGCCTCAGTAGCAGACAAATGTCAGCTAGTGATATTTTGGAGGACACCATCCTCTTCAGAGTAGGAGGGGAGGGAAAAAGGTAAGAGCAACCATGCAAATTCCTGTTCTGTTGGAAGGGCATGAAAAAAAATCCCCTTGTGGGGGGGGGCAATCAAGATGAAGTCCCACACTTCATTGCCAAACCCCACCTGGCCCTCAAGGCCCAAGAGGAGTTTCACCAGCAACATAAGCACTGTTTAACTGATTGTATTCTAGTGAGCAACGACTGGGGTGATGTGAAATGCCTGCAGTTTTACTTGCCTCCCCTACCCAAGCTGCCCACAAACTGGTTGGATGTTCTCCCTAAACTTCAAAAGAGGAGAGGCTTATCAGTAGCCCCAACCTCTGCTGGTGTAATTAAGTTTGGCTGCATGATGGAGAGCTCCTCACCACACACAGCAGCACACAGCCTTTCCCACGGTCACTGATCCCAACTTCTGTCCTACCACCACATACCTAGAAAGCTTAAATCCTCCCGAGAGAGAGATGTATTTTAATTCTACTGTTGTTATTGGACTGCTGCAGGAAAACAAGCAACCCTGAAGATGGCATTTCCCAGAACACAGGTTTCGTCCTTTTTCCTTTGCTGTCTGCTCCCAAATCAGCAGCTTATCAATCAGTGGCAGGAGCTCAGGAAACAGCACAGCAATGCTCTTGGAGAAACTATTCACCACAAACCTCAAAACCTTGTTAAAACAGATGCTGGAACATGATCACCTGGCTGCCAGGATGAAGAGAATTTCCAGGAGTAACAATGGCTGCAGCAGAAGGGGGAGATAAAGGCCAGCCCTCCCCTCCACAATGGAGCAGCAGCTCCCTCATTACTTGCACTTTTGCATTTCTTTTGTTTCATTAGCTCAATGAGTTCTGTTGCTGAGCGCTGTAAAAGCACCACCTTTATCAGAGGTTTGTCAGTCTGACACTGTCAAGCAGGCACAGCCAAGGAGAACAATACTGATGCTCTGTCTCTGCATGGCCAGGAGTTAAATAAAAATCTTCCCCTGTGACTTCTCTTACAACTCGCTGATATCAACCTTTCCACGAGAAAAATTCCACTGGTCCCACTGCCATCAGGTTGGTTATAAACCAAGAGAAACTTCCCACCAAGCTTCGTTTTTTTTTCCCCCCAAGGGTAAGCAGAGAAACTTGATCTTACAGGGCAGCTCCAGGCCAGGGTGCACAGTTGCATTTTTGAGCATTGGAGGGGAGTGACGCCCGTCATCCATGTCCTGCTCCGTGCACTGAGCCTCCCCATGGATCACTGCCAGTCCCAGCCGCAGCCTCTCGGCGTAGGACTGAGCCCTGCAAGACAAACAGCCTGTCAGGAAGGAGTTGGGCTGATGCAGCTTCACAGCCCAGCCCACCAAGTCTCTCCCAGAGCCAACAGCAAGCAAAAGCTGCACCTCTGTGGCTGTTCCCCAGCAAGAAACTTCATTGGAAGTGATTCTTCATTTGTCCTTAATATCCTGAAGTTCACTCTACTCCTTGGCTCCACCATGGGGCCTCCTGTATTCCTCCATGTATCTCCATTCTGAGATAGTCAGGCACTGCTGAAACTCAAGCAGCAAGTCTGATCCTAACCCCAGGTGAACCACTTTGCTCTGCAGCAGCAGAGACCTCCAGAGTTTACTCCCACCCTCCCATACTTTCCCTGGTGTATTTCCCACCAGCTCAGGTATTTTCCAGTTCAATTTTAACCAGCTAGTAAAGCATCCATTTACCTTTTAGCTGCACCAGGAGATTTGGCTACAATAACTGCGTTTCTGTAATCTGGAATCTGGATGTGATAAAAGGTTATTTAATTAAAGAAAGACCTTCTTGCTAGTAACTGGTTTGATACATGGCTAAATAATCACGCCCACCCTCCTCCCCAGACCCAAATCTTCATTTCTCTCTGAAAGAGAGAATGAGGCAGCTGCACTTGCTTTCAACACCAGTATTTGTGTATTCTGTAAAGGTGGGAATGTTGGTGGTGTTTAACCCTCCCCATATGGGGAAGCCTTGCTCTCACCATGTGGGAATAAATCATCGACTTCTGCACATGGAGAATGAAACCTCCATGCCCTGCCCCCAGCTCAGCATTCCCAAACTCACCCCAAAACAAAGTCTATCAATAAATTCAGAGCAGTCAGAAATCCACCACTGCCCAAGGGAGGCAGTGGAACAGGATTTTAAAGGTGTTTAGAGGCAGGAGCACAAACAGCATCTCTGCAATGGCACTAACTCTACAGAGAGCAAGCTCCTCTCCTGATTGTGGTGGAGTTCAATTTCCATCCAGGTACAATCATACAGTGTAGCATCTTCCACTTTCCCCCCTAAGAAAGAATTCCTTAACAGAAGGATTGACCTAGACTGACAAGACCATCTCTACTTAAGGAGAGGCTCAATGCTGCTGCCATATTAAGGTGAGTTAAGACAAGTTGATATACACAGAACTAGAGTAACCTCACTTCTTCCTGTATATACTGAAGCAAGAAAGGGGATGCTCTCAGGTTGTCTACTGGAAAGCTGAAGAAGCCTTGGATTTCCTTTTGATGAAGGTCCATAGTGATAATGTGTGTTAAACCTAAAGGGAAAAAGAAGAGAACAGTTTATGGAAAATATTCCCACGTGGCTGGAGTTCCTTGAATATCTCCATTTTCCAGACTGTTTTAGCTGTTACTCAGACTATTGTGCCATGTCATAAAATAATCATAAACAGATGGATGTAGAAAGTTCCAAGGACATAGAGACAAACAGGCAGGCAGTGTCACAGCACTGGCTGACACTGTATTTCACCACAACACTTCTAGGCCACTTCCCCAGGTGTGAGTTACAAAGAAACACAAGAAAGCTGAAGAAAATCAATTCCCCTGAAGTGGCTCAAGAGCTCAGCAGCACATCCCCACATCTAATGGGAGAAGAACTGAAGGACAGATGCCCTCTGGATGCCCCTCCCTGTGACACTCACCTGCCTTGGCCAGCATGGAAGCCAGCAGCTTGCAGACTATAGAGCCCCTCTTCCTCATTTTGCTCTGTTTGCTGTAGGGGAAGTACGGGATGACCCCGATGATGTTCCTGGCACAGGAAGTCTTCAGTGCATACGCCATTATCAGCAGCTCCATGACAGCAGTATTCACATCTCTAGGACATTTGAAAAACAATTCCAAGTATTAGCAGGTGTTCTTCCAATGCAACTCCTTTTCCATTTATACTCAGACCTCTCCTCACTGAAGTTCCAAGGAAATAATGCTACATCTTAGGCTAATGTATGCAAGAGCCAGACTGCAGCCATACAGCTCCTTCCACCACGCCACAACACACTACAATCAACTGTTACACGCACAGGACACGACTCCAGCACTCAAGAGCTGGGGGCTGGAATCTGATTTTATATTCTAACACAAGGTACATGATGATTTCCCTCCATCATCACACAAAAAAAGGATTTCTTTAAAATTTATCTTGGAACAAATATTACCTGATACAGTGTATTTTGACATAAAATAGTCTTTTAAAGAAGTAGCACACGTGCAGCCAACACAACTTCATCCACACTGGATTTATTAGGGTATTTTTCTTTTTTAACAATGTAAGGCAGGTTATTTTTTCTGCCTTAAGAAATACTGCATTTTGGAGCATACAAATTCCACACATATCACTTTGTTGAAGTCAGCATCTCCACACTCTCCAGCTTATCTAGAGATGGAAGGAACAACAGCACAGGAAATGCTAAAGGATTGTTTCTTGAAAGAAAAAAAAAACCAAAACCAAAAAGCAATATAGGCAGAAGAATCATAGAATATGCTGAGTTGGAAGGGACCCACCAGGATCATCCAGTCGAACTCCTGGCCCTGTGCAGGACACTCCAACAACCCCATCATGTGCCTAAGAGTCTTGTCCAAATGCTTCCTGAACTGAGACAGGCTTGGTGCTGTGACCACCGCCCTGGGGACCCTGTTCCAGTGCTCAACCACCTTCTGGGTGAAAAACCTTTCCCTGATATCCAATCTAAATGTCCCCTGACTCAGCTTCATGCCGTTTCCTTGAGTCCTGTCACTGGTCACAAGACTGAAATATCCCATTTTCAGTTTGCTCCATCATGATGACTGGCATGGCCCAGCAGGAGTGTATTCATCTGCATTTTAATTCATTTTAGGAAGGGGAAGAAAACCCCAAGCCTCTTTAGTTCCTTAAAACCAACACCAAGAGACACTGTCTGCATGGTCACAGACATGACTCGAGACCATTTGGGAACTGAAGAACACGCACACACTTCAGACAGTGGGACAGACAATCCTCCTGCAACACAGACACCCTTGCCTGGGAGTCTGCAGCCTCCAGTGACACACCACATCCCCAGGCTGGTCAGGAGGGCAATGCTGGGGCTGACTGGGCCATCTTTCCACAGAGCAGCAGAGGAATAAACAGCACAGAGCAGCCTAAAGCTCCGCAGAGCTTTTTGGACATTGCCCAGACATTGCTCAGGACCTGTTTTCCTCCTGAGCACCAGAGACAGCTTCTGCGACTGCTCAGAGACACGACCCGTGACAAACCTCTGACCATCTCCACCTCCCCACCGCTCTCCTTTCCTTTGGAAATTAACCTCCACTTGTGCCTCTTCATTTGCGAGGCTCTGGGTCTCTGTTCTCCCGCTGGCCCCACCACAATGCCATGTACACACAAGAAAGCTTTGTTGGCTCTGCAGCACGCAGCCAAGAATTACATAAAACACAGCCCCCTGCCACACAGGACAACGAGCAAACAAAGAACTGTTTCTTCCTTTTGGTGTTTTAGCTGTGCCAGTGGGGCCAGGAGAGAAGAAAGAGATGCTACTATCAGTGTCATACAAAAACAAAGTGGTCAAGTTTAAGCCTATTTAAAGTTCATCCAAGAAATTCATTATTTTTCATCGCTATTTTTCGACTTACCCCTTAAAAAAAAATATATATCTATTCACATGGAAAGCAGATAAAAGAACAAGACTGGGAGAAAGGTTTTAAAAGGCACCTGCAGTCCTGGTGCTGCTGTGGGACTGTGGCAGCCCTATTGAAGTTACTCAAGGAGGAGCAATTCTCTCAGTATTCCAGCAGGATTCCATGCTGGGCTCCGGAAAGCTCAGCTGGCACAGGCACTAGGCAGAGGTGGGTGTGTCTGTCACTCTAGCAGGGCCCGGGGTGGGTGGCCTGGGGAAGTTGTTGAGGTGATGCTTCATGCTGAGCCATCACACTGCTCTGCTCCTCTGCAAGGGGCACTGACCCCAACCAAGGGCAATAACAGGGGGAAATAACATCTGTGGTGGAACCCCACCCAAAGCATCTCCAAAACAGGGACCAGGACAGCATTCCAGCCTCCTTGCTGCCCTCCCCACCTCCTGCCTTGCAGCCGTGCTCCCAGTTAGTTACTGCTGGGAAGGCTGAGCCAAGACCTCACATGGGGACTGTCAGCTCATTACCAGGACATTTAGAGCCAGCTCAGCGATCCCCCTCACCCTACTTACCATCCCTCTCCAGCAGCCTGGAGCCTCCCTTGCTGCTCCCCATCCCTGTTCTAGGACATCCCTGGACATTCCTTCTCTGGAGGCTGAGCAAACACCTCATGTGACACTGTCAATGGACTTTGCAACAACCAGCACCAACACTCAGCACTAAAAGGCTCCTTTCACTTTCAGGGTATCACAAAACCACCAACTTCTTCATTTTTCTACCACCTAAACATAAGCTACTTGAATTTCCCTCATACAAATGCCAGTCCACACACCAACAGTCTTGCAAGATACCTGTCTTTGTCACTTTTTTGTTGTGCTCTAGGCTTTTAGGACAGGGAGCCTGTATCAAATATTCAGGTCTCTCTGTTCTCTCTCCTGCATTTAAGATGCAGACTGTGAATCCACACTGCAGCATAACAAGGTTGTCTCCCCTCTCTACTCCTTTCCTACCAAGTCCTAATATTTTGTTTTCTCTTCAAACCACTGCTGAGTGTGGAAGTCCTATTCTTAGATTAGTCCACACAATTGCTGTTTTGACTTTCCTGAAAAGCTCCCTGAAACCCACTGGAAAACTGAAATGCCCTTGAACCTGTCCTCTCAAGCAATGCAGCGAGGCACAGCTGCAGTCTGGGAATAAAAGATGATTTGGCTGCACAACAGTGGCTCCTCACCTGGAGGGCCTTGAACATTTTGGCTAAAAAGGACTGATTTCTTGGCCCACAATGGCAAATTCAGTTAATGGAAAAACAAGGGGATCGACAAGTTAAAAGCAGGGGAGGTTTTCTCCTCCCAGCACCGTTGCTGTCCCTAATGCTCTGAGTTACCTCTCTGTGAACACTCGACCTGTTTCATGTTTACACAGCTCTCAGTTACAAGATATTTCTGAGAACTCCCTCACAAGGGACAACAGAATGGCACCATTCACCGGAAAGGTAATCCTACAGCAGGGAATTTTCGTCTTGTGGAGATTTAGTTGCTCCCTGGGGGAGAAAACACTTGGAGCATCTCTCTGGAAAGAGATGAGCCCTAGGAAAATGTTCCTGCCTGCAAGAGGAATTCCAGAAGTGAGTAAGCTGACCTAGTAGTCCTACTGATTTCTTTAACAACAGGCCAAGCATTACAAAGAGGAAATGAACTTGAATTCTCAGAGGCCTCTACTTCTTTGGCAAGCAAGGAAAAATTCTGTTTCTAGGCTATTCTGCTACCTACTTGAGCTCTGCTGCTTATTACTTCTTGGGATCTCCAAAATCTGAGCAGGATTTAGTAACCTGGAAAAAGCTGTCAGAGCAGGAATACTCTTGTTTTGCTAATTGTGCAATAGGCATCCTACCAATACCTTACCTCTGAAAACAGTGCCTCCCCTACTCATAGTTGGTTGTTTTGCAGTTATCATTTAACGTGTGGGCTCCTCTCCCACCACACCAGTGCTGTATCATTAGTCTCTTCCTCAGCCAGGGAGCAGCAAGGTTCCTGGGGTTACAGCTGGTTTTCTAGCCCCCTGGTTACTTGCAGCACTTCTCTTACTCCAAGACTAGAATAGCCCAAAATAAAACCAAAAAAGGCCCACCATCATCAAGAACTGTAAAAATACCAGAGGGAAGCTGCAGGCTTCCACCTGAGCTCAGTTTCACATCACTACAGCAAAAGGGCAAGAATAATCCAGCCTGTAATTAAAGCAATAGCTGCTGTTTGATGTTGGCTCTGCTGCTTGGTAGTTGAGGAAATCAGCCATCCTGGAATGGAAATGCCAGTCAGAAATCACCAAACAACTGAGCCTGAAAGGCCACCACACACAGAGCAGGGATGTTTCACTTGCAGCCATCAGTCACACTTGTCCTTGCCTCAAGTGACACACTGGAGCTATTTGATGGGAAGAGTCTCAGCTTGCTGTGGCACAATCGATCCTCTGGGAATGTTAACAGCTTAACACTCTGTGGGGTCTTAGATGTGAGTCAAAGCAATGGCAGCACTGGCAGGAGTTCCACTGGTTATCCTGTGAGCAAACCATCCAACCCTCTGCTGACCCAGGTATTCACAGCACATCCTGGGTGTAAAACTGAGCCACGAGTCCCTTACCTGGGGATCGTCTGTATGATGAAGATATCCTGTCCCCGGACAGATTCTTTTATTTCAACTCTTGTTTCTGAAAAGGATTGAAAACAGAGTCAGTTTTGTTTCCAAACATCAGGCTGACAGTGACAGCACACCATGTTTTAGCACAACCTTGCCCCCTGGTCAGGGCAGATGAGGACTTGCTCCCTTGCCCTTTGTGCACATACACCCACTAGACACACAGATGAGCCAAGCAGATTTTCCAAAGGCTGGTCCTGGGTAGAGCTGGCACGACATACCAGTGAGTTAGCTGTATTTACAAAGCAAAAGCAGGCTGAATAGCTGTTTCTTATGTTTAGAAGACAATTGCCTAATTCTCAATTAGAGATCCTTTTCACTCCTCCATGGAGTGGTGAAAGCTGTCAACAGAACATTTGTTAGTGAGCGATGAACCACCCAAGGCAGAACAACCTTCAGGACTTACCAAGAAGGTAATTCAGCTCTTTTGCATTTTGCTCTTTCACAGCTGAGCATGGGATCAGCTCCATGCAGGCTGGATAGCCCAAGGCAACACCAGCAGCACCCAGAACTCCCCAATTTCACTACCAAGGTCCAGACATTTCAACACTGACATGAGCTGGGTCTCTGTTGAACACCATTCCTACAGTCCCTGACTCAACTGCAAAAGCTGAGCCCCAAGCAGCTCTGCAAAGCCAAAGCAATGACTCCAGGTTTCCCAAGCACCTGTCTCAGCCACTCATATCCCACGCAGTCGTGAACTAGAGGGCAGGGATAAGCAAAAGGAGAGAAATAGCTGCACAGCTATGGAATTCAAAGCCTAATTGCCTGGGCACTGGCAGTAACCTGAAGGGACTCAGCAGAGAGCAGACTGATGTGCTGTGCAGTGATGAAGAACGACTTCAGACCTTGTAGCAAGCAACCTGATTTAAAACCAACCCCAAAGGGCAGCGAGCTCTCACGAACATGAACACACCAGCCAACCCAACCATAACTACCCACGGTGTGGCCCATTCTGGCTGCAAGAGCAGCAGCACTATCATAAATCCTCCATCCCTTCCTCCCACCTGCATCAGCTCTCTGATTGTAGTCTCTCTTGCAAGTAAGGTAATGGAGGTCTTGAAACAGTAAATGACTCTCAGCCAAGGTCCAAGAGGTACATTCCCCAGCAAAACCTTGAATTCTCACTCTTTAAAGCAAGAGCACAAGTCCTTGCTAGGGCAGCTGTAACCTGCCTGTGGCAGGGGAGGGCTGGAAGAAGGGGATAATTTAAAAGTTCACAAGGCAGACACTTAGAAAGCAGGGCATTACTTTTAACCCTGGAGCTGTTCTGCTAAGCATAGGAGCCAGTAAGATTTGGCAGCAGCCAACACCCGAGGTAGGGCTCCAAAGGAGAGTTTGCTGATGGGCAGACAAACAAGATAAGAGGGGCAAACAAGGAACACATTTAATTGCTTTGTCCAAGGTCAGACACAAAGGTTTAGCACTGCCAGGAGCAGCTGTAACATCACAGCTGAATCACTGCACTTATTAGACAGGTCTGGCCGATGGAGTTACCCAGTATTTCTAAGATTACCTCAAACAGTAAAGATTTCTCTCACCTCCATTGGTTTCCTGGTACACCACAGATTTCCCCAGCTCAGCACCGAGACGCCTGGAGAGAAAAAAAAGGAAATAAAAAATGGAGAAACCCAGCAGTTTGTGATCCAAACCAGGGACTGGACCAGACATTACACACCAGTAGAAACACAGTGTTGCCCAGGAGGGAGCTGAGCGAGCCAGCCAGGCTGCTCATCTTCCCCAGGAGTCTCCTTCCCTCTGACATCCCTGGGGAAGGCCCTGGCACACACCACTCAGCAGCAGGTCACTGCTGTACTCAAAGAGCCAGTCCCTGTACTGACCACAGGCTGTTTCTCCTGCAGGAAAAGGACACCCTGCCAGCCTGTGCAAGGCCACCTTGGGCGGGTTTTGATGTGCAACTGAAGTTGAATGATTTACTCAGACTCAATTAATGGCATCTGAGTCACTTTTTTTTGACTCCCACATCTTTCTCTTTCTTACCTCTCCCCAAACCTTCCTTCTGAAATAACTCAGCTGACTGAAGAGATTTTAACTTCAAAAATTTATTTTTTTTTAATTACTCCTTCCTCTTCTCAAATGTCAGGTCTACAACACTCATCACAACAAAGATTAGTCACCCCCCTCTTTTTTTTAAATTTCTTTCTTGCATACTAATGATTCACTTTGAAGAGCATTTTAAAAGGTTCCAGAAGGCAGACTTCTCCTTCAGGTGACACTTCAGTATTTAACTGTGCTGACAAGTAATCCATTAGTAAGTATTTAAAGGCATTTGTGCTTTAACCATGAGCTTCAGCTGCGAGACTCAGCACCAGTGAGACTTTTGGGACAGATGTGCTGCTGAAACTGGGCAGGGGGGAGCAGGTAAATCCCTCCTCTCCTAGGATCTGCTCAGTGGCCTTGTTCACACGCTGGATTAGGCAACAGTTTATGCCTGAAAAATACCTTTGCTCACCACGCTGATTACAGCCATAGTTTCCTCTCTGCACACATACTGTATTTACCTGGACACGGGCCAAAATTTGGCATATCAGGACTAACCCTAAATGAAAGTCCACATCTGTTGCTGGCTTTTCCCTGGTTTACAGACTTCTGCAGTCAGGCCCTCTATATCTCCTTACCCAGACTCAGCCTTGTACTTCAGTTGTCACCAAGATTGGTTTTTTTCAGGATTCACTGAGTGAGGCAGCCCGACCCTGGCGTGCTTCTGTCCCACCAGCTACTGCTGGGCTCAGCCATGAGCCAAAGCTGGAGGTCCCAGCTGGAAGCCGGCCTGGAGAACGTGCCCACGACAGCTGTGATAACAGACACTCCAATGCTATGGGATGTGTTTGCTTAGCTGGCTCTAAAGCACGTATTTGGCACGATCACACTCCCCATCGTGTGTCTGGCAGCACGTTTTGCAATGGCTGGGGCTGGTGAGTGAACTCCCACACTGAGAACTGTACGTGTGAGGCTGTACCCAGCCCGGCTCGGGTACCAACTGCAGCATCACCAGGGCAGGGAAGCCTCCCAAATCCCTAATTTGGCTTCTCTCAGCCCAGCTGGGTTAAAACTTGCAGCTGCAATGCAAAGGAATCCTCAGTACCTTCAGTATCTTCAAAGAGGAGCTGCTCAAGCAAGGCAATCCTGGGCACCTCAGGGACAGACTCACAGTAAAGGTGAGTTTTGCAGGTGGGAGCTCATGCTGCCAGCTGGGATCCTGCTTCCTTCCAATGATAGTCTGGCATTTACAACCTCTGAGCTTAGTGCCTTGCTGCCAAGGCATCCAAGTCCAAACAAGCTCAAGAATCACACACACACAAAACAAGCAGGTGGAGGGGTGAAATGTTTAATGACTCACACTTGCTCCTCCACAACTGCATGGCAAGTCTTGCCTCTGGAGGCACGTGCACCCTGACTTCACTGCAGACAGCACATTCCAACCTCACTACTGGGGGAAAAAATTCCATTAGTGAGACCGTGCAAGTCTCTTAGTCAGCCCTGAATCTCATGGCAGGAAGGAAAGCTTCAAAACCAGTCCAGCCAGACACATTGCAGCAAAACACCCCCTGGAAAGTGGCACTTTCAGTGCTAAGTGGTGGCAAACAAAACCAGCAGATTTGTGGTGCTCGAGGGGAAATGGTCTCAAGTTGCACTAGGGAAGGTTTTAGCTGGATATTAGGAAAAACTTCTTCTCTGAAAGGGTTGTCAAGCACTGGCTGCCCAGGGAAGTGGTGGAGTCACCATCCCTGAAGGGATTTAAGAGACGTAGATGTGGCACTTGGGGACATGGTTTAGTGGTGGCTTTGACAGTCCTGGGTTAACAGCTGGACTCAATTTTAAAGGTCTTTTCCAACTCCATGATTCCATGATGTATCCAGCAAGAAGAAACCAGAGCCCAGTGCTCCCCTATTCAGGCCATCCAGCAGCAATGCAGTTTCTGTGCTGCTGAAACAAGAAATCCTAAAGGCAAGTTTGCTGCCCCACAGCAAGAGGGACACTGAACAACTCAGCTTGTCAGTCCTGGGTGCAGAGAGCGGCAGAAGGGACAGCACAGAGCTGCCACCTTAAAGGAGTGGGTGGCAGTGGATTGCGTGGCAGTGGATTGCTCTGGTCAGACAATAAATCCCAGCTCTGCTCCAACTGTTGCCTAAACAAAAGGGGTGGCAGTGGGAAGGACAGGAGATAAAACTGCCCATGAAAGTCACAGATCAGCCCCAGCTGCAGCTCCACAGTCCCATGAGCCCCAGGCACAGCAGGACCCACAGGCAGCTCCCCCAAAGCAGTTCAGGTATGTGCACCCCAGGGGCACACCTTCCACTAAATCCCTTCCTGAAGGCTTCTATTAGCTGAGATATCACCGCTGAAGGAGTCTGATAAACACTGATTTGGCCAAGGACAATTAAGAGGGGACTGTTCAGGCAGCTCCTGTTGTAAAGCACTGAATTCCAGAGCACTTTTATCAAAAGGGAGATTTGCACAGAAGTCAAGGGCAGGGCATGGCCTTACCCACCACACAGCCACAGACTTCAAAGATAAACTTCCCCCTTCCCACCACCTCTCCCTTTTTTTCCTCTTCCATCCCAACTCTTTTCTCTCTAAATTCTCTCCATCCAGAAGTTCCCCACTGGTCACTGCTTTAGGGGATGAAGGAATTGAACTGACAGCAAGGACTCTGTTTGCATGTGGCTTCAGGACTAACAGCATAACCACATTAACCAGGGCCACCACAGTTGCTGACCACTGTCTGAAGACACAGGACAAAAAAGGTGCCACTGCAGGTAACCCAGAGCACACAGCCCCTGCAGAGACACAGCTGCTCCTGGCAAAAATAACATTTTAGGTCCTGTATATAAATCACATCTCCAAGTAAAACAAGCTGCCATCTTTGCACCACCTCCACCGCTAAAGCAACTCCTCTGGGCATGACAGCATCTAAGAGAAAAACATCTCTTTATGGCTTTAAAAATCCTCCTCAGAGCAAGTGGCCACTAAAAATTTATATTGATCTGGAATCTCTCTCCCTGTAAACACTGCTCAGAAAAGATGATCTAACCTTCTGCAGTCTCCACGCAAGCCAAGAGGATATTAAGCTGTGGATACAAGAGTGTTTATGAAATCTCACTCAAATTCACATCTAAATGCAAACAGCTCAGAAGTGACCTATAGTTTAATGAGGAAGTGACACACTGCAGTATTTTAGGAAACACTGTGAGGTGGTATTAGATTGTACTTTAAAAATGCTCCTCTAAAGACTGTCAAAAACCACTGTACCAGACTCCCGAGGCAAAGGACAGTCAATGAGACTTCACATTCAGCTGAATCAAATTTCAAGAGGCAAATGCACTTGCAGTATTTTGTGCAATCAAAACCTGTGTCAGTGCCACTGAGAAAGGCCCTCAGCCCAGTCTGTGTTTCCTCCTCCCCCTGTATGACCAGCATCCAAGACATTTGTAAGGTTTTCTCCGAAGGAAGCTTCTGGGGGAAATCTGCATGCAAAGCCCTTAATTATGGTATGATTTTATTTTGGCAATATCCTCTTCGTTACAAAACACTTTCACTCGTCTCAGCTCTGCAAACTCCCAACTCTCCCCACACCTAAAGACTCCAAGAACTGCTGCAGACTCCGGAAGGATCTGGAGCAGAGGATCTGTGCTGTGACCAACCGTGGCCAAAGCAAGTCACAGCCCGACTTTGAATTGCTTTTCAAACTTCTGCAAATCTTTATTTAAAGATCAGTCATGGTCCAGCCAGCACAATGGCAGCTCTGCAGTCTATTTCCTAATCTCCCAGTACTTGAACAGCCAGGAAAGGGAAAGGGAATGGCAGCTTCCTGGACACAAGGCAGTCTGTTCAGATATCCTTAAAACTACCTGAGCTCTCCTTTACCACTCTCCATCTACCCAGCACGACTGGGTACTTGAAGAACAGTCCCTACTGCTCATCTGCCACTTGGATCACTTGTTCCAGCCATGCCAAAAGCCATGCAGCCCAACTACTGGCAAATACCAGGCAGATTTTCCCCTCCTCCTACCAGCCTGCTCCTCGTGAAGGAAATTCCCCTAAAGCTGGTGCTGGCCAGCACAGAAAGCTCCACACAAGCCAAATCTCCTCAGCTACGTTATGTGCTCCCCCTAAGCTGCACAGAGAATCCCAAAGACCAACTCCTTCATGCTCACCCTACTCCAGCACTGTTCCCCACCTGAACCCTCTCCAACAGTCCTGCTTTTTAGCTGGTTATTCTTTTCCCTTTCCAAAATCCTTTTATGCACATTCACCCCAACATCTGTTAGCCTCCTGCCACAGTGCTGCATCTTCTGAGACGGAAAAGAGTTGGTGTCACCTCCCCTCCTCACACAACTTCACACTGGAGCTGTTTCAGAAGGCAAGAACAAGGTTTGGGGATGAGGGAGAGCAGCATCCCAAGGTCTCTGTGCTCTGACTCCCCTCTGCCACCCTCTCACATGCTGGCAAGATGACCTAAAGGGAAAGGCTGACATTACTCTTCCTTCATTCTATCAGAAATCCTCCTTCAGCCGAGGGAGGTTGCTGCAAGTCCTCTGGATATTCTGCCTCACCCAAAAGCAGGGCTCACCTCCTGATCACAGGAAACACCACCCTGGGTTTAGCATCACCCAGTTCCCTGCAACCAGAGATCAGAACACAAATCCCCATATTTTTCTCCCCACTCCACGTTGTTTAGGCTCATGGCATTGCTTTATCTTTAAATCACCAGCATTTTCCATGCTGCAGAGCAAATGAATGTCTGGAATACTCACATCCACAGCTGGCAGTGACAGTATCACATTCCCCATCACGGAGCTGCAGGAGCACTGGGGAGGCATTAGCAGCTTCAATCACCAATCACCTCCAACCCAAACACATAAGCAGTGAGTAGAATGTAAAATTTGTGCCCTCTGAGCCAAGCACTGCAGTCAGAGGGAGATCTAAATGCATCTGTTGGACTCTGGAGATCAAAAAGACTTGCCAGACCTCCCTCCCCCCAGCAGCACACAGGCCCATTAGGGATCAGCACTGGCCACAGAAATTATCTTTCTCCCCTGCAAATGCAGCTCATAATCAGGTGCCAAGTGTCCTAATTACAGCAGGAATTTTCTTTCCATCTGGGAAAGAATTTTAAAAAAATAATCATCCCTCTCAATTTATTAGATACAAGTATATGGTTTAATTTATGTTTCAGTGGTGCCAAATCTAAGGAGCATCTTCATTATTTAAAGTTTCACAAGGTATTTGGTTCTTATAATCCAGCACCATCTCCTCTCCCTGGCAGACACTGATATCAACCACAGCTCTGAAAACCCAAAGTGAAAGTGAGACTGACCATCAGTCACTGTCTCATAACCAGACAAGAATGCTCAATGGGAATTGTAAAGATCAGAACTGTGCCAGAACATGACACTCAGAACCAGAAACGAAAGCAACTCGGGAAGTTCTGCAGTAAACAGAGTGAGGAGACTGACCTGATTTATGTCCCATTGCTCCTCTCCAGGCTTGAGGTTTTAAAAAAGGATAAGCCAGGACTACTCATGTATAGATTTTAAGATTATACCTACAGGCAAAGAGCAACAGAGCCCCGATGGACAGGAGTCTCAAGGGGCCCTACTCCTAATATTGCGTGTTGTTTTAAAGTTCTTTTACTGCTTATACTAAAGGTCATAAAAAAACTTTAAAAAGAACGCACAATATTAGAGGACAAACTCACCCTTATAAGATTGCTCCAACTCTACCTCAAGGTGCAACTGACCTCCCCAGCAAAGTACAGGCTGGGATGTGAGACAGGGGGCAAGGCAGCAGCAACCTGGAAAAACAAGGGATGTGTTACAGACGTGTTGAAACAGCCCTTGAGCTCCTGGGGGAGGTCAGTGAAAAAGCATCGTAGAAGATGCTGAAACTACCTTTATTTTTGGGACACTTTTTACTGTGGGCAAATCTGTACTGTTAATGGTTCCAGATTTTGCACCCACAACGAAGATACATGTCCTTAAGTCTCAGGTAAGCAGCAGCTGTGCTCCTACCACCCGAGCATCCAACATCCTGCTGTCAGAGCCAAGGTAAAGAGCCCACGTCGCCTCTATTAGGAATTTATGTGGTGAAAGACAGCTGGGAGGCCACTCTGGATTCGGATCCTGCTTCATTCCCCCTCGGAGCATCCCTGGGAGCCCACAGAGGGTAACATCAGCACGTCACCCAGCCAGCCGTGCGCGCCACGGCCCGGGGAACCTGCTCCGTGTCTCTTCTCATTACATCTTCAAAAAGAAGGGAGTTATTTTTAAGACAAAAAGCAAAGAATAAGGATTGCCCCTTTGCTCTTTCAGTCCCAAGAACTCAGAGCTTGCCCTCAGGGGACTTGTGTTATGCTGTGTTGACGCAACAGGACAAACCTTGTAAAATTCTCTCCCATCTGTTGCAGCAAAACTTACTTTTTTATATTGAGAGGCTTTAGTTTCAGAGTTGTATCAGTGAAGGGAAAGTGATACAGAACTGACAAAGCATAGCAAGAATACATGAGCCAAAAAAAAAGCAGTTTTCTACTCTCAAACACAAGGATTCCCCTCTCTGCCTCACACCCAAAGAAGTCCATCACTATTATCCAACACACATCCCAGCCAAACAGCCAAGTCAGCTCCGTGGAGATAATCTGTGCTAAGGATTCAACACACTGTTTATTAAGCTAACGGGACGAATAGCGAAGTGTTCCTGCAGTTTAAGGTGGCAGCACACCTGTACTTAGTCATGTTTCCAATTTAAGCACACCCTTGGAGGCAGGAATGGGACAGAAAGGGATAGCAGGGATGTTGTCAGCTGCAGCAGGCAAACAAGCACTGAGCCCCCTCGATTTTGGGGGCAGTTTCCTATGAGAAACAGCAGCAAAGAAATCCAGATCCTGCTTCAAGATGACAGCCCAATACACAGATGCCCATTTCAGAAGAGCCCCTTTAGCTGCCCTAGTTTGAAACAAACTAATTCAAAACCAAAAAGATCAAGTGCTGGGGAAAACCCAGCGCTCCTCTTGTGCACCAGGAGCCCCGTTTTGGAGCCAGCTGTCACACCCCTCATTCTGCAGGACCCAGCATATCCATCCTGCACCAGACAAGGTCAAACTCTGCCCAAATCGATGGGTTGAAAAAAAAAAAAGGGGCAGACTTCTACCTTGAACTAAGCTCCCTTCTGTCAGCATGTGCTGCCCACCTCTCCTAGCTCCCCAAAATCCACGCTGGTCAGTGTAAGGGCAGGTGCTGTGCCCGAGGTGCACATGAACGCTCCCCGAGCCCCAGACAGGGAAGCTGTTGGGAAAAACAAGGTCACCAGCCAGAGAAAAGTTTTGAGCGTCTCCCAAACCTGCTAAAAAAACGCTCTCCGAGGTTTGCTCAGCCGAGTTTCACCTCCTGCCTCCCCAAAAGCAACAGCCTTTGCTGCAACCCGGCCTTTCCAGCACCGAGGTGGGTGTCAGAGGCGGAAAGCAGCGGGTCCATCCCCACCGCTGGGCCGGGCTGGGATAACCGGCGGGGATGAGGAGCAGCAGGAGGTTCACAGCTGATGGAGATTCCCAGCGCGAAGCCTCCGCGGGCAAAGGTGTCGGCAGCAGATGCCCCGGGAAGGCGGGAGGATGCCAGAAGCTTCTCCAGCCGCTCAGGAGGCGCCTGAGGAGCAACGGGGGGGAGAAAGAAACTTGAAAAGAGAGGGAACTTACTCCGTGATCTTCTTCGCCAGCTCGGTGGAGGCTGCCGTGGAGTTGGCCGAGAAGACCCGGTAGCCACTTCTGGCCGCGTTCATCGCCAGAGAGTCATGCAACCCCCGCGGAGCTCGAAAGTGGGAAAAAACAGATTTATAAGGCAACAACAGCTTCCGTGGCATCCTTTTCTTCCTCTCCGCCGCGATCGCCGCCCCTTAAGGGGTGGGGAGGAGGAGGAGGAAAGGGAGGGGGGGAGCCCTTCCCGCTACCTATGGACTTGCTGGTGCGCTCCTATGCAAAGGGAGGGTGGAAATTATGAATATTACAATAAAACGGAGCGGCAGATGCCTTGGTGGGGCGGGGGGCTTGGAGGGGTGGGCAGGCAGCAGGTAACCGCAACCCACACCCACCCCGTGCCCACCCAGTGTCCCCTCATGCACCGGGGGAGGGACGACCCCCAAAATGAGCGGGGGTAATAAGGCGGAGAGGGGTTGCCTTGGCTGGGGGTGGTGGGGCGAGCTGAGGGGACACGGGGTTTGTGTGTGAGGCAGCAGGGCTGGACAGGGGTCTCTGTGGTGGGATAGGGGGTCACTGGGAGGCGGGGGAATCCTTGGAGCGGACGGTCCCCTCCCGCTCCCCTCACCCAGCGCAGCGAGTTCCGCCACACGGCCAGAGCGCCGCTCCCCTCCGCCGCCATCTTATCGGGGGAGAACCCGCCCCCGCCGCCATCTTAGGTGAGGGCACCGCAGCCGCACTCCCCCTCACAGCGTCCCCTCACCTACTGCCCAGCAGCGCCGGTACCTCGGGAGGAGAACGGCGGGAGCTTCCCTCTTCGGGGGATAAATACGCCTCCCGCTCCGCGAGGGTGGTTCACAGCGCGGCCGCCTCGCGCTTCTGAGCGGCAGCGCGGGGCACGGGTTGAAGGCGGGGGTTAAAGTGCCCGTGCCTAAGATGGCGGCGGGGGAAACGGAAGCGCGGCGGCGGCGCTCTGGCCGCGCTCTATGGCGGGCGCGGCGGGAGGACCCGCCCGCCCCGCCGGATCCAGCCCCCGTCCTGCACCGCTTCCCAAGGGAACACTCGCTATCAGGCGCTCCGATGGCTTCTGGGGAATAGGGACAAAGTCCCTCTCAAGTCCAGGGACTAAACGGCTTAGCTAAGCAGAAAAGTTCAGCTCCAACCTGTCCAGCAGAGCACTGTGCTGACCTTTCCAGGCACTAAGAGCGTGCTTATAAATATAAATATATAAATACAACAACATGTATTATATATAAAAATTATGTATTATATATGTATATAATATGTATATCATATGGTATATATGCTATGTTATATATGTATATAATATATATGTATATAATATGTATGTATAGGAAGGAGGTGAAACTTGGCTGAACAAATATATATACATGTATATATTTTTATTTATTTATATATATATATATGATATGTATCTCAGCCTCAGGAGCTGGGAAAGCGAGGGGAAGTGACACCGCCATCAGGATCCATCCCCCTATGGTCAGGATGACTCAGAGCACCCAACAAAGCAGCAGAAATGAGGATATCTCACAGAAATTATACATTGCAGGGAAGGCAAACAGCATTTATTTCACCACCAGAACTGCCCCCGTCGCTGGGTTCCCCATGGAGGGGAGAGGTTTTTCCTGGCAGTTTCCTAAGTCGCTGTGAGAGATCATCATCCCGTGGCCTGTGTCGTTATAGCTGGGAGCAGGGAAGGAGGAGGAAGCCTGGTGGGCTTCATTCGGGCCGCGGAGGATGGACATTCCATGACTCAGTGGCTCCCCGGGCTGCTCTGGCGCATGGGGCCGGGTGTGTGACGGCAGCAGTGCCTCTGGCAACGACTCCCTGTCACAAACATTTCATGCTCAGCTGGGAGCTGCAGCATTGCCATCATTCCCCTTCCGCTGAACACTTCATTAAAGGTTGTCCCTCTCCAACGTCCTCCGTGCAAACGAGACGGAATTGCCTGTGTCCCCTCCATATGGCACCGCTGCGCTGCCCAAGCACCAGGATGGAAAGTTTCATCTCCCTTCACCACACCTGGTGACATGTCACCTGTCCCTGTGGTGTTTCCATCCCCACATCTCCCTCCTCCCGTGTCCCCTGCGGGTCCTTCATGCCTGGGCAGAGCAGGGGCTATTCCAGCTCGACTCCCACATCCCAGCTTGTTCCCAAGACAAGGCGGGAGCTGACAGCATCAGCTGCCCGAGCTCACTCCGAGGAGGCAGCACAGCCAGGCGTGGGGTTTTGATCGGGCCTTCAGGCTGGAATAATCCTGGGATGAATCCGCAGCATCCATTTGCCAGTCAGCCCAGTACCCCCCCCCGTGGGCACCCCAGGCCAGGCTCCCCCCGGCCCCACACACAGAGGTGTGTTATCAGCAGCTGCTCACAACAGTCACAGCACCCTCGCTACAGCCCCAACCTCCTCACGGATGGCTGGCTCTGTCCTTCCAAAGGAGCCAAGGAAAAAAATCTGGGGGGAGCCAGATTGTTTCTGCGAGGTAACAAGTTGGCTGCTTCCCTCCTGCACCCACTGGAGAAATGGCAGCTCCCAGGGGAGCAGGGGCATTCTCCTGCAGGGACACTCAAACAGGAGGGAACAAGGGTGGGAAGGAACCCTGGCACTGCAGGGGACCTGTTAAAACACCCCTACAGAACACACAACCCCCCAGAGATCCCCTCCTGCCCTTCTCTTTTAAAGCCCTTCCCTCCTGGCTGCCTGGAAATCAGGTGTGTGGAGAAGGAAGGGCTGTTTAACCCCTTCCCAGCTGGATCCTCGCTCGGCAGCCTCAGCTCAGGGATCATGCTGTGGCCTCTGAGTGCCCTCAGCCTCTGCTTTGCCCTCCAGGTCCCTGAGCACCCTCCTCCTGCCCTCATTCCTGCTGCCCTGTGGGGTTCTCCGAGCCCTCCCAGCCATTGGGGTGGATCCCACTGGCATTGTCACTTCCCTGTGCTCTTTCCCAGCTGCTGAGGCTGAGATGCAACAAGTTTGTTTGTTCTGCTGCAGGGCAGCCCCTGGCACAGCAAGACACACCTTGGAGGGGCCTGGTGTCCCAAAATCATCCCGCCCTGTGTTCCTGAGATTCCCCCTCGGTGAATCAGCAGCTTCATCCCTTAAAGGGGGAAGGCCCAGCAGCCTGGGGGTCCCACCAGGATGGCTGTTGGAGGTGCAGGGTTGGGATCAGCCCCCGAGGAGCCCGGGGAAGGGTGGCGGGCAGAGATCACGCTGTTATCACTGCCACAACCAGCCTTTCTCCTGGAAAAGGGAACGACTCTGATTTCTCTGCGGGCTGAAGGTCACGCTCGGTTTTACAGCCAGGCAAAGGAGAAGAAAGGAGCAATTCTGTTTACTTAGGGAGTAATTAATATCCCAGCTCCTGGCATGTACAGAGGCAGCAGGAACCTCCCCCACAGCGCGGTAGAGAGCGAGGCTGTGCAGCCCTTTATTATTCCATTATGAGCTGGGCAGGATTAGGAGGGCGGGTCAGGGAACAGCGCCGGCTTTGAGCAGGTTTAGCTCCTTTCCAAAGGCTTATCCCGGCTCAGTCTCACTCTCTGGACACCACGCAGTTATTCTCTGCACAGAGGGGTTTGAGCAATGCTGGAGGGGGAGAGTGGGCAGGGGGTCATGGAGCTTTAATAGCCCAGCAGGGAAAACCTGGGAGGTTCCTTTACCAGGAACTCGGTTTATATGTTGAATTTCAGCAACCAGGGAGGGCAGTTCTCAGCTCTGCCAAGGCCTGCATTGCTCCCCAGGGAAAGCCAGGCCTCGGCGCTGCTCTGGGGCAGTTCCGTGGGGTGGGACGGCCATTGCAGGCAGTTTCCTGCAGAGCCGGATGAGGTTTTGCTCTTTATTCTTAACCAAGTTTCTCCCTGGAGCCCGGGTGGGGTGGCTGGAGCGTGCCTGGCAAGGAAAGAGGAGCTGTGGGAACTCAGGCAGCAAATCCCTCTCCTTCTTTCCCAGGCCAGAAGTTGAGGGCTGCGGTGGGATGCTGTGCCCCTCATAAGTAATTCCACGCTGGGAATGCTGCCCGCAGGCATCCAGCCTCACAGAAGGGATCACCTCTGGATGGGGATCAAGCCTCCCAGGCCAGCCCCAGCCAGGTGGTTCTCATTGCAGCCTCTGACTCACCTCTCAAAAATTCCTGCACTCCCATCATGGCAGGAAACCGCTACAGGGAAGTGGTGAAAGCCCCGAGAGGGCCTGAAATTCGGCTTCCCCAGCCGAGGGGGAGATCAAACAGCCGACTTTGGCCTCAATCCCTCTGACGCCAGGGCTTGTCATCGGAGGGGGGGGTGTCTCGGCTGAGCGAGCGGGGTGTGTGGTTCCTCCAGACTCAGCAGCTTTTTGCCGGGTGTTTGGGAGTGTTTTCCCCGAGGAGGCCTGAGCTCAGAAATATTTTTGAGCAAATAATCAGCTGGGAGGAATGATCTCAGCTCGTCGGCATTGTTCAGGCTTCCCGGTGAGCCCTGTGGTCCCGGGCTGTGCCGGCAGCTGTGGAGAGCTCGGCAGAGGGTCAGGGCTGGGGAGCAGTCGCCCAGCAGGTTGCAGAGCCTGGCTGAGATTTAGGAGCTGCCAGAAAACCCCCAGCTCCTTGGAGACTGGGAATCCTCCAGGGTCAAGCCTTGGGCCCTGAGTGAAGCTGGATTGTGGGGGATACCTGCTGCTCCTGGGTCATGGAGCAGGGAGAGGGTGCAGCCACTTGCCCAAGTTCTACAGCAAATCAGTGGCAGAGCCCAGACCTGTGTCCCAGCTCAGGTGGGATGTGATCCCAGTCACCCTCCTGCAGGAGATACCTCTATTAGTCCTGTCCCCTCCTGCTCTGTGCTGGTCCCCTGTGTCAGCACCAACCCCAGGGCCGAGAGGGGCTGAGCCGCAGTCCCTGGGCTGGCTCTGCACAGAAATGGCTCCATCTCCGCACTGGCCGCTCCTGCAGGCGCTGCCTGGAAAGTTCCCACTGCTGCAGTCGGTGCCTGTCCCCCTGCCAAGCCTGCAGCCCTGCCAGCCGCGATGCAGCGCCGAGCCGCGCTATTTCTGGCTCCACCTTGAGACATGTACCTTCAGCGGTGGGAACGATGCTAAAAGAGATGGATCCGGGATGAGTGCATCCTCCTCCCGTTCCCGTCCCTGGGCGGCTGCCGGCGGATGTGGCAGAGCAGGCAGGGATCTGGAGGAGCTGCATGTCTCGAAGGGAAACGCTGCAGCTCATCTTGCAGCAGAGCCGTGTCCTCTGCACAGCTCCTCCGGGGCTGTGATGAGGGCAGTGGGATCCCGATATCCAGGCCTGTCCTGACATCGACTGCTCCACATCCGTGCTGCAGCTCCTGGGATCCATCAGCAGGGGCACGAAGGGTTACAGCAGGGCTGGAAAGCCCCCAGCCTCTGTGCTTTCTTCCCCCAGCATAAGCTCCCTGTGGGGTCTAGCTCCTCTAGCAGCTGGGGGCAGAAGCAGAGGAGCCTGGGGAGGGTTAATTGCCATATTTAACCCTTGGCTTCTTGCACAACCCAAGACAAACCTTGTCTGCTGCTTCTGCCTCAGTATCCCCAGACTCAGAGCATCCACCACCTTCTCCAGCAAGCCAGAGGCACGGTGCTTCAAATACACAAGCCTTCTCTCCCAGATGATGTCTGTGGGGCCTGGGATACCCCACAGGCCTTCCCAGTGATCTCAGCAGTCATGGCTGAGCTGGGCACGCTGCTCCATGGGTGATGAGGAAGGAGGTGAGGGGATTCTCCACCAGCTGTCCCCGCCGGCTCCGGCTCCGGCTCCGTGCTGCATCCCCACGGCGCATCCCGGCGCTCCCGCCCACGCACACGGCCTGTGCCACCGCCCCGGCAGGAATGGAGCCGATCAGGACAAACCTGACCGGCAAATACCTGCCCACGGCGCGGGAGCCCCGGCTGCTGAGCACCCCTCAGGCTGACGTTGGGGTCGAGGGAGCTCGTTAAGGCTCCTGTAATTACGACAGCCCCCAACTGGTTATCAGCACTAAGCGGGGAAGGAGCTGATCCCACTTCTGCATTAGACAGCGCATCCAAAGGCAAACAAGTGGTGTCCATGTGGGACAGGGTTGGATCAGCCTGTGGCTGCAGGGAACAAAGGGACCTGCCTGGGGCTGGTAGTGGCCACAGGGCTGGCCATGGCATGGAGTGGGTGTCCAAGAGTGGCACAGCATCGGGATGGGCTTGTGTGAAGTCCCCACAGACCAGCACTAAGATGAATAAGCTGTGCCTGGGTGTCCCCTGCCATCACAGAGGCTGAATTTATGCTGGTCCCATACCCCACTGAGAAAAACCTGGCTGCAGCCCCCTCATTTCCCTGCCCTTGGCATCCCTGCCGTGGGCAGCCCTTCCCTAACCCTTTCCTGTGCCCTTTGCCATCCTCGACACCTCATGATGAAGCCACTCTCAGCCCCTTTGCCCACAGCATGACCGTGGCCAGCAGAGCCTGGATGGGCATTCCAGTCCTATTCCAAGCGCAGGCAGGCGGGGCAAAGGGGGATTCCTGCCACACGGGGCCATGGAAGGATGTAGTGTGGTGAGGACAGAGCCCAAAGCAGCCTCATCGCCCCGTGGCACCTGCCAGGAGCAGTGTGACAGCTGCTCCCACATCCTCCCAAAGTGACTCGTGCCTTCCTGAGCGGAAATTGAGAACGAGTTAGTCACCAAGAAGGGTGAGGGGCAGGTCAGGACGTTGCACTCCCCAGCATCCAGCTATTTCCTCCCATGACACCTTGCTGAGGAACCTCAGGGCTGTTTACAAACGCTGGACTGTGTCATGGCAGAGGCCAGGAAAGTGGCCGTGCCTGAATCTCACCCAGAATCAGCTGCGAGTGCTGCGGTTCCAGAGCTAAAAGCATCAGGGCTGGGAGCAGGTTTTGCCCCATCTGCCCCTCTGAGCATCCCTTTGTACCCACAGAACCCAGAGAAGTCTTTCTGGAAAGCGCAATGCTCCAAAGCATGGCACCTGGACTCTCCTCTTAGGTCACTCCGGGAAAACAAGACTCAACAGCCTTATCTGCCCAGCTGATCATCCCATGCCCTCCCTGCAATGTTTTGGCCAGTCCCAGCTGGTATATGCAGGGACAGAGGGCTGAGGGCTCTCTGCTAATTAAACTGCCCTAAGTGTGAAGAGCGATGCCTCCCTGAGGTGCAAGCTCAAGGTTAGGGGAGAGCTGCATCCACGGGGAATTGGTTGGCAAAAAAATAACCCTTGTTGGGCTGGGCCAGACCCCCTGGAGCCCGACAGTCCCTTGGGAGGGTGAGGTCAGTTCTGTCGCCGGCAAAAGCTGCTGTAAGTGATTTTTGCCAGCTGCCACCGGGCACGGAGCAGCTCGCAGCCATGCTGGCACCCTCCAGGCAGGTCCCCTAGGCTCTGTCTCCAGCGCTCTGTGCCCCGAGGTGGGGTTCAAAGCACAGCCCACCTCCCTCCACGGGGCTCCGTGCCCATGGCACCCTCCAACCCTCACGGATACCTGATGGCGAGCCACTAGTCACAGGCAGGACATTGTTCCACTCCATCCTCCCTTCTGGAGGTGTCCCCGGCCGGCTGCCCGCTGTCCTCAGCCCTTGCCGTGCCTCGATTTCTCCAGGCCCCCACTCTGCTCCTCTCTCCCTGTCCCAGCTGGAGAGATGCAGAAATGGTGTTGAACGCCGTTCAGCCCAGCGTGGGGGCTCGAGGGACCTCTGCCAGCGCCCATCTGTGCCTGGCTAGCAGTGATGTGCAGGAACCGGGGCTGGGGTGGCTGCCCGGTGCCGCTTTGCCGATGCTTTCCCGGCGTGACCGTGGGCCGGTTCCCTGCCCGCCTCAGCACCCGCGGGAGCACCCACGCCAGACACCCGCCCCGGCAGCGCAGAACCACCCGCGGCAAACCCGCGGCGTCGCTTTGCCCCCGCCCGTCTGCAGAGCCGGTTCCCCCCGGAGCCCTGCCCGGAGCGCGGGGCGGCGCTTGGGGAAACTGAGGCAGCTGCCGGGGGGGCGCGGGGGGTGCCGGAGCAGCCTCGGGACGGGCCCCCTCCCCCGGCGGGGGAACGGGGGCGGGGGGGGTGGGTGGGTTAAATTTTTATGAATGGGGCCGCCCCGCCTGCCATCGCCGGGCGTCAGCAGCGAGCGGCGGCGGGCGGCGCTCCCCGGTGCCTCCCGCTCCGCTCCGCGCCCGCTCCGCCGATGGCCGCCGGCCGCCGCGCTCCCCCGGAGCCCGGCGGGGGCCCGGTGCTCCTGCAAGGCATCTTCGGCGCGGGGCCGGCCCCCGGTGCCGCCGCCTGCTCGCTGTCGCTGACGGCCCGGGAGCTGCAGGTGCGGCGCCCCGGCGGCTCCCCGGGCGGCTCGGCCGGTCCCGACGCCGCGCTCCGCCTGGCCGACTGCGTGGGCTCGGCCGCCTTCCCCGCGGCCGCGGCCGCCGCCTGCTTCTCGCTCGTGTGTTACCCGCTGCGGGGGCCGCGCTGGGGGCCGCCCGCCCGCCAGCGCCTGGAGCGGACCTTCCGCGTCTCCCGGGGGCCCGACGCCGAGGGCAACCTGCGCATCGCCCAGGCCTGGAGCCGCCGCATCCGAGAGCTCGCCGTGCCCGCCGTGCCCGCGCAGGACGGTGAGTGCCGAGCCGACCCCCCCTGGGACCCCCTCCCCGCGCCCCCGGGGCTCGCCCCGTCGGGGCTGTGCGGGGGTCGGGGCCGCTCCGCCGCCCGGCCCCACGCGGGACGGCTGTTGCCGAGCCGGGAGCGCTGCGCGGTGCCGGGTTCCACGGGGGGACACGCACGGGGTCACCCGGACCCCCCCCCCGCCTCGAGCTTGGAGGGGACGGGGACATCCCTGCGCGCAGCCCCGCGCCGGGGGTGGGGTCTCCCCCCTTTCACCCTCAGTTTGAAGGGGCATCAGGGACGTGGTCGCACCACAGGGGCCCTTTGCACGCGAACACCCCCTCTCCATCGCTCCCGTTCGATAACTCCAAAGCTCCAAAGGGCAGCATGATCCAAGGAAAAAAAGTAATCATTGCTGACGCAGGCAGGACGGGAGCCAGGCACTGTCCCCTGTCCCCAGCAGGTCCCATCCATCACTTGGGATTTGGGGACAGGCAAATGCTCCCCGGGACCCCCCGGGGCCCAGCGGGGACCCAGGGCAGCCGGGAGGGGTCTGGATTTCTGATCCCTCTCCCCCCGGGAGTTGCCACTGTCTGGAAGGGGAGGGTCCGGCTCGGGGGCCGCGTCCCCCAGCTCCCGCAGGCAGGGCAGGGCGCGCTGGCAGATAGTTGAACATCTGAGCAGAGATTCAATTATATGCACTACTTCATTTATTTGGCTGTCCAGTCGCTCTGATCAGACTTGGAAATTAAGAGGCATGCGGTTAGAGGGATCCTGTCAAATCACATTTAGCCCAGCTCTTCCCTGCTTGGATTTTAAAATGCAGCTTTTTTTTTTACATGACCTGCAGCTACAAAACAACTTTCTGCTCCTCTTCCTTAAGAATAACAAAAAAAAAAAAAATCCGGTGGAATGGGGTGAGGGCAAAACCAGTTCCCCAGCTCTGTATCCAGCCTGAACTCTGCAGCTGGAAGTCTCGGAGCGCTTTCCAACCCTCGCCCTGTGAGCAGGCGGTGCGAGGGTGCTGGGGCAGGAGGCAGCTCGTGGCACGCGGGGGCCCCGGGGGAGCCTGAGGAAGGAGGACGGGAGAAGGCGGTGCGGAATTTTGCAGTTATTTTTCTCACTGAGGGCCGGCAGGATTTGCAAACCTCCTCCCACGGTTTTGGGACAGGGCTAAAAGTGCCCCTTGCCCACACCCTGCGCTCGCACGTGCCGGCGGGGAGGCCTGTGCGGGCAGATAAGGCCGTGCTGGGGAGGCTGCGTGTGAGTCCGTGCGGAGCAATCCTGCCACCCCGTCCCCACCGGGAGGGGACCTGGGAGCCACTGGTGATCCTGTCCTGGTGTCATCTCAGCTCCGGCATCCTGTGGGATAAAAGCCCTGCGGAATGCTGCAGCAAGGATGAAGCTTCCCCCTTCTTATTTCACCCCAAGGGATAAACAAAAAGTCTCTCTGCAGTTGATAACCCCAAAGCTGGGGCTGCCCGTGGAGGGCAGGGATGTGTCCCAAACTGCAGCCATCTGGGAGGAAAGAAAACTGCCACCAGGCTCATGTCCTGACAAGGAAATCCAGCCCCAGGGAGCTCAGTCCCAGCCTTATACCAGCCTGGCACACTTGTTCCTTATTCCCAGAGAGTTTCTAGAAGGATGCAGGGACGCAGTGGAGTGGCTGGGGCTTGTGGCAGTGTGGTCCCGGCCGGAGCACAGCGAGGACGCATGTGACATGGGGGATGTGGGCAGAGGGACTGGAGCAGAGTTTGTGGACTGGCAGCAGCCAGAGCCCCTTCCTCCTGCTGACTCAGTGTCTGCTCTGCTCAGCATTTGAGGCTGAAAGCGACCGCAGTGTGCCGGGAAGTGGCTCAGCCTTGCTGGGATGCCAGGGACTGGCCGGGGTTGCGCAATGGGAAGGGATGCTCTGAAATCTGTGTTCCCTCTGAGCATCGCTGGTGCTGGGGTCCAGCTCTGACCCAGCACCTTCCAGTCCCGCTGTGGGGCTGAGCCTGGTGCTGCTGGTATCACTGATCGCTCACTGGGATCACATCCCGTCGCTGCTCACACCCTGATACCAGCAGTTTGCCCCTTTTGATGGAGTCATGGCATCCTTCTGTGCCCTCTAGGCAAGGATTGGGCCCTTGTGGTCCCAGCCATACCCCACTGCCCAGAGGTGGCCACGGGGCAACAGCCACAGGTCCAGGCAGGATTTTCAGGCAAGACCCAGCTGCAGCTCCATGTGTGTGTCAGAAACGATGTGCCTGGTCAACAGTGGGGAGGTTAAAAACTGCTTTTATGTTCTTGAAGAGCCTCCTGCTCTTATTCTGCATCTTCCAAGGTTGGAGGGGGAGAAATAAAGAGAAAATCCCCCCATCGTCTTCCTTCAGCAGCTGGGATTTGAGCCCAAACCCCTTCCTAGGGGCTTGTCCGCGTTTGCCATGGGGGATTTAGTGGCTGTGAGGGCCAGGGAAGCTCCAGAGGGGAGGGAGCAGGGCAAGCCCAGCCCCGGGGTTACTGCCTGTTATCCCTGACCCGAGTTGGAGCGGCCTCTGCTCCGGGTGCTTCACTGCTGCCCCTGAGGGAAGCCATTCCCCTCTTGTCTGGCGCCCACTGATAAGGGGCCAGGAGTGGCAGCGGGGAGAGCCAGCCCGGAGCCAGCACCCAGAGCCAGGCTCAGCCCCACTGATGGGGCTCTCACACGCAGATCTTGCTGGGGACTTGGTGGCCGGTCACAAACAGGTGGCAAGGGGACAAGGAGCTGTGCTGGAGGGTGACAGCCTCAGCCCCCATCCATGGGGACAGGAAGTAATCCTGATGGCACTGAAATCAGCAGAGCTCTGTGTGCTGCCAGAGCTGGGATGGGCAAGGAGGTGGGATGCTCCAGTCGTATGGAGCTCGTGACCATGACTGATGTGATGCTGGGTGTCACCCAGGGGAGGTGACACGTGGTGACCTCCATCGCCCAGGCTCACCTCTCCCCACCACCGTCCCGGAGTGGGCGGCAGGAGGGGGTTTTAGCTCTAAACCCCCAGCTGGTGTGTTCAAACAGCTCAGATCACCCCACATGAGGTGGGTGCAGGCAGACACCCCCAGCCCCCTCGAGTGCCTAGAGAGGGTTCCAAGCCCAGGACAGTGCTGGCAAATGCCTCTGCTGTCCTGACTCAGCAGCTCTTCCTGCTGAGTCAGCAGACGCGGCCCTCGTGCTGTCCCACAGAGCCCATGTGCTGGGGTGGGCACCCACCACCCCCCTGGGGCCACAGTTTAGGGGTCCCAGAGCTGGTGGGGACACCCCCAAACTCTCCAAAACCGGCTTCACCCTGCAAGAGCCAGGGATTTCCAGAGGCACTGAGGGAGCCTGAGTTGCCCTGCCCTGCTCACTTCAGGGCTTGGGGTGCCCCAGCAGCACCCGGGGGTCCTGCCCTCCTCGTCCTCCCTATGCTTCCCTCACAGGGCAGCTCAGTGGGCTCTCCCTGTCCCCCTCCACGGGGACCACTGGGCCTGGGGAAGGTGATGCTGGAAGCAAGCGGGGCGGGGGGGCGGGCAGAAGAATGGGACCCCTGCCAGGCTTGTAATTACAGCCCGACTGAAGCCCTCGCACGCGAAACCTGAGCCCCGTGGGGAGCAGGGGAGGCAGAAGCGTCCGTCTGCCGGCTCAACTGGCTGTCCTGGCCTCTCTCCATCTGGAGGGATGTGGGGAATTGGAGCCCTTGTCCTCCTGCTGTGGAATGGCTGGGGAGCTGGGGGGCCCCATCCTGGGTGTAAAACATCCCTGCTGATTGTGGGGGAGCTCAAGGTGAGCCCCTGCAGGCCCCCAGGTCCCACCTCTGCCGCTTCCTCAGCATTCCCAGCAGGGACCCTCCATCCCTGCTCACCCCCCATTGCTTCTGGGTAGGAATGCTGCCCAGGAAGCTTGTAGGGATCAGGGAGGGGCAGCTCCCCTTCCTGTAGGGTTTTGGCAGATACCACTCCAGATGGCAAAGCCCTCCCTGGGCAGTGCCGTGACCCAGCACCCTGAGCCCCCTCTTCCCCCTGCAGGTGACAGCTATGGGGTGCTGCCCCGGCCCTGCCGTGCTCTGGTGCTGCTGAACCCGCAGAGCGGCTCCGGCCGTGCCCTCGATGACTTCCAGGCCGTGGTGCAGCCCATGCTGGCTGAGGCTGAGATTGCCACCACCATCTTCATCACCGGTGAGTCTGCCAGCAGCTCCCTCCTCCTCTTCCTCCTGCCTTCCCTGGGATCTTCCCTGGGATCTTCCCTGGGCTCCTCCAATGGCCTCGTTCCTCCTGCATCACCACAGCTCTGGGTCCTGTGGGTTGGTTGTGCTCAAGAGGGGTGAGAGCCTCACCTCCTGAACCCCTGGCTGGGTTCCCCCTGGGGTTGGGGTCACCATCTGGGGGGTGGCAGCAGGCAGTGCAGAGGGACAGAGGGTGATCTCGAATCTCTCCACTTTCCCCTGCAGAAAGACCCCACCACGCGCACGAGAAGGTGCGGGATGAGGACCTATCGCAGTGGGACACGCTGGTGGTCATGTCTGGGGACGGGCTGCTGTTTGAGGTGAGGGGCACCATGGGGCGTCTGGGCTGGGCAGAGAGCCAGGAGAAGGGGGGTGCCTGGGGCAGGAGCCAACCTCTGGTACAAGAAAGGCAGGCAGGGAATGGCAAAGGAGAGATGGCACCAAGCTTGGAGGAAAGCAGCCATGACCTTCGTCCTGGCCTGGCCTGGGACACCGTGAGCTCTTTTCCCCCTTGGCTGGGCTGGGGCCACTGGATTCCTTGGGTACCACAAACTCCTTCATCCCTGCAGGTGGTGAACGGGCTCATGGAGCGTCCGGACTGGAAGGACGCCATGAAGAAGCCGCTGTGCATCCTGCCAGGGGGCTCTGGGAATGCCTTGGCTGCCTCCATCAACTACTATGCAGGGTGAGTCCTGGCCCCGTGGGGCACCTGCTGTCTGCACTGCACTGGCCAGCACACAGGGCTGTGCTGGCACCAGGAGGGGGAAGAGAAAGGCCATGCAGGGCTCTGGCCCAGGGGGAGGGTGCTGGGATGTCCAGGGTGCCTGTCGGGGTCCTCACCTACCCACAGGCTGGTGTAGAACAGCCATAAGCATGGGATTGCATCCTTGTGTACCCACCTCCCCACACTCTGGGCTCAGAGTCTGATAAAGCTTTACCCTAAAGGATCCACCCCAGGCACAGCCAATCCTAGTGTGGAGTGGGGGGATCAGGATTGCGGTGACTCGGTACCCTCTTTCAGGAACTGGTTTATCCTTTCCACCCCCAGCTAAACCTCTCCCAGCAGCTATCCCTGAGGGACACTGTCACCCAGCTGGGGTATGTCCCAACCATGACAATAAGGGTTTGCAGGTGGATGTTGGGACAGCAGGAGGGGCCCTGAGCTCCAAACTCACCCTCTCCATCCCCTCTCAGCTACGATCACGTCGCCAAGAAGAAGCTGCTGACGAATTGCACCTTCATCCTGTGCAAGGGGCTGCACACACAGATGGACCTGGTCTCGCTGAGCACAGCCTCGGGCAAGCGCTTCTTCTCCTTCCTCGGCTTTGGCTGGGGCTTCATCTCGGACGTGGACATCGACAGTGAGAAGTACCGCTGGCTGGGCAACGCCCGCTTCACCCTGGGCACCCTGCAGTGCCTGGCCAAGCTGCGAGTGTACCAGGGCCGCCTGTCCTACCTGCCCGCCGGCCCCGAGCAGGGCACCTCCCCAGGGCCCAGAGACCCTTCCACGCCTGTCACTAATGGCCAGGCCGGCCACGTCCTGCCACCGGCGGGGACGGATGCGCCTGGTTCCCTGCCCACCGACTCGCTGCTGGCGCCGCTGGGGCAGCCGGTGCCGGCGCACTGGACCGTGGTCCCCGAGGAGGAGTTCGTCCTGGTCTACGCCATCTACCAGTCCCACCTGGGCACCAACCTGCTGATGGCACCGGCGGCCCGGCTGCACGACGGCTGCATCCACCTCTTCTACATGAAGGCTGGCATCAGCCGCGTGGCGCTGCTGAAGCTCTTCCTGGCCATGTCCAGGGGAACCCACCTGGACTTGAACTGTCCCCACCTGTGCTACGTCCCCGTCCGGGCGTTCCGCCTGGAGCCGCGGGTGGCCGCGGGCATCATGACGGTGGACGGTGAGGCCCTGGCGTGTGAGCCCGTGCAGGGCCAGATCCACGGCCGCCTCTGCCGCATCGTCAGCGGCTCCTGAGCTCCAGGTTTGCCCTCCCTGCAGCGCTGAGCTGCCGGCACGGCCCAGCACGAGGGTGGCAGAGCCTTCCTCCCACTCAGGAACCTCCTCCCCCTCCTCCCGTAGCAATAGGTCTTGGGGGCTGCGGGGCTCGTCCCCTCGCTTGCCCCCACGCTTAGCTTTACCCCCTCGGGGACAGCCATCAGCGCTGTCCCAAAAATGAGCCACGAGCCCCATCAGGTACTCGGTGCCGGCGAGACGCCAGCGTGTTTCATCCTGGTACGAGGTCCCGGCCCCAGGCGGCTGCGCCGGCACAGCCCCGTCCCCTCCCCGGCTCGGACGCACACGGTGGCATTGCTCGTGTCCCCGCCCGCCGCGGAGCCAGTGCCACCCCACAGGGATGGTCAGGACCAATAGATCTAATACAGGAAACCGACTTTTTTTTAAAGAATGTTTCTACCCAAAGCTTCCTGTTAGAAGCAGAGTTTATTCTTGTGATAAATGCAATAAATATCTAGCGTTTGCAAAAAAAACCAAACAAACCAAACCTCCCCCGGGTTTTAAATCCGAGCCCATGGCTGGTGTCAGGGGCAGGGCTGCGGTGCCGTCACCCTGGGCTGGGCTCACACGCAGATGTCAGGACGGGTTTAGCTCAGCGCCGTGGCCCTTCTCTCCCTGGCACCCTGGGGCCAAGACCAGCACGGAGCGATGGAACCGGGGGATGCTCCCAAGGGAGATGCCGAGGAGGCAGGACATGGGGCATTGCTGCCACCCACCCCGATTTTTGGGGTGTGTCGATGCCTCCGGGCTCAGCCTCACACTGTGTCTGACCGAATCCAGGGAGCTCGGCCCTGCAGTGACACTTGGGAACATCTTGGGGGAACTTCAGTGCCTCCGAGGGAGAGCAGGGAAAGGCTCATGGAAGAGGTTCAGGGAGGGGGTCGTTGGAGCCGAGGGGTTTGGCTTTCTGCCGGGAGCAGGGGCCCTATGGGGCGCTCTCAAATCCCCTTTCCCGGGCAGCTCGGGGCCAGCTGGAGCCCTGCGACAGGTCCCTGCCCGGGGGCTCGCCTGGGGGGGATTACTCAGCCTGTTTGGTATAAAATTGCAGTAATTAAACCTCATTTACAGCGCTCAAGTACAAAGTAGAAGAGTAAACAGTGGTGGCTGTTTGCATTTATTCATCTGCAAACTATGCAATTAGGACGGCAGATCCGGGAAAGAAGAGCGCGATTGTCCTCCCCCCCCTGGCCCCACTCGCTCATGGAGAGCCGAGTTCCTGTCCCTGAGCCAGCAGGGCAGGCGGCAGCTGGGAACCACCTCCCAAAATAAAGTTATTTCCCCCGTGGCTTTGGGCCAGGTGTAAAAACAGGCTGAGCAGTAACTCTCTAACTCTCTTGAGCTGCTAGAGGGAGAGCCCAGGGCAGGGGACACACTCTGAGCTCTCGGCTGTCTCTGCCAAGTGACACAGCTCAGCAGAGCGGAGCCGTTCAGGCTCACAGCACCTGAAAGGCTCCCTGGAGTCTCCACCGGGAATGGCTGCGTGCCTCGCAGCAGCAGGTCGGCTGGGATCACCCTCGCCCTCCCCTTTCCCAGGTTTTGCCGCACATCTTTTCCATCACCCATCTGCTTCCAAAACCTGTTGGACAGCAGCAACGGGCTGATCCTCCCATACAGCCCCTCGCTCCCGGCACCCGAGGGAGGTGGCAGAGCTGCCGCCCACCCCTCGAGAGGTTTGAACAACTCCTACAAAGCCGTGAGTCTCAGCACACCAAGACACTGCTCCTTCAGCCAGAGGGGGTGAGGGAGGGCACCCACGGGGGGCAAAGACGGCATCCCCCCCATCCAGCCTACAGTCTGGCACAAGGGGTGTGCCAGAGAAGTGCCAGAAGCACGGCAGGGGGTGGGAAGGGAAAGAAAGAGACAGCAGTCAGAACTACTCACAGAGGCAAAATTTAATGGCAAGTCATCTTCCCTCCTTTATTACACCTTGGTTAGCCAAACAAAAAAAATCTGCAGGTAAAAAAAGTTTTAATGGTCACACAGCACTTTATACATATATCGTAAGCAACCAAGCATCCACATCTGCACGTGAACGACACACCTCTAAGCATGGCCTCAATAGTCAGGTCTGGGTTTTTTTAAATTCATTAAATACTGTACAGAATCAAGGCTACAAACTGATTTTGTAATGCTTCTTCCCCAACCCCAGCACTTAAAACAGTTACAGGCTGCTCTCATTTGTACATCACACAGTCGTGTAGCCAGTTTTAAGGCTAACAATATGCATCATGCTTTGGCTTTTTTTGTGTGTTTTTAAATTTTTTTTTAAGGTTTTAGCCTTTTAAATTTTGTTACCCTTAAATATTACATACATACACAAAAAAATTACATAGCTGCAGTGTGCTCACCACCAACCTCATCACCCAGGAGCTTCACATTATCAAAAGCTTTAGAAAATTTGTAAACCTCTGTGCACGCTTGGGTTTGGGACAGCTGCAGAGAGCGAGCGATGCCGGGGGGGAGCAGCATCCCAGTCCAGAAGGCCTCACACACCTCCTCGGAGGGAGCCCCAGCAGCCTGTGCAAAAGCTCTTGACTAGGATCAGAGACTTTTCGGGCGAGGGGGAGGACACGCTGCCTGCCCAGCCCCTGCCCTGTGAGATGAGAGGTGCAGAGAGTAAAGGGGGGGAACCCTACAGCTCCTTCACCCCCAGAGGGTTTCTCCCTCCCTCCCTGTCCGGCGGGGCCTCAGGGCAGCCACAGCCCGGCACTGGGGACAGAGGAGGTAGTGTCTGTGGATCACCAACCGTGGTTTTGCCTGGAAGAGGTTTAATCATTTGTGGAACCAGCCTCTCTGCCTGCCCTTCCCCTGCCCTGGGGCAGCAGCCTCACCCCTCGGCCCCGACACTCTGGAGACACCCCCGTGCTCCGCTCAAAGGGATCCATTCACTGCAGAACGTGGCCGTGGCTGCAGCTCACACTGCCCTGCCCAGGGCTCTCGGCACCTCTGCACCCCAAAGCCGGGTCTGCCAGTCCTCCCACCTGCCAGGCAGGGAGAGCTCCCAGTGCCAGAGCAGGGCCAGAGCCGCTGCACAGGTGATCCACCCACAGACCAAGACCTGGAGAGCTCTCAGCCCAGGTCTGTACTCACAGCCAAGCCCTGTGTCCTCCAGAGCACCGGGAGCAGCCTGTGCCTTCCAAAATCCCAGCAGTGTGGATGGGGACATGGGAAGGGCTTTGTGCAGCCACTCCTGGAGCATCAGGGGGCAGCTGGAAAGCGCAGGGAGCTGGGGGGGGGATTTGGGCTGGTGGGTGCAGCCCTTGGTGTCTGAGGGAGCAGAAAGCACCGTGCCAACATGCGGCATTCTCCTGCTGTTCCTTGTTTCTAACCGAGGCCAGACCCTGGCCTGGGGTGAGGGGAGGAGACCACAGCCATACTGAGCAAGAGCAAAGGAGAGCTTTGGCTCCATCCTTACTTCTGGCAGAGCCATCTGCTCAGCCCGACTGGTCCCCGGGAAGCCTGGCACCACTGTCTCCCTGTGCAGCTGGAAGGACCAACGGACTCTCCCTGACAGACTGTGCTCCTCGTGGATGTTAAATGGGTGCCTCTCCAATGCCTGAACACTGGGCAAAGGCAATTGTGCTGGAGTGTGACCTCCCAGGTCCAGAAGTGAAGATAAGTGTGTGCAGACAGGACCAGAGGCCTCGGGGAGGTGTCTTGACCATGGGACTCCGGCAAGTCACTGCTTCAAAAAGTGCTCATGGTCACCAGCTCAGGCTGCTGAGGCACTGCCTGCCCTCACCAGCTGTTTCCCAGAGCGTTCAGCAGTGCTGTGGTTGGGATTAGGGATAGGAGGTGCTGTGCCCACAACACTGCTGAGCAGAGCTGACCCACCACAGGAAACGGCTGGCGAGGGAAGGAGCTGATAACAGCCCACACCAGTGTCTGATGTAACAGCGCAGGAACCGCCACAAACTGCTGCTGCTGCAACAGGGCCTCACCACGACACGGCAGCTCCTCCCCTTGGGTGACCCTGGCTCAAACGGCTCCAGAACACCCCTGCACAGCTGGATGAGGGAGCAGCAGCCATGCCAGGTCCATCCAGACTCCTGCCAGATCTACAGAAGGATCACTTGCTGCTGCCTGCCCGGATGAGGCTGGGATCCAGGGTGGGTGTAGTGCTGTGTGACAGCCGGGATGGCTGGGAACGAATGATGTGGATACCTAAGCAAGAAACGAGGGCAGAACCCTGAATCCCATGTATTTCTAGAAGACAGGCATGCATGGTGGGGAAAAGGGAAGTTTGCCTTACTCTGGAGAAAAAGAAGTGGGGATGGCTAGACTTGCTTCCAGGAGAATGACTGGAAGTTGCAGAACTGGATGGAAACCCCGTAGCACCACCAGGGCAGCATGAGAGCCAGTGCAGAGCTCTGGCTCTGCCTACCAATCCCAACTGGGAGAACCTTGTAGCTATCAGTGAACAACTAAGACTAGAGCAACTCTGTATGGTGTAGACAACGCCAATGCAACACAATCCAATGTCTAAGTACAGATAAGCTGGGGTAGACTTCATAGAACCCATGGGAACGCCAAGAAAAATGAAAGACTGGGAGGGCATTGCCCTTCATTTCCAGAAACTACAGCAATCCCTTCTCCTGGCTGGAACCCCACCAGAAAAAACTGCTGGGTGTAGCACTGGGTGGGAAGAGTCCTTGTGTGGAAAGGTGCCCCAAGATGAAAGTGCAGAGGGAACGTGGCTGCAAGACTGCTTCTGTGCAGGTCTCAAATCTTACCATTGCAGGGTCAAACTTGCAAGAAGAGCACGTACATGGGACAGGGGGAAGGAAAAGGGGCTGGGGGCAAAGAGTTATTCATGCTTAGACAAACCTTTCCTCAGAGGAGCAATCAGGCCTACCACCTTCTTTGGAACAAACCAAGCTGAGGAAGAAAAGCTGGAAGGAGAAGCCAGTTGATTGGTAACAGCATTTGCCAATTTACTTTCTGCTGCTTTCCCTTCTCCCCTGCACCTGCCTGTCCCTATCCTGATGGTTTATTTGTCCTCTGTCCACTCTGGGATGTTGGCCCCTGCTAAGGCAGCCCGGTACTGCTGCAAGACACCGCGGATGCTTTTAATGAACCCCTTGGACAAAGGGAAGAGAGGGAACCCAATATCAGGGTAACCGCTCTTCTCCGGCAGGAAACTCCTGTAGCTCTTTCTCCGTTTCTTTGGTTTCACGCTGGGCTGCGCGGCAGAGTCCTGGGCAGCCTTCCCCTCGTCCGTTCGGTCTCTGGCCAGGTCCCCCCTGGCTTGGCCTGTGCTCTCCGAGTCTGAGTACTGTTGGAGGTCACCGGCGTTGGGCGTCGGGGTCGTGAACTCCAACTCGTCCAGCTCCTCCTTCCCGTCGAGCGCCGAGTCGGACAGTTCGGCGGCCGCCCCCTGCTCCGCGCTGCTGCCGTACTCCGCCAGCGATCCCGCAGCGTCTCCGGGGCTCTCGGCCAGGGCGGCACCGGCGGGGAGGGGGGAGGCAGAATACGCCCCGTTGGCCTGTTCGTGGCTGCGCTCCACCAGCTCGTTCGTCTCCAGCCAGGACTCGATGCGGGACACCAGGCGCCAGCCGTGGCAGCGGAAGTGCTCCCGGATCTCGTGCTCAAAGACCTCCACGGGCCGGCGCAGCAGCTGCATCATGGACTGCACCACCCGGATCAGCGTCATCTCGTTGTAGCAGCGGCTGTTCTCGTAGCCCTCCTGCAGCCCCCGGTCGCTGTCAAAGCCCGCCTCGTTGTAGTAGGGCTCGTTCACCAGGATGAGACCTGCCGGGACAAGGGGACACCAAGGCGTTAAGGGAGGAACACCACTGGGAATCACCATCCCAGACAGGCACTGCTGGGCCACGATTGCTGCCAAGGTAGAGGAGAGCAAGGATCAGGCAGGCAGCACAGGCCAGGCTGAACAACCAGAACCTGCAGGATGCAAGGGACTGGTGTCGCAAGAGGAGCATCGCATGATGTGGTGGGGACCTCGGACACTACAGGGAGTGGCATCCAAGATCCTTGGCTGGCAAGAACAGTCCTCCACCAGCACGATTCAGAGGGCACACAACAGCAGAGGTCAAAAGGGCAGCAGGGGAGAGGTTTCACAGCTCCTTTTCCTTCCCTCCCACTCCCCTCCTTTAAAAAAAAACCACAAACACACCCAAAGCTTTTTTTTCCTCCTCCTCTTAATCAGAACAAAGGCCAGTCTTCAGGAACAGGCTTTGAGCTGGCCAGGTCCCTTCAGACAGTGGAGTTCTGAGACAGAGAATACTGTGACAAGTCACCCATACCAAGAATTCTCTTGCTTGTTTCTGGTCTAATGAAACTACACGTATGTAGCAATGGCACCTGTGCTGCCAGGCTGCTGGCAGCCTGCCACAAACTGCATTAGAGCTGGAGGAGGTGAGATCATAAGTCTCCCAAAGCCCAGGCAGCAGGAGAGCAGGTCTTTCTCTAGCACCAAGTTGCTCCAGTAAAACATTTAGTATTTAATTTTCTAAATTTGGATCCTTGGCTTTGTAAATGAGAAAAGGCTTTTCTTGTGGTGTGCTTCCCCCACAGGAGGATACAGGTGTACTGTGGGGGTTCAGGGAGCAGGAGTTGCCTGCTGACTTGAGGCAGAAACCCTTGCTCTGTGTCAAAGGTTTCACATCACAGGGCTCCCCTGAACAAAAAGTTGTCCGTGAGGAAGTTATGTGACTTAGTCTGTCTGCTCTCAAATTGGATAGGGCAGAGCAAAGGCCCATGGCAGGAAGCCCTGGGGCTCGTCTAGGCACACCCCTGATTATTCTCTGCTTTGGAAGGAGCATAAACACCAGCATCATGTGCAAAACATGCCCCATGTAGGATGGGCGGGTGACTCAGTGGGGATAAAAAAAAGTCCTGCAAACGAGGCCCAGTTTAGCAACTTCAACTAACTTTGGTAACTGGGTGAGGACACAGTGGTTCACCTTTGTCAGCTCAGAGCAACAAGCAGACCAGCTATGTGCTTGGCTGCTGCAGTGAGAAGAAGGGAAAGCATTGTGTCAGAGCCCTGGGATGCAGCCAAAACTCTGGGCATGAGAAAAGCTGGCACCTGCTTCCACTGCTCAAGTGGAGAGATAAGGACACTGCTTTGTCCACCAAGGTGAGAGCAGAAGGCAGCACTAACCTGACTGGGGTGGCAGATCCCAACTGTGTGCCCCCCACAGCCAACATCCCCTCCTCCCACCACCTCTTCCTGTCCCACAGGCTCAGCAGGAACATTTACCTTGGATGGAGATGAGTACTTGAAGGAGACTGGATTTACTGGTCCACCTTTCTGTCCCCTGAAATGCACACACAAATGTGTTAAAGGGCTGAAGCACCACCAGTTTGCCCTGTGACAATGGTCAGATGAAGTGAGGCCCCAGTTCCTCTGCATTCCTGTTGCTGACAGCCTGTGGCTCACAGCAGGAACAAGGAACTGACTCCACAAGCACGTGATGTACTGGTGTCCCATCTCAACAACCCATCTCTCCGTTATTTTTTTACCAGCACCACACCCCATCAGGCCAGTTCTGCCTGGAACAGCATAACCCTACACACCAGGCATCAGCTCCAACCCCTCCCCAGCTGCCCTGTCCATCTACCTGCTCATAACACAATGTCCCTGGCTCCCTGTTTATTCCAAGTTTTCAGCTGGACTTTGTACCATGCTACAGGATTTGTCCACAGTGTGGGAGACAGGGACCTAAGCAACAGGATACACCCCATGCTGGTGTTGGCATCTCTGCTATGGCACAGCCTGGCTGGTCTGACCACAGGCTTCTCATTGAGGAACAACTGACAAGCCAAATACAGATCCAGAAAAAGCCAAACTATTCCAGTTCCCTGCTCCAGGCACCTAAAACAGAGCCTAAAACCACCCCCAGCTCAAGCACCACCCAAGACCAGAAGTCACCCAGGTCTGGTAGGAAGTGACTTGTTCCAAAAGCAGCTCAGCACAACCCCTGCTCCCCACAGACTGGTGAATGACAGCATTACCTTGCCTATCCACGTCCCCAGGAGGCTGACACACACTTTGCCATTGTCATAGAGGTTGGGATTCAGTCTCCCGCTGCACTGGGAGAGGTAGCGGAAGAGAGGCGGGACCGCAGGGTAGATGTTGGGGAGCTGGATGTCGAAGAGAAAGAGCCCATCTTCATAGGGAGTGCGTGTGGGCCCTTTGATAAGTGCTGAGAAGAGATCCTGTGGGGAGAGGCAGCAGGTCAGACACTGGGCAACATCCTCTTACTTTGCAAGGGCTGTATTTATGCAGAGGGAGCGCAGGGATGTGATTAACTCAGCCCTCGTAAGAGTCAGCCCAAGCAACACATCTCAGGGCGCCGTCCCCCTAGAAACTGCACTCAAGCCTTTGGATCTGCAGCAGGGCTTCAGGGATGGCCAAAATCCCCAAGCTGCTCACTGCTGACACCAGCCCCTTGCTGGCTGCCTGCCTGTCTTCCTGCTCAGCACCCGGAACCGGCTCCCTGCAACCAGGAGCTCCTTGTTTGGCCACCCTGTCTCGGGGAATGCAAAAGCAGCCGTTTTGGATAATTACAGCCCTGTTTCACATGCTGCACACATTCCTGCAGCTCTAATGCACTGGATTAAGGCTAAGCAGGGAATTCCAAAGAAAGTGATCCGGATGCTGAGCCCAGCACTAACAGAGAGGCATTTGAGAGCAGGCACTTGCCATTCGATCCTCGAAGGTTTTAACCATGATGCCATCGGGCAGGGAGGTGGCCAGGAGAGCCATCTCCTTCCGCACGGTGCTGAAGAACTTCTTTGCTTCTGGGGGCTGGAACTCCATTTTCTTGAAGGCATGGGAATCTGTGGGGCAAGGAAGAGAACAGGATTACAGCCTGCCTTTGGAAACTGCCACAGGTTCCTCGTGAAGGTAGATCTGACCATGTGTAATATGCATCACGAGGAAGAGAGGAGTTAACTTGCTTTGGTGCTGAGCCAGGAGGCAGGAGAGATTATTTGATGTTTCCCACACGGTACAACAGCCACAACCTGCATCTCCTGTTCTCAGAGCCCTAACACAATGCTGTCCCTATGCCCCAATGTCCCGCAGCCAGGATAATCCCACAAAGAGATGGCTTTTTCTCTGCCAAACCGAAACACAGCTCTCCTTTTTCCTTTATACACACCTGCAGGTTCAGAACAGTTTGTCCACCTTTCTTCTCAAGTCTAGCCTGGCTGTCTTGTGAGCACCTTGGGCTCTGCTGTCACCAATGTTCCACACAACCAGATGCTATTTGTTATTTCTGGCCATCAACACTGGCACCACTCACCCACCAAGGACATCCAGCCCAAGAACACCAGCTGTCCCTGCTCTGCTTCTCAGCCAACTCAACCAAAAAAAGCCTGAACAAACCCTGCAACTTTCAAGGAAGTCTCTGCAATGGGAAGTGATTGATCTTTGCAGCCCTCCTACATTAGTTACCAGTGTGGAAAAGAGGGAAGCACACTTCTGAGGCTTGAGGAGGTGCAACAGAGCCTAGAGACACCATGACACAAGAGACAGATACCTAGGGACACTAAAAGCCAGGTTTGGGTCCCAGAGCACACTGTGCTACAGAAGTTGTGGTGATTTCTCATCCCCAGTTAACGAGCTGTGGAAATGACCAGGAAGAAGAAAACACACAATCCAAAAGGCCTTGAAGCAAAGGTTTTGGAGAAAGAAACACTGCAGGACAGCAACGAAGGACTGAGCATCCCACACTCACCTGGAGCATACTCCAACACAGAGAACACTTCTCCCTTGGCACTGGTGAAGGTGACTCCAGGCTTGCCTCCACTCTGCTGGCAGAGCACTGGTGTCTCACTGGGCCACTCTGACCTCACCGGTGTCTGTGCCTCTGCTTTTTCTTCCTTCTTCTCTGTCTCCACCATGGCTTCCATCTTTTCCTCCTCAGCAATAGCCACATTATCCAAGGTCTTCTTGAGATTTTCCTGCAGCTTTTTAATATCGTCCAAGAACTTCTTCTCCCGAGTGGGTTTTTCCAGCTCCACAGTTGGGGAGGTGGGAGAGCCAGTCAGCAGCTGCTCCACAGTCATGTTTTTCAGGCTTTCCAAGATCTTGATGGCCTCCTTTAGCTCCCGGAAGCTCTTTGGGGCTCCATCCTTGCCACCTTTCTCTGTAGCAAGATCTGCAACTGCCATAGCCACAGCTCCCTGGACTTGCTCCTCTACTTTTTTCACCTCCTCTGCTGCTGGCTCCTCAGGCTCAAAGTCCTCAATTTTTGGGTGGTCATCATCCATGAGGCCATTGTCTGTCTCCCAGCTGTCACTTTCATCCTCCCACTCCGAGGATGCCCCACTGGTGCTGCCGTCCACGGAATCGTAGTCTGACTCCTCGATTTCTGATTCGATGTTGTACAAGTGCTAAAGGAGAGCAGAGTTATGTGAGACTTAGGGTGAAGCACAGAGTTTTAGTTGTTTTTAAAAGCAAGCCATGAAAAAGGAGCTTCCACCTGGGATTGGCTGGGCTGTTTCAAACCCTTCTATCTATAAAGGGCTGACTTGCACAGATTATGAAACCACACAGCCCCACTGTTCAAAGTATTGGGGGGTTACTAGGGCAAATTTTCAGTGGGCTGTAGCCATCCTAGTGTCTGGGATCCAGCCATGGACAACAGACAGGTGCCAAAAAAACCTATCTGGATGGCCCAGGGTTTCTGAACACAGAGCTAGTTCAGAAGGTATTTGGTATCATACAAGGAGTTGGTATTTCTGGTCCTGCTTCTGCACCACGAACTGTGTTGGCACAGAGCCCTAGTTTGGCTGCCTCTTCATCCTTCCACAGAGACAATGCTGGAACTAGGAACACATTCCCATACCAGCTTTCCTTTTCTGTGGCACACACTACTTGCTGTCAGAGCCTTGCTACGCTGCTTTAGCTGTTATATGTGGCTACTGCTTAAAATTCAGCTGGGACAATGAAGTCTCACCCAAGCTGCTGAATAAGCTCTTACATAAAATGTTCTCTTCCCCTTCACTACTGGAAGCTGAACCCATCCCCACTCCATCCAGCCTCACCTTCTACAACCTGCTTTTGCACATGCTACATCTCTCAAAAGGTCCTGCTACAGAGGTTTCCAGGGAGGAGCACCAACACAGAACCAGGGGAGCAAGAACACCTTTACAGGGCTGTGTTTGGAGTTACAAGATGGGAGCATTTTATCCACACACTTTTAATACTTGAATGACAGCCCAAAAATCCTCTTAATGTGGCAAGATATGACCCCAGAGGCTAAAGCACATGGACACTCAGTCATCTTGTCAAAGCCTTCAACTGAACCAGCACTGTTGAGCCAGTCCTGTGCCAGTCAGAGACAGGCAGCCAGTAGAGGTTAGTTGGGTTCAACACAAGTGACTGCAGGCAGGAAAAGCCATCAAAACTCACTGCCCTCAAAGCTAATCCAAATCTGAATTGGAAAGTTAATTAGCCAGTTATGCCATCTTTATTTTTAGAGCTGAGAAAAAGCACCCAGACAGCTTGTCTCTGGGCACATGGTCAGGCATTGATAAATCACGGTTTTACCAACTGATAATTCCTGCTCCTGACATTTCCCCGACTCCCATAATTACGCAGACGAGCGGAATCGAAGGGACTGGCGTGACACAGCAGGAGCTGCTGCAGAGCCCCGGCACCGCAGTGTGAGAACAGCCCTTTGTGGAGCACACATCAGACCTCTGATTGTGCCTGTGATCCAAGCACATGTGACAACAGGGGGAAGGGAGACAGCAGCCTGCTTTGTATGGCTCCAGTCCACTGCCATAGTGCGGGCATTGACTATTCTACTGTAATTAATGCAGAGCTGCTTGGTTTAAAAAGAAATCTTGATCAAGTGCTTTGTACTCGCAAAAGGCATCTCTGCAGCAGAGGCAGTGGTGTCACTGCCACAGTGATGGAGATGGGACCCTACAGATACAGGTCGGCTCCTATCTTTAGGCTGTCTGCCTTAATCCAAGGAAACAAGGAGACAAGACAAGGGATGAAACTGTATGGGGAATAGTGAGCACAATTACAAGACAGTACAACAAAAAACTCAGAGCAATGCAGAAACCACGGGGTGCAGTGGATTAGCAGTGTGGCTGTATCTGTATTTTTAAGATTGCACTCAACCCTTTTCCCTAGGACAGGATTCGGGTCTGATCCCTAGGTTAGCTAAGGTGACAACTTGTGGCTCTAGCCCAGCCCCTGGAGGAGCTCCTTTAGCCAAAAAAACCCACTATGGTGCCATTTCACATGCAAGACAGAACATGCAATAGTCTTTCAGCAGTGCCTTGGTTGGGCAATGCACCAACCTGGGCTCCAGTCAGAACAGATGATCCCTGAGCTCTGCAGAGCAGCAGGTGCTGGAGGCTAAGAACAGGGCTGTGGGCAGAGCTGTGAGCATGCAGTGCATGTGTGAAGGCAAAAACAGTCTGCCCAGGCTTTCCTATTCTCTAAATTCAAGAGAGATGATGACCAATTAGTTGCCCAGACCTCCTGACAACAGATGGATTTTCCTGTGCTAACAGAACTGGGAAGCTGCCCTACTGTATGGGAACGCAGCAATCAACAGAGCAAGATTCCCTTACCCAGTAAAGCTCTCTACATCCAGGATTTAAACCCAAGAGTCGTCACTCAGCTAAAAATTACAGGGATATTGTGAGCTGGAAGAGGACCTCACCTGAGGCAGAATGATAGTCTTGGAGTTATCTGCCCACACCACTTCCACCTTACTGCTGACATCCACACGAGCCACCTGTCCAACCGACGGCTGTGGAGACAAGAGTGGTTTGTCAGTCCCTTTTCTTTCCCAGGCACTTCATGCACAAGCAGGAAGGTTTTGACCAACACATACTCCCCAGCTGGAGAGCCACTTAAAGCAACACTTGCATCCTACACATAGAAACCTCACAACACTGCCACGGAGATGGGGAAAGCTCCCTTCAAGGAGCAGGGCACCAGCAGGGCTGGCCTGGCAGGAGATCCTGATCTGTGATCAGGACCAGTGGCCTTTCTGCAGGCAGCAGGGCTGGGGCTGTGCCAGCAAGGGACAGGAATTTCATGGAATGGGGGTGCCCTCTAGTGGGGTGCCCTCAGCTCCCCCCCTCCCCAGCACCGGGGGCTCCCCACAGAGCACAGGCATGAACAGACAAGTTGCAGCTGCTCAGGGTGTGCACAGTAAGGAGCACCTTGCCCTGGCAGCAGGTTATTTAGGTCAGCTGAGCAGGCTGGGATGTTGTTTCACGCTGCTGAAACTAGAACTGCAGTAAGGGCTGCACTATACCTTTTAACCCTTTTTTAGGGCAGCAGGCTCAAAAGCTGGAGGTCTCCCTCCACAGTAAGGGCGTTTTCTAGCAAAGGGTGTATCCTCTACAATATAAACTGTTCCCTCTTCCTCCCCAGGAGATCACTCAGCTCAACAAAATTAACATGTACATAACTCAGGTGAAACCCAGAACTCCAGTCTTCTGTTGCCAAGTGAAACTGGTTCCATGACAAATCCACCTTCACTATTGCTCAGGAGCCCACAGAATATCCTTTTATTACAAGTTACTCTGAAATCCTAAGCAAGAGCTTGATTAAAAGCCCTCAGGCTTATGTTCAATTCTTGTCTCAACTTCACTCTTGCTCTGCTGTAGACTGTCATCAAGGTCAAAGGATTTCAAGGTTACATCTCCACCAGACAGAGATCTGATGTGTTACTCAGGACAGCAGGGGACACTGATACAAAATTAGCAAGCCAGGGAGTTTAGGATGCCCCTGTGGGGCCTAAAGCCCTCCTCCTATTGAATCTTTTAAGTGTCTCCACCAATACTTGGTGACAATGTGGTCAGCTAACTGTGCCCAGGACCCACCTCGTCTTCCTTAGCCGTGGCTCCATCCGAATTGCCGATCCGGATCACGATGTCGGTCGTGCGGAAGCGAAAGTCCGGATGATCAGCAATGTCATACACACTCACATCCTCCTCCTCCCCGATCAGCTGCACCGGAGACAGAATGATGTGTCAGCCCCAGGATGCTGCACTGACCCCCACAGCCCACCTTCAGCACTTCAAAGTACTTTGTGTTATATTTTGTCCATTTTCAGCTGCTCCAACAGCCTGCAAGGAGCTGCTCCTGTCCCTTCATCCTTGTAGCATGTCAATCACAGCACAACAATGAAAGGAAGCAGATATTCTGTCTCGTCTGCTCACCTCACCTTTACTTCAGGTTCCACATCACCATGAGGATGAGACATGCAAGCCTAGTCTTTTATTCCCTTCCAAACACCCAGATTTCTCAAAGCAGTTCGCTGGGGCCCAAAGGGTCAGAGTTTACTTTTGAAACAATCCAAGGCAACAGGAAGTATATGACAAGAAACTTGTCATTTAATGGGAAACATCTTTCCTTTAATTTCTCCTGGAGGAAGAGAGCTACGAGCTCACAAATAATGAGAAATGGGTAAAGAGGAGCACAACCCCAGGCCAGACTGATGTTCTGCTTCTGGATGTGAAGGGCCCTGCTCAGCTATGACAATGGGGTCCCAGCCTAAGGCAGAAAGCAGAACACCAGTTCTGTTCAAGTCCCCCTCTCATCTCCAGCTAGACTCTGGAAAAGTGTGTCAAGACTCTGGAAAACAGTGTTCCTACAAACCCCAAGAAAAAGGCATTAGTCTGACTATGGGCAATGGCACTTGGCAGAGGCAAGCATGACAACATGCAATAGATTAATCCTCTTTCTGTGAACCAGCAAGGACATGGGGAGGAAATTCTTAGAGTGAACTCAAGAAATCAACTGCCCGTGAAAGCTTCAGGAAAAAAAAAAAATCTTCATCCATACCAGAGCCTGATGGTTACCACTGGATGTAAACTCTCTGCTTGCTCTTCACTGCCTTGCAGGCACCTATGAATATGAAGTGACATCACCTCTAGCTAAGCCTCTCAGTCCCAAAAGCACATTGCTGTTCCCATCCTCAAGGACACACTCCAGTACAGAACTGATTCCCACGCTTATCTGTGTTTATCTGTGAAGCTTGTGCTTTTTTGTGGCTGCTTTTCTCTTAGTTGGTTCCAGCAGGCACTCACCTCCACATCATCTCCACTGGATTTCAGCTTGAACCACTTCACCACACAGGTACGGCCGATATGGTCCCCAGACTGCACCACTCCATATAACCCGGGGTCCTGGGAGCTCTGAGCTTTGGGTCACAAGGGTGGAGAAGAAAACGGACAAATCAGGCAAAGGAGCACAGGCTTTGCTCAGTGACTGAGGCTGTCAGCTCCCAGGCTCTCATGGCTGATGCCTTCCATTTGTGAATGGCATGAGGAAAAACAGTTCTTCCTACACAGTCAAAATTGTTGCCAAACTAGATCGGTAGAGCTGGAGCTGATGGGTAATTTCAGTTTCCTCAGACTATGTCCAACCCAGAAGACCAGTCAGAGTATTACTCATGGGAAATGGCCATGAAAAACAGCCTCTGTTTTTGCTAAGCCAGCTTTCCTGCTCCCCAACCTGACAGTATCTTCTGCTCCCCACTGTTGAGGGTCTGCCCCCACTAGAAAAGGAGTTGAGAGCCAGAATATGTGCCACCAGTATTTCATATTCAAAAGCTCTAAGTCTCCTTGAACTTGTGACCTTCACTAGCATCAACAATTTGTTTGGTGAAGAGAAAGGATTCAAGAAGATGCCTCCTTCTTGATGGATCCTAAAACTCCTCATGAAAAAAATGGGAGAGCCATGATAAACCAGCCACACAGAGAAAGCAGCCTGAGGTGAGCTGTTCATTTCTCCCCTCATTCTGTGAGAGAGCTCAGAGCTATTGGCACTTTCAAGGAGAAGGTGGGTCACCCCTGCTCTGCAGAAATACTGAAAATCCTAGCTTGGCTCCTTGGCATTTATTCTTTCCCCATCTTGCCTGCTGTCACAGTTCAACTTTGGTATGTAAATAAAGGCTCTCTGCTGCCATTCATGTTAAGTCAGCTGAATCACTGCCACCCCTGGTAGGTGCCCACCTCAAGTGAGCACTAACAGCTACTTAAAAAGAGTGACTGTACATGAGGGGATCCAGACTGAACAATACTTTGCAATTAAAAGCATGTTTGTTCCCCGGGAGCATTGTTTGGACACCCAATACCTCTTTTGTCCACCACGAAATCGCCGGGGCAGAACTCGTTGTTGTCCAGATGATGGACCGGGATGAGCTCGTTGGAGCGGATGTTTGTCTCCACGGTGCCATCCTGCCACATCACGTCAGCTGAAGTCATCGTGGTCACCACTTCCACAGCAACCCTGGGAACGTAGAAAGCCAACGAGTTACCAAAGGGAACATGATGCTGCCAACATCAGGAATCAAGAAGGATCTCAGCAACGCAAAGGTACACGGATCAGCAAGTCAGGAAAACTCATCTAGGCCTCATGGAAGCAGCTACACAGTAGGCTTTGTTTTGATGGGTTCTCAATCCCTGCAGATGTTACACTGCTGCAAGCCTATACTGAAGGAGGACTGACTTTCCAGGGAGCTGATGCCAAGATCTCTTTTGTTCCTTGTGGAGCTAATTAATATCTACCAGCACCCACTTTCTAGCCCTGGCAGAGGCACAACAGAACATTCAAATACTTTGAGAGTTAAGATCTTCTCCACTGGAGCACCTTCCAGCCTGGCAGCTCTAAGGAGTCTTTGAAGCTAGAAGAGCATGGGACTGAAAAGATAAAGCATCACAGCCCTTCCAGAGAGAACAAACAAAACAAAAAGAAAATAGGCAACACATTGAATACGGGTAGAGCAAAAGGATTTTGTTTAAAAGGAGAAAAGTGTCCTTCCCAGCTGTTCAAATACATACATATGTCTCTGCAGCTCAGAAATTAAACCCAAACATGCCACAATGGACCACATGCTGGTTTTCTGCTGTGGGGCTTCACAGGGATTCTTGAGGAGGCAAAGCGCTTGGGGCAGGAGGGACAGAGCTGCAGCTTAGCTGGACAGACTCTTCTCATGAGCCCTCTGCTATTTTCATCTCTCCTACAGCACAGAACAAACCAAATCCCATGCTGACTTTAAATCTCGCCTTTATTTTGTTGGCCAGGCCTTCCAGAATAACACAAGTGCTGGATTTATGTTGGTTTCAAGTCAAACCATAAAGATGACACAATAGGCACACAGCTGTTTGCTCCCAGCCCTGCTTTTATGAATGTCAGAGAAATATTTTTAAGTGGAAATATGAAGTTTCTAGTAGGGCCAGCACTCAATAGCAGAAATTATCAGAAAAGGGTCCGTAACAGGCCAAGTGTGGTGGGTGATATGCCAACAACATGGTTCCTTGGGGGACACAGCAGCTGAGGATGGGAGTGGAAAGGCAGGTTAAGCAAGGAAATGACACAGTCCTGTCTGCAGCACAAAAAAATCACGACTTGACATTAGTAAAAATCCCTGTATGTCCTCACTAAAAGATATCCAGCGGTCCGTGTGCTGCCTGGAGAGCTGCAGCAGGTCACTCAATGATAGCAAAGCCACATGCTGAGCTGGCCCCTGCAGTCAGAGCTCCAGGAGCTGACACATCAGATCTGGTGACTAACTGCAGGCAGCCCATCCACCCTGCATTTCTCAGCAGTGCCTGGCAGCACATCTCCGATGGCCTCACCAGCCTCATCAGAATATTCAAACAGCAACGACCCCTCACACTGAGCTGTGACCAGCTGCCACAAATGCCCTTGAAAGTGCCAGCTGGAGGTTCACTGTGTTGAAAAAGCCTCTATTTCTTTCTCTGTGACATGGTCATCTCTGCATTTCCTTGTAGGGAGCTGCCCAGATCCAGCACAGGAATCTCTTGGTGGTGCCACGGGGATTTCTCCCCACTGCCTGAATGGTGCAGAGCCACCAGGTTCTCTAGCTAAGCTCTCCTTAGCAAAACCTTCAGTAAAACAGAGACACTCTGTGGGGGAGTGAGATGTGAAAAGTGAACCAAGAATCCACTCCCACGAACTCTGTCACACACTCCAATTTTTTAAATTTCACTGGAATACTGCTCTGCTGAGCTTTGCGACCTTCACACCTAATTTCTCCAAAACCCACAAGGACTCAAGGAACAGCTCTCCTTACATATAGGCAAAGCTAAAATACCTGCATGAAATGCCAATGAAGTTCATGGCATTCTCAAACTATTGGATCCCTTCAATACTCAAAGTCACTTTCCTGGGAGAATTCTCACATGTTCTCTTGCACCAGCTCATTTCTGATGCAGGATTCATACACAGCTAAGTAGCCCTGGGAAGCAGCAGACAGGCAGGCCAGTTGTCAGATGTCTTTGCATCCCAAGAAAACACTTGAAACATTCTCAAGTTAGGTAAAAGGCAAAAGCTGCTGAGATCCAGCTTTATCTAGAAATGGGCATATATATGCAATGCTCCCTCCTGCAAGCTACTGAAATTCCTCCAAGGCTCTCGAGGAGTGAGTGCACTTATTTAAAAGTATATTAATATTTAATATGTAAAAGTATACTGCTGGCAAAAGCTGCAGATCTTGGTGCAGAGGAGGTAAGGACAACAGAGACCACCACAGCACATCCCTCGGCCAGCCCAGACCTCCGTGCTGCTCTGGAGACAGCTCTCTAGGATAAGCTGTCCATTCCTAGCACAGTCTATCCTCAGTCTCTCTGCAGAAGCTGCCAAAAAGGTAACCAATTAGTGTCATGTTTAAGCTGTATGATCTTTATTCACCTCTTGCCCAGCACAGATATGCTGTCGATGCCCTGAGGCACAGCTGAAGTAGAATAGCATCAGTGTCACGTCACGTGGCCCCCGTTTCATCAGGAGCTGGACTGAGACCAAGCTGATTCCACACAGGCCACTGCACAGTCATCACAAGATAACTGCTGGTGGTTACTACCAAGTGCTGTCCTAACTCATCCTCCACCTCCACGAGGTGGTGTTTTACATCTGAGAACTTTGATAAGGGACATTCTGGCAATTACATGTGCGTTTGGAAATCCAACTCACCTGTCTCCTGGCTTAAACTCTCGTGAAACCTTGGTCTTCTTCTTCTTGTGCTTCCTCTTCAAGTTTTTGATGGAAAGGGGGATGCTTTTCTTGCGGCAGGTGCCGCTGCCACTCTGGGACGAGGCAGTGGAACTCGCAGAGGAGGTGACAGAGCTCGTGTCGTCAGTGTCATCAGCTGCCTCATCGTCAGCATCCTGCTCCATGGACTGAAGCCGGTAGTCGGACAATCCTTCATCCTTCAGCAGAAAGGGAGGCTGCTGCTGTCGTGCTGCTGCTCCCCCTTTCTCCTTCCCTGTTTCTTCAGGCTGCTCCTCCTTTCCCTCCCCAGGACTCGGTGCATTGTTGGAAGAGTCATCCAGCTCACATTTTGATTCAGGCTTAAGCTCTTCTGATTTTTGGTCAGCAGCTGCAGCAGATTCTTTGTCAGGGGCTTCAGTGGTGCCCTGGGACTCCGGGGAGCAAGACATGATCTTCACTATCTGCTTCTTCAGCAGCCGCCTGACCTGGAGAAAGCAGATGTGGGTCAGAGCTGTGCTTGGACACTCAGCAAACTGCCAGCCAGCCTGGGGAATGCTCAGCTTTGTGCAAAGCAGCACCCATGGGCCTCTGCACATTTCACCTGCACCACAGTACTCTGCAAACCAGCATCTCACCACTGCTCTGCTCTGCAGCAGCACTCACTAGTCCAAGGAAAGTGAGCTTTGCTCCTTAAGGTTATTTTAAGCATGTTTTGAACTTTTTTGTTATGGAAGGTCACAAGAGGATGCATAAGTTAATCTGTGTAACAGACACAGCTATGCAGGGAGGTCACCATCCACACTGGTGATATCCTGTTATTCTAGAACACCGTGGCTCTGCAGCCAGCACGTACAAACCATAGCATGACTCACTTGGCCTAGCAAGCAAAGACAACTTTCTTGTCTCACTGTAGCAAGGATTTAACTGAACAGTTCAGCTCCATGAGAAACCTGAGGTCATGCTAAATGAAAAGAATATGTTTTTAAGTCCAGGCTGTCAGAGCACACCTTGACCCCTTCAAGGTGACACCTCTGTGCACAAGGTCCTGTTCCTGTTCCCTCACTGTGTTAGCTGCACACTTCACCCAGTGCAGTCAGACTGCTCTACAAGGTGACTTCCCTGCTGGCAACAACAGGCCATTACTCTTTACAACCATTTCAGGAGTCACATTTCAGACCACATGACTACCAGGAAGATCTCTGCTTTAAAAGCCACAGTGACCAGAAATGCTCAGAGAAGTCAACCCCTCCCCTCCACCCCTCAACTCACCTTTTTGGCAACTGATCCTTCACCCAGCACACAGTTCCTCTCAGGGCATTCACAGGTGATTTTTGCAGGTTCCACTTTGTCCGGGAACACGTAGAGGCACCTTTCCCCAAGCTGCCTTTGGGCATGGTCAAAGCACCCCAGACGCTTTACCCTGTCAAAACAGAAGGACAGCCATGAACACAGAGCAAAACAGAACAGAAGCCAGCAGTGATCAGGGCCTTCACAAGGCTGGTGTGACTTCAGGCTGACAGCACTTCTTCTGGGGTGGCAGAACACCACACCAAATCATTTCCAGACACACAATTCTAAAGGAGGAGTGGGAATCTCACCAGGGACTGGGTAGGACACTAGTCACTCCCCTCCCTCCAGCTCAACATCCCAGAGAGAGCTGCCAAGAGACATTTGGGTTTTTTTTGCTGTCATTCAAGAGCTGCTCTCCTCCACCACATGAGCTCCAGGCAGGACCCACTGCACTGTGTTACTGCTCATCTGACCTTTCTTTTGAGCTAGTGCAGCTTATTTTGGCACATGCAGCCTGCAGAGGGCACCAGTTGCTGCCTCAGCACCAGCGTGGCCAGAGTTCCACACCTGAAACCCGGGGTTAGGAGATGCAGTCTGCTCCAGGCAGGAGGGAAAGGACAGACACCACTTTCCTCTATGCACTTCTCAGCTGGAGAGTACTTGGAGGGGATTGGTAGGACACCAAACCTCGTGCTAGTAACTCAAAGTGTCTGCTAAACTAATTTGGAAGTTATTGTCTCAGTTTTGAAGCTCTGGAATATGCAGGCATACAACAAGGTTAACCCACTGGAAACAGCAGCATTGTGTCTAATCAGTTGGTAGGCATATCACCCTTAGTCTGTGCAGGTCCTGGGTGCTGGAGTGGAAAGGGGTTTTCAAGGGAATCTCACCTGGACAGCTTATCCTGGCTGATTATGGAAGGAGGAGGGCTCACACTGTCAGTACCTCCAGGACAGAAGCTTTTAGTGATCCAAGTGACCTTTAGCTCCACCACCTGTACCTACAGTGCAAAGACAGAAATGGCATTTTCATATTTCAGAGGCCTTCCCAGACCGGTGTTTCAGATCTGAATGCTTACACACAGGAAAGCTGCAAACCTGCTTTTATCATTTAAGATGGCCAAGTGCAGTTTCACCACACCCAGGACCACTACAGTGCTCCCATAGTATGACTGTTGGCCACACGAGAGCTTCTACAGCTTTTAGCTCCAAGAAAAGGCTTGGGAAAGAAGCTATAGTACATATAAATCAGCAGTCCAATGTCACAAAGAGACATGGTAATGGACTTGGAGCTGCTCCCTCTTTCAGCAGAGAGTCAGCAATATTTCTCCCTTTTTGGACAGCATGCAACACTAAGTTTCAATAGAAGATGTGCCTCTACTACCCTGATGATCAGCAGTACTGGTCTCCAAGTGCACTGGCACACTGTCACCTTACAGCGAGCCAGCAGGGACCCTCGGTAGGAAAAGCCAAACCACACTCAAAAGTCTTGTCAGTCCACAATGAGAAATTTGTCACCTCAGGACACCACAGCCACAGTGCACTTGTTCTTGGGAGGTTACCATGGCAAGCTGACTCTGCTCCAAACAGCCAGCCAGGACCATGCTGTGCAGAAGGTGGACATGTGTCAGGCTGTCAGTCCTTACCTCTTCCACCACCACTCTGAACTTGCTCTTTGTGCTCAGAACAGGCTTCACACCCGAGAGCCACTGCACGCTGGAGAAGACTTTGGAAGGCCCGATGAGGACTTGCCCAGGATAAAAGCCATATGAATCATCAAAGAAGAGACCCTGTGGGGGAAAGGGAGGAGGAAAAAACAGCATAAAGGACTCAAGATTCCAGCATTTCTCTCCCTTGTGATCAGCAAGATTAATCATAAAGGTAAAGTCTGCAAGATGCCCATCTCCTAAAGCTCGTTCTCTCCTGAAGTCAGCCCAGCAGTTCCTATAGCAACTCACTCTGTCACACATCCAAATGGGACTAAGACTTGCTGGGGGAGAAGCAAAGGTACTTGCAAGAAACAAAAGACGCATATTTCCACACAAAGGTTCTCAGTAATAACGCAGCCAAGGTAGGTTGAGTCCTGAGCAAGGACATCCATCTCTTTTCCATGCTCTAATTCAAGCACCTACAGCTTTCAGAGCCAGAGGATGTTTGCCTTCACTCCTCTGCTTGTCAAATTAAGTGTGTAAGTATTATTCCTGTCTTAGGTGGATTAGTTAATATGACAAGTTCTTTGAAAACAAAACAGGACAGTAAACACAACAATTGCTTTTCTAGAGCTCCTTCCCACCACTATTTAGATTCAGAGTGTGGGGGCGGACAGAGCAGTTTATGGTAGATAAAATACTGAGCACAAAACTGTATCAAGTCTTGTAATTTGTCAGAAAGGATAAGAGCAGTGTGACAAGATCTAAGTCAGGGAAGTATCTAACACAAAGCAATTCTGAGGACAGGATCAAGAGTAACACTGGAGACAACCCATGTTTCAGACCAAACCACAAGTCCCCAGAGGACTATGTACATTTTAAAGGCAGCCTGATTCAAAACAAGCCATCTCAAAATTGGGTAACCAGAAGCTGAATGTTGCCACAACATCTATTTAGCAAGCAGAAAATGTACTGCACAACTCAAAGTAGCAGAGATGAAGGTACCGGAGAATATCGAGCGACAGACCACTCCTTTTCTGTACAGAACAAGAAAACCACAACAGCACATCCTATTGAACTGATATTCCATTTACTGTTCAAGAAACAGGCATCAAATTTTAGCAGAAGTGCAGTTTTAGATCAAAGGGATCTTTGCTTTGAAGGCTGGGAAGGATAAGAGCTGACTGCATTGTTAGTTTCTCAGAATTATACACCATCCTCTGTCAACTCCCACCGCTGCTCCCACCACAGCCAGGCCCTACTGATGTCCTTCGGAAGAACAAGTTAGCTGTCATCAGCCTTAGAAGGTGAGAGAGGTTAGATCCCATCACACAGCAAAGTGTGTTTTACCCAAAAGCCAGCAAAACCTTCCCTGCCATGTGATTTGGAAAATGCCAGCATGGTGGCAGGTCTCCATTCAGAGAATGCCATGAACTACAACAGACAGTATTTTATGTGACCTGGGAACACACCTGTTAAACAAAATGCCTTTTTCCAGAAGAACAGTTTTGAAAGCAGTAAATGGAGTCAGAGCCTTTTGAAGCATGTGCAGATAGAACAAGCAGTGAGTGAACTGCCTTGACACCAACAATCTGACAGCATGTTATACAAGTTGTTTACTAAGAAAGCAGTTGGATATATTAATTGTAATACCCCTTCAAAACCTGCTCATTAGCAACATTACCTTTAAACTACATCCTGTTACTCTTACTTCAAGTGAAGATCGAGTGAAGCTTTTTTCAGCTGTTTAATTCTTAGGATTAATAAATGCCTATGAATTTTGCCTCCTCCCTCCCTCCTGCACAAAAAGTTTAGAAGACAAAGTTGATCAAGAAGACTCTCAGGAGAGCCAGGAGCTCACCGAGTCACTGACGTGGGGACAGACGTCATACAGCTTGGCTCCATCTTCTGTGCTCATGGAACACCTGGAAAGCAGACGAGACACACAGTCACATTTCCAGAGCCATCCTCCTCAAAAGCAAAAAGCACCCAAGGATCTGCCACTGCCTGAGCAAGTCTGCCCATACACCCAGTGGTGTATCACTAAGCTTTTATGGTCCAGAGCAAAAACTGGTTATAGACAAACTATAAAAGCACTAAAGGTACCTAAAGGTCCCATTTGGCACATAAAAAACCCCAAACTAATGACAGGCAGGGTGCTGGCAAGATCTGTCTGCTGCAAATTTGTTAGTCACACCACGCTAGAACCTAAAGGCAATTTGGGTATACTTGTTTCAGTAATAGCTTCATTTCCAGAGTGAGTTCTGGTGGGATTTCAAAGGATGCATTAGGAAGTGATTTTGCAAACAGTTACCTCATTTTACACAGCTATGCAGGAGCTGGTAACAGATTCCAAGCAAGGTTTTAAACTGCACCAATAACTGCAGGCATTACAGAGAGAGAAATGTGGCTATTTTTCACTCCCAGTTTAACACACACGTAAGAGCTTTCCAGCCTGTGTTAACTGAACACTAAAACAATCAAACTCACAGATGCATCCACCAATCATCTGCTACAGCTCTTGCATTACTCACTTCTCTTAGAGCTGGCTGCAGGACTGTGGATTTGATTGCTGTTTTTTAAACATCAATGTCAACACTCAATTTACAAGACAGATGGGATATTCCCCAGCTGCCAGGCCCATATGCCTCTTGGCCCTCCAATGGGTCCTTCCTTCCCTTGCATCAATAAAAAAGTTTGTTGGACAAAACAGGCCTCACTAACAGAGTGAATGCAGTGAATTCCTAAGGGTTAGCACACAAGGAACTGTCCAACATGCACAAGGAAGAGAATTTGGATCCTTCTGCTGGCTATGCAGAAATAAGTTCACCAGATATTTCTTTCAACATCTCTGGTTAAATCTCTCTCTGGAGATATGAATTTGGATTATGTCTTCATTGGAAAAAAATCCTAATACAGTTGCAAATAACAGAGAAAAAGCAAAGCTGTTCAAGCTTGGGCTGGTTTTTCATCTTTGATTAAAAACCACCAGCCTGTAAGTTTCCACACTTTCATAGACCCTTTTTTAAGGTAAGAATTCTCTCTGCATCTCAGTGAAATTATGCTCTCCCACTGAGAGAAGGTCTGGAATAACCACTCATCTTAAATGGTTACTTCTGCAGAGGAGAAGCACAGTTTAAAGACCAATGTGCTTTAGTTCTGAAGCAGTGATCTGCTGGAATTGAACAAAACTGTCACCTCTCAGAGAACACGGTTTATAGAGGGTGAGCAAAGAATCTCAATGTTTTCAGAGAAAGATGTATTGTTACTCTATATCCAATGATTATGCAAACAGATAAGTTATCAGCATGTGAATAAAGCCCAAGTTGCTTCTAGATCTCATAAAACAGATCAGGATTGTGAAAGCCAGGGGGACAGTCTTCCACAGAAATGAGAGAAGTACCTGGCTCCATTGGACAGCTTGAGGATGACCTGGTTCTTCAAATCATAGACCTTGCCCAGCCAGCAGTCATAGGCTATGTAGTCACCATACATGAAAGGCTGGGATGAAAACAGGAAACAAAACCCTATAAATATCAACCCTTGTACTTGGAGCTAATTTTTATCACTGAGACTAATTTTCCATCCCAGAGGAGCTCATATCCCACTGTCTTCCCATAGGCTGTGAATTGAGAAGGGTTGTGACACTCCTGCTCTTCACTCCCAAATTACCTTTATCTCAGAGGAAAAAGAATGATAAAATCCTATTCCACCTGGTCTCTGGAAATCACCTACCCACTCAAGAGAGAACCAGATATGTTTGAGACTGTTCCAGCTTAACAGAAAGACGCTGGACTCATCTCAGCATTTTTATAGCCTGTTTAAGCAGTAATGATACTGCAGCTCAGCAGCTCTGGGCCACTGCCACGGGGTGCCCCAGTCAGGCAGCCACAGCAGCCCATCTCAGCACAGGAGTTCTCACACAATTTAATGCCAGTCTAGCCCTTCAACACAATTTGGTCTCAGCAATGTGATCAGAAACACAGAACAGATGGGGAGATGAGGAGATGCTGCACCATCTTCTTCCAGGGAGGATGCTTGCAGCAAATTTAAAATAAAACCAAACTGCAGATGCATCTTGCACAATATGGATGCTTTGCCTTCAAGAGTGACTTCAAGCACAGCAGCGTCCCTCCAAATCACCCAGACCTGGCTCCCACATGTACTTTGGCTGTGTTCTCACCCAGATATGTTGCAGGTCTTTGCTGTTGACAGGGTAAAGGATGCAGTTGGTTCCTACCAGCTTCACAGCACACTCTATGTTGACATCAATTACAGTTCCACATTGACTGTCCTAAAAACACAAAAGAGAAAAAGGGTTTATCACCAAGGGGAGGTGCTACATACACAGGTACATGTACAAGTCATAAATGCAGAGACAAGTAAATATTAAAGCTAAATCCCCTCTTTACCCTTCAGGCCTTGTTCTGCAGAGGCATTTCACATGACACTGAGACAGCTCTGAAGATGAGTTCACTATTACAGACCTGTACTGTTTTATTCCCAGTTAGAACCTGCAATGGCTGCCAAAGCAGGAGCACAGACACTCCTGTATCTGGTCAAATAAGACCACGCTATGTCAGGTGATGAATATTTACCGCCTTTAAAATCTGCCTGGCTCCTTGGTCTGTTCAACTGAGTGGATCTCTGCACCTCCACAGGACCATCCTTGAGTCAGCAAAGGCAGTGGTAGATCAGGAACAAAAAAAATTCTTGAAAGCTACTGTGACTTTACCTCACAATTTTGCAGGAGGTTATAAACGGTCTTCATTTTCTGCCCTACTGAAAAAACATAAATCTGGCACCTTTAGTGAGATTTCAAGGTTTTCAGACAGATCATTTACAGTTGGCCCAATTAAGAGATGGTCTGTCATTATCTCCCTCACTTTTTAGAAAAGTTTTAATCTTTTTTGTCCCCAGGAAAATAATGCATGCTGTCAGGAGCCTTCTGGGGATAGCTTGGCAGGGAGCACACGATGTGAACATTGCCCACATATGGTGGGGGCCTGCAAGGAAGGGCTGTTAACCCAAACACTCACACACAGCAGCTGCCCCAGCCTCCTGACAGCTGGGACAATCGATATTCTTATTTATTAAAGACCACAAGTCCATTATAAAAGCTGACTGAGGGCCAGCATGACAAATGCCCTGGGATCAGCAACTTCTGAAGCTGTTCTTATCCCCAACATCAAGGTCTCTGCTCCAGCAGGACTTGAGCACGACACCCAAAGGGCTTATGCCCTGTGAGAAGAGGATTTGTTTGCTCAGCCCACTTATAAACATGCTGCTCTTTGTACCACATGAAATGTTTACTCAAGGCTTTCACTCAGAGCCCTGGGCAGCCCCTGTGGGACTTCAGGAGTTTGCTGGTGCTCAACTCATTCAGTCTCATCTTGAGGACTGGCAGAGCAAAGATACCCCACGGTCCAGGATAATTCCTGGACAGATTGCTCAGCCCTTTTGGCTGCCTTGCTTTCCACCTGCCTGCTGCGAGTCCTCTCCTCACACCACACCAGCCCTGTGCTCCACAGCCCCTGCTCCCGAGGCAGCAGTGATGAGGAGAGTGGGAAGTGCCCCACACAGAGCCCATCCAAAGCTGTGCCAGCACAGCCAGGAGGGCTGGGAGAGCCAGGCTGGCAGACCCCAAAGCAGTAGGGGCTCATTCCCTCCAGCTGCTCCACATTTCTTTCCAGAAAGGTTGGGAAGTAAAGGGAGCCTTTCTCAACTACAGCTCCACAATGACAGGCCATAGCTGTGCCTAAGGCAGCTCCTGCCACCACAGGCTGCCAGGGAAGGGCCCTGCAGAGCTGCACCATAACTTTCACCTGAAAAGGGTTGGCCACAACTACCTCAGATTCACAACAACTGCTGCCAGCACGATTTGAGCTATAGGATGAGTGAGGCCTGCTCAGAAGTGGCACGTGCTCAACAAACCCACAGCTTCTGCAGGCTACAGCACAGCCACCTGCCCTGCCTTTCCTCCAGATTAAGTTAAATTAAGTATGCCCAGTCCACCCTCCGCTGGTGCTTTCACAGTTCAGGACATGTGTTTTAGATTGCTTAGTAATCAGAACTAAAAAACCCCCAAGAAACCAATTTTTTGCCCTAACACTGCACATTTCAGAATTATTTTTTCCTTTATCAGCAGCCAACATGACAGCAGCTCTGAGACATGGTACAATCCAACACCTGTGCTGCTTGTGGATCATCTTCTCTCTCAGCCTAAACTCCCTCTTTTATGGATGGTGAAAGAATAACAAGCAATAAAACCAGGACTGATGTACACCAACACCCCCTGCCCATTCTCTGAGTGAGTTTCCCCATGGAGAAGGCACCTGTACAACCCTAAAGCTGGCCTCCCACCTAACACACTTGGGTGCTATTAATCATGGGCAACAGCACCAGGTTTAGCTCAGCTTGCTTCTCCTTCCAGTTGTAAAATGCTTGAGCAAGGGTAGAGCCCTTCAGTGGTTAAGAAAGCAGAGATCAATGCATGAACAGACCCTGGAGCTACAGCTCTCCTCCCTCACCTACCACTGAATCTGCCTTTATTATGAGTTTATTTATTTCACTGTCACATGAAACCTTAGCCTGTGACAGAAGAGGCAGATTTGCAGGCTGAGGGGTTCTGCTGAATCACTCTGGGATTATAGCAGTGCTCAGCAATGCAGTCCCAGAGAGACACCGCCAACTCATCTCATCTTCTGGTCTACAGCCGGGGCACAGCTCTGCACCAGCCTGCTCAAATACACCCACCCTTTCACCAGATGATCCCACTAAAGGAGGGGCCAAATGAAATGAGCTGACATTTCACAGTTACAAAAATCCATTTCTATCAACCCCAAGAGCAGAACTGGAAAAGGGAGGTGACTGAACTGCATTAGGAGAGCTGATGGGTTCAAGCCCCACTCACTCCAGAATTAAATGCATTCCCTAGACCTTCCTCCTGCTTCTCCTGGTACCCCAACAGTATGTACCACACTGGAGATACTGAGTATTTAAGCAGTGAATGGATTCCTTTCCCATCAGAGACAAGGCCTTAAGGCAGACTAGAAAAATCCCATCTAAGAGCAGCACCTCTGCAAGCACAGGCTTCAGTCTCACATCTTCTATCTCCCATCCTTCTACTCTTTCCCTCACTACTCTCTTTTCTAATAAGAGGATCTTCACTCCACCCTTATTGCTTCATTTAAAAGGGACAGCATAGCCCAGCACCCTTTGAGGCAACAAAATCCAGGTATCTGACAGATTACAGACCTACTTCTAATCGTTCCCCCAAATCAGCTATCACCTGGAAAAATGAACACCACCACTTTTACTGCTTCTCATTCAGCTGGATTAGACTTAGAGGCCCAAGTGCATTCAGTGAAAATGATCTCATTTTATGCATTTCCCCCTGAAGCAGTCTTTCCCCACACTCAGTGCTCGACGAGAAGCACATGAATTTGAGTCAGCTCTCCTCTCTTGAGGAACAGAGGATTTCGAGTCCTTCCCGCTCAAGGTTAAAAACGAGCCCTAAGAGAGTGTGGTGAATACAGAATAAGTTCCACATTGTGCATTTGCCAGGCCAACTGGTGCAGGGCAACCATCCCACATCCTGAATTTGGCACGCTGACACTTGCAGGTTTTCTATTTTAAACGCTGCTGTAATTTTTGGAATATATCTGGTTAGCAAGTGAAGGTTTTCTTTGGGATAAAAGGGGTTTACTGTTTAATTTACCACTGTAATTTAAAACATTGGAGAAGATGAAGTATAAGGTGTCTTCAGACTTGTTATGCTTTTTCATAGAGGGAAGAAGTTGAGCTATAATCTCACCATTCCATCAATTAAAAAAAAAAAGAAGTTATGGGCCACTGGTACAAATTGTCAAGCAAATGCCATTATTTAAACATGCAAACAGACAATAAATGAGTGTGCAAGACAACTGCTGGGTATGTATCTACCAAAACACATGCAGCAAGCCTGGGGAGCCAATTTCTGCTCAAATGAGTATGGAAATTGCAAACAAAAGCAGCACATCCATGTTTGCCAAGAGGAGAAAAACCTGCTGTCCTGAAAGCTTAAAATGACTTTAAGAAGCACTGGAGAACAAACAGTTGAGAGATAGGACTAAAACTATCCCTCTGAGCAAGAAGAATATACTGCAGACTCCAGCTGTGCCAGGTACAACAGTGTGAACAGCTGATATTTCCATTTTCTACCTGTTCATTGTTTTGGATTGAAAAACTGCAGTTTTAGTAAGGTACGTAGACTCCAAATTTCCATGTCAAACAACCATTAAGTTTCCCAAGGAAATATTTTGTTTCAGAAAGTTTCAAATTACCCTTCAAATTCTTCCTTCCCTTTTTTCACTCTCTGAAATATTCTGCGAAAAAGGGGTGGGTTTATTTTTATTAATTGAGGGAAAAAAAGACTTTAATGAAGAAAAAAACCAAGCCACCCAAGTTCAGAGAATGGCCTTCCCCACCCCTGCACCAGGCTGCACACCATGTGGTGCCACTGCAGCAGTTAGTGGCCAGCTGCCTCCTTCATCACAGCTTTGGTAGCCACATTGCTGGAAGCAAGTCAAGAGAAGAGAGGCAAGCACATGGCAGCCCATATGGCCCGGGGTTAGAGGTTAGCTGGGAGCCACAGCAAGAAACTGCCAACCCAGCTCAGCCCCTAAAGAGAGCACATCCCATCTGATAATCGATACTCAACAATCTCCCCAGCATTTCCTACTCAAAACCCAAATCCACACATCTCTGATAAGCACAACTGCTGTACAGCTAGAACAGAGTGACTGGGACATAGAATAATATCCATAAAGAGGAAAAGGAACGATTATCAGCTGCTGATTAAGAACCAGTTTGCTTTCTGTCAACCTAGCTGTGTTGGATGCTCCAGCAGTGTTGGGATTTGCTGTATTTCTGGGAGAAATTGGACAAGATGCTGCTCACTGTAAACTGAGAGGCTTCTCTGAAAATATTCCCTCCAAATTCTCTACCAGAGCACACCAAAAGGCAAAGGCAAGCAGTGGTACTGGGATTTGCCTCCACTCCAGCCTGTTAGTTGGGGAGAGCGAGTCCACAGATCCCACATCTCAAAATGGACTAATTTAAAACTTTAAGGATGGCAGGATAATCAGGCTTCTTGTCTCATTCCCTGACCATTACTGGGTTTGCTTGCCCAGGAGACCTCTGCAGCAGCCTTAGCAGCACTTCATTTTCAGTGGATGCAGCTAGGTCTATCCAACACTCTAAAAATAGAACATGCTCAAAGCATTACTGTTCAGCTCCATTCAGGCCATTTGGCAAGTCCTAGAAATCCATGCAACAGTATCACAATCAAAAAGGGGCAAAGGAAAAAAGCACTTACGCTGGAGCTCATGTGTCTGACCACATCTCGAGGGACCACAGAGCGATCTTCAAGCTTCAGCTAAGAGGAGAGAGAAAGAGACACTGACTTTAGTGACCCCAGATGATTCTTAGTCAGAAATAACATGACAATATACAAATAACATGACAAATATAAATGCACAGTGTCCCAACCCTCCGGACCGAGGAGGTTTTCAGCAGAGGATGCCAAGGCATTCCCATACACAGAGTAAACTCCCTTGGCACATTCACCAAATCCAGTTGACAGATCTGAAATACAGCAACCAGGTGATCCATCCACGACTGTGCTCTAAATCAGCAGATACCTAAAAAGGGTGCAGACATTGACTCATTCTTCACCTCAAGTCTCCCTCTCCCCCCTTCCTCCATCTGCACCACGTATTATTTCCTACCCACATCCAGTCTATGCACTAGAGAAGACAGAAGACACACAAAGGAACACATCACACCCCAGTTCTGTCTCACCCCACACACTTTTCACCCAAGATACCCCCAAATATCTGTGGAAATCCTGTCTGGCCTGGAACATTTTAAGCAAGGTAAGTTACTGTACAGTGAGAAGTCTTAGCTGGCAGGGGAATAGGTGACATATTCACTGCAGCAAGCACTTGCCTTGAAAAAAATAAGGAAAAGAAATGGCTGCTGTTGCACTTAAAAGCTCTCGGGTCCATGCAGGTAACACAAAACATCAATAAGAGCATGGATAAAGCCAAAGCACTGCTCATTCCAGCTCCTGCTAAAGCACTTGTTGGCAAAGAGCTCATGCTGGCAATAAAAGATGTGGCTGGACCATCCTTATATACTCTGCATTAGCTCACGCAGAGCTGTGGGCACCAGGAGTCATTACTGGAAAGGGAAGTATCACTTGATGAATCTCCAGTGATTAACCAAGTGATGTCCTTCCAAAAGTGGCCCTTCATCCAGCTATTTCAGCTATCTCAATGACTACTTGAAAGCTATTTCATTACTGCTTTCAACAAGCTCAAACCTACAAACTGCAGTTGCAATCCAATACACTAAAACACTACAAGAGGTATAACTTCCTCAGGGTACTAACAGGGAGGCCACAAGATTGAACACAGATTTCAGGCTTGCTCAGCCTCCCAGTAACTCAGCTAAAATTTCCTTCTGTTGAACAGGGAGAAATCTCATCTGCATTTCAGTGGTCAGGATGATATTTGCATTGGTACCTCACTCTGAGTGAGCCCTGCAAACACACTGATTACACACCATGTGCTTTGGGAAGCGCCACGTGAACTCAGCATCAGGGACAGAGGCTCTTCCATATCTCACTTTCAGAGCCCACCTCATCACTACTGCTGCATTTGTGGCTTTGCCTTGTTCATCCCCAGCCCTAAATCCACTGTGCTTTGTCAGCATTTCATCCTACCCCATTCTCTGGCTTACAGCCTGCTTTATTAAATTAGGCATAAATCTGCAATCCAAGGACAGGATCCGGAATCAAACCAAAGTACCTGAATATTTATCATCTTCTTGATTGTGTGTTTCAGTAAGAGGGGAAGAAAGCCAGCCAGGCTCTTAGACCCAACTTCTGGAGTCAGAACCACACTGGAGTGGGAAACCTGAAGCCCACAGCCCATTTCCAGACTGCTGAAGTGATTTCATTGCCTCCCACATCCCATGGGGTATATAGACAGACATCAATTTTTATACAGCTTGCTAAAATTATTTGTTAAAGTAAATACTCCACAGGCAGCCTCTTAAACATCCAGAGTTAGGCTGCAGCATTCACATTCCAGTAAGTATTCAAGCATAAGCAGCAGTTTGGGTATTGTAACTGAAGTTCTCTCACTGCAGAGCTCCAAGTGTAGGATGATACTTTCATTTCAACACACATTAGGGCTTAAATTGATGAACTATGTTTCAACATATCACTGAGCCACAGTGCTCCATTCCCTATCATACAGCATCTGAAGAACCCAGACTATCAAGATGATCTGATGCTACCCAGCAGCAGCAGCAATATCTGTGTTTTAGTCAACACTGGTAAATCAGAAGTTATAAGTGAGTAGCATTGCTATCTTGTGATCCTTCCTCAAGAATATAATCACACAAATACTTCCCAAGGCAAGACATAAAACCTTCTCAGTACAGACTATATTTAAACTATTTTCAGGTCTCTCTAAAGGCAGCACAACTATTTTCAGCTTCATGTGCCAGACCCACCTGCCTCAGTTACTAAGATAAGCAAGCCAAGGAGTAGGCAGAATGCCAGCATAAACAATAAACACTTCACAGGTCTGTCACTGAAAAGACTGTGAAAACCCCCAAGAAACCCAACTAGAGGAAGCTGGAATGAACAACAGTTCAGTCATTACTCCTCTCCTCTGTTATACCCAGAGCAATTCAATCACTGATGGACAGACAACCCCCTCCCTCAGCAGTGAGGGAACTCTGTTGGAAAAGCACTTTTAAAACAGGTCCTCACAGCTCAGTTGTTGTATTTACCTCTGTGGAAGTCAGGACTAACACAACTGGTTTTATGCTCCACACGCACCGCAGGAACAGCCCGAAACCTGAGAAATACAAGTTTCCCAGAGATGCCCTCAGGAGTCCTACACTCCTGTATGCCAAGCTGGGCTCAGTACCCTCCTCAAATGCAGGATGTGTTTTGTGTTGCCTTTTTTAAAAATAAGTTCACTATTATCTATGTTAAATCAGATAAACCAAACACATTCATTCCTGCACACACATTTCACGCAGGTGAAAAGGGATGACACCCACCCACCCGAGCTGGGGTCAGTTCTGTTCCTCAGGGCCTCAACTGCAGAAAGAAGTGGCAGAATAGCTCTGGCCCCTGATTATTTCCTTCCTAATTCAGATGTTCTCTTGGTGCTCAGCACTGAAACAGTGCCTGAGCTCCGCAGCAAATCTACTCATCAAAAGCTGCAATCTGGAAAACATCTGATACTTCACCAGGGTTGATGATGCTCTCAAACCACACACAGCAGGAGGGCTACACAAATCCTGATTTTTTGCATAGAGAACAAGCACCAACAGGAACATGTCCCCTTCTAAGCTGAGTCATCTCACCTCAAATTAATAAGGGAGTCATCATGGCTCGCACCTGGAACTGGGCAGACTGGGAGAGGACAGACATTTCTGCTGAGCATCAACTCAGGAAGTCTTGGGAACTTTCTGCTTCAAATCATTTGCCTAATTTCTTATCACCAACTTGTCATTTGAAGGAAAATCTTTGTGGGTTGGGTTTTTTGTTTCTTTAAATTAACAGCAGAGGTTGGGAGGTATGTCTGTGACAGAAAACTGGATCCTCGCTTTAACAAACAATTTGGCAGTGAGGTGTAAACATTCCTGGGCAGGGGTGGGCTAAACTCCCCCTCTAACTCTGTGGGTTTAACCTCTGAACTCCATAAAACAAATGGGAGACACAAGGCAAATTTTCCTCTCCAGCAACAGGTGTCACCATCCACCCAGATGTTTTATCCAACAAAGGACAACACACTCATGCCTACTGCCAGCACATCCCTTCCTTTCCTATTCCCACACAGTTTCTTTTCTGCACGGGGCAGAAGTCTTGACATCTCACCTTAGGAGAAATAAAAGGTAATTCTGCCTGCAAACAGCATTTTGGTTTTGCCCCAAGTAGGCAACATTGTCACAGGAGGTAATTATGGATAAGCCATCCCCTGCTCCAAACATCCCAAGAACAGAAGCTGGAGACAAGTTTAAACACAGAAGGGATCCCAAATGCATCGACACGCAGTCCTTGGTTGTTCAATGTCAAACATGGACACACTTTTTGCACAGGTTCCCTCACCTGCCTTCAGAGGAGCTGACTATTCTGTGTTGCAAGTTCAGCCCACACCTGGACACCAGGAAGGACAGGAGACCTTGGCACTGGGACTTATCACCACCCAAGGCTGAGCTTCAGATCACAGGTCCTTATCTTCAACTCCCAGCTACACATGGATTTGGGAGCACACCTTTCACCTGGATCAGCCATGGTTTTACAGCTGCATTTCTGCTCAGCTGCCCATCAATAGAGTCCACCTTGGCTCTGGAACAGGACACCTGATCCAGTACAAAACTGGCCAATGGCAACTCAAACTGTTAAAGTTCACGCTCGGTCAGTGCTGTCTCAGATGTCTGGGGCACGAGTGCTCTGAGGAGCAGCTGAGGGAGCTGAGGAGGCTCGAGGGGACCTTATCCCTCTCAACTATCTGAAAGGAGTTTGCAACAAGTTGGGGCCAGTCTCTTCTCCCGAGCAACAACTGGCAGGACAAGAGGAAACGGCCTCACATTATGCCAGGGGGTTAGATTGGGTATTAAGAAAAAATTCTTCACCAAAAGGGCTATCAAGCATTGGAACAGGCTGCCCAGGGCAGTGGTGGAGTCCCCATCCCTGCAGGGATTTAAAAGGTGTGCAGATGTGGCACTGCACTTGACTTTGACCTGCACAGAGCTGACACCACTACTCAGTTTGGGCTACTTGTCCATCCTGCACCTCCCAGCACTCCCCTCATACTTATCTGGTGTAACTGATCTAATTTAAACCACTTTTCCCAGACTCTGCTCCTACATTTAGTAAGCAAAAAAGTAAAAAAGAAATTACTTGCAATTTCATAAATGTTGTTTTGTAATAGGGATGGTGGGTTCTCATCCAAAATGCCTTTTGGATGTATTACTATTCTGTGGCCTCCTTTTTAGTCAAGCCAAGGTTTTATACACAGAAAACATATCACACTCGTCTTTTTGTGACAATGGACAAATGTTGTGATGGAGGAGAGATGAACTACATATTCCTTTTCTGTCCAACATTAACAGTTAGGATTTTAGACTCACACATATTGAGGTTTTTTTAAACTGCACTGGAAAGTGCTCCCGGCAAGTCAATGTCCAAATCTGTTCTGGAGCTAAAAATTGATATCCTCCCTGGGACATCCCTCCAGATCATCAAATCTGACTGTCAGTGTCCTACAACCCTCATATTAGTGTTTTTGTTTTGAAGGGACAGCACCCACGTGGTAGCTTGGAAGTTGCCATGGAAACTTGTAACATCAGTGCTCACAAAAGAAAACCACAGTTAAGAGCAAACCACAGGAAAAGCAGCTACTGCAGCAACAGGTAACAAGGCATTGAAGAGCTCTCCAAACCCCAGGACACACCTCAGAACCAGTTAAAGCTAAATCCAAGGGCCTGGTGCTCTGAAAAGATACCACCTTGCTTAATTCAGCTGCCAGACAGGCTCCTCGTGGGCATTTTGAATGACCTGGCCAGCGTCTCAGCACCTCAGGTGCCACCTGAAGTAGGACATGAGGTGCCATATTTCCCATCCTGGTTTCTAAACCTGACAGCAATTGGGTCCTTCTCTGCAATGGTGAAGCTGTGACTTGGAAAACTACACCAGACAGCACTGGTTTGTGACTGGGATCACTGCAGGGCTCCTACTGGAGGTTAAGGGAAACTTCCTCACCACATGCAGCAGCTCCTGGACACCACCAGCTCCAGTCCCAGGCACTAAGAGAAGACAAAGCAGCTCCACAGCAGCTGTGGGACGGATGCTCTTGGAAGTGGACAGGAGGGAGCACAGCTGGCAGCAGCCAACCCAACCCAGCATCCCCCAATTATAATTTTTTTTTTAATTCTAAGGTCTGACTACACTCCCAAATTTACTTCAGCTAAAACAGTAGTGTAGCAATCAACACAAGCTGTTTTTATTTTAAATCTAAACACGGTGTCTAAAAAAGCAAGTCAGCAGTCCAAATATAGCATGGATACACTGAGTTAGATGACAAAGGTTCAGAAATTCAAAGACCCAAAAGATCTGAAGCCAAGATATTTTTAATATCATTTCAGATCAACACATTACCAGTGGCATCACATACTACTCTTGGAAAAATATGTTCCACATCCAGAGTTCACTTCCCATGAAAGACTCGTGTTACATTGATCATATTGCATTGCACATTAACAGCCTAAAAAGCAGGAGGAGGATAAAGCAAAAGTACAGAATCCCATGGAAGCTCAGACTTAATTCACACTGTGACACTTGAAGTGGCACATGTTGCTTCACTTCTAACAATTGGAAGTTTCCAATCACGCTGGGATTTTATGGGGAAGAAAGATGGGAGAATGGGGCAGAAGAAGGTCTACTAGAAACTTAAGACTCCTGAGAACCAAAGCTCTACTACCCAGAAGAGCTGAACAATGAGCTACACAATACAGAGGGTTTTAAAAACAACCCTTGAGGGATGCAGCTGCAAAACTATGAAAATAAATTTTCTGCACCCACTGGCACACAAGTTCTGCCCGTGACAGCTCCTGGCTACTCCTACATGGCAAGCACAACTAGTCTGAGGTTCCTCCAGACAAAAAGTTCAAAATCTGCTTGAGACAGGAGGTTGTAGAGACTCCTGCATTACTTACAGAAGAATTACACCCTTCCAGGGCAAGGTCTAGGCTTCTGCCTGCTCAAACAGTAGATGTCAGAGTGGCACGTGGCTTCCACCACCACTGTAAAACAGAACTAGTCACTGCTCTGCCATGTAATTAATGCCTTTATATCACTGAATTACCATCATAGAATAGTCTGGGTTGGAAATAACCTTAAGAGATCATCCAGGCCAACCCCCCCTGCCATGGGCAGGGATACCTTCCACTAGCCCAGATTGCTCCAAGCCCTGTCCAACCTGGACTTGAACACTTCCAGGGATGGGGCAGCCACAGCTTCTCTGGGCAACCTGTAGGTGCATTAAGGTTTTTAGCTATTTTGCTTTAAGATCATTCTGCATTTTCATAATATCATGATATTGCTTGTCATCTCAAAGCACTCAAAGAACCACGAAAGGAGAAAATTAGAGTTGCTTAGAAATTGCATCAGGAGATTAAAAAAAATTGTTCCACATAACTTGTATCGAACGAAATCTCAAAAACCTCGAGTGATTCAGGAACACGCAGCTCCCATTTGGATTGGTCAAAGCAGGGGAAGGACAGCGAGCAGGATCTTTGTTTCCTGTATTCAGTGCAAGAGTCCAAAAGCTTGTTCATGAGGCTGCTCTGGGCAGTGCAAAACACCCTTCTGTGAAAGCTCAGATTGATGATTAACTGCAGGAGCAGGAAGAACAGAACAGAGGTAGGCAGGGGTGGGCTAAAATGCTCCTCCAAACTGAAATAAATGCTTTAAAACACTTCACAGGGGCTAAGATGAAACCAAGACAGCTTTGCATCACAGCAGCAATACCTGCAGGCAGTCACCTGATCACATATTACAATTCTTTTGTTCATGCAACCAGCAGCTCTCAATCTGCCAATCATCCAACACTCAGCACATTCACACCAGTACAAACTAAGATTCACCAGCAAGCCAAGCCCAAGTAGCTCCTGCTACCTGCAAACTGCTGTGGATTGATTGTACAGTTTGGACACGATATTTTTTCAGAAAACAAGAAAAAGGCATGAATTTCCTAATTAGTTCACGAGGATCTCACCGGTGGTAGGGATGAACACAGCAGTTTCCAGCCCCAGGCCACCACACACTGCTCTAAAATACACTTCCCTGTCAACAGCTGAATGTCTACAAAGCTCTAAAAACCCAGTGCTAAGGGGATGTGATTTTTTATCAAATTACACAGCAGCTGTACACAGCACTGGCAGAGTTAGGCAGCGCCCATGATCAGGTAGAGTCACTGAGGAAACACCAGGAAGGTGAGTGTGTAGAAGGCAGCAGAGAAGCCTCTACAACACCCACAGGAGACCAGGCAATCTGCAAGCCCAGAACCAAATCACCAGCTCCACGTCGCTGTTCCCTTTGAACGCTGCTAACATCGAGGGAAGGCTTGTAACACAGGCAGCTCCAAAATCCAGCTGTGTCATTAGTTCTGATAATCTCCCAATGCTGCAAAGCCTCCCTAGGGACCTGCAGCTCTCTTAAGACAAACTGACAGCTCTGTAATTTCTCTTTATGACATATTATGGAGACACAGAAACCTGAAGTTGTGCCGCTCAGTTGTGTTCCTCCAAACTTCAGGCTGAAGCTTCCTTGAGCCTCCCCTGTTTTCACATCTACCTGCAATGGACTCGTAGCTACTTTTGTCTCTGTCCATATTTCTGATCACCCAACCTATTGTTTTTTTTATTTTTATCCTCCACATTATTTTTGGGTAATAAAGTCTTTTTGGTGGCAGTACAAAACTCCTTCTACACCACAGTTCAGGTGCTTTAGTCACAGCCAAATGATACAGGATCTTGCCCTCTTCCCAACAAATATCACCTTTGAGCCTCCTGGCAGAAAGGCTCTGAAAGGTTCTACTTTCCCTTTTCAAGAAGTGGATTTTTAGCTTAAGTCTGAACAAATCATTGGATGAAACAAAAATTCAGTTTAATTATAACACAGGTAAATGCTGTGCTTTGGAGCAGTGAGATCTGGCTTTAACAGAAATCTTTTGCTCAGCCAAAGTAAATTTTTTACTGGGACTTCCCTTGTCCAAGACTGTCAATTATTATTTATTATACTGGCAACAGATCACTTCTGTGGCTCTGCAAATTTACATGACATTTTGGAAAACACTACAAAGATTCCCTGGCCTGGTGAATGCACAACTCTGAAAACAAAATACAAGGCAATAATTCAAGGGAAGAAAGATAAGACAACAGGAAGGTTACTGGGTTATTATTTAAAGGAAAAGAAGTATGTTTGGAAGCATTTCCCAGAAGAGGCAGCAGTGTGGTTGGGAGAGAAGAGGATCCTAGAAGTAGAACAAGGAGAGCTGTACAAGCAACAGCAACTCAGCTTTTCAGCATCCTCAGTATCACATCTCTACCTCGTGTGTAAATGCTGAGCACCACCACACACTACTAAGGAGAACCCACATGTGAGTCTGGGTTAGATGTCTGAAGAAGGAGTAAAGCAGCAAAGACAACCTGGTACCTAAAGAAAAGTTACAGAGGAGTTTGACTTTGTCCAACCTTGTCATCAAGTGATGTTTTTCAAACAAGTTTACATTCCATATACTCACTCCCTTAAACCAATAACCAGGACTTTCATCTGGGAATGCAACGCAAACCCTGTGTGTGCAAAAGGGTTTACAAAACCTTAGAGGAAATAAAAATGATAAAATAACAAAATAAAAAATAAAAAAAAATCAGAAAGCATGTACATAATCCTTAGCATAAAGATATGGACGGGTAAAGTTTAAAAGTACGTGGCTATGATTATAAAATATGGAAAGATCTTGTAAGAGAAGATTTAGTGACTCAGAAGTCACTTAGAGTCCTGTGAGGAATCTTTCAAAGATGTCCCCAGTTACAGGATTTAATCTAAATGTTGGATTTTAATCCTTAGCAGCAGTTTATAGTAAAAGATATGATCTCCCTTCTCAGTGTCTATAGTTCTTGCCTCGTGTACCCACTCTTCTGGGTATAGCAGCTCTGGGAATGTGAGTTGTTAAATACAAAAGACAAGCCGGGCCTAAAGGATCTCCTCCAGCTGCAACGTCCCAGCAGCATGGATTATTACAGGACACCCCCACTCCCACCTCCTCACAGCAAGATGGCTGATTCATAGCCATCCTGCCCTACTGCCTCTGCCCAGGAATTTGAGAAAAGCTTGACCAAGAGCAGTGCTCCAGCACCAGATGGCACTGTTACCTGAGAAACCCACAGGAGACCGCAGTTACAGGCACAGGAGAAGCCGGCAGGAAGCAGTAAGCAGAAAAATGGACAACACTTTGTCTATACATCAGCCAGCACTTCTCACAGACAGGCTGCCTCAAGACCTGTCAGTAAAGCTTCACCTGAAGCACAGGTCAGAGCCAGCAATCCCAGAGAAAACCACTGTGAGGAGCAGAGCAGCCCCACAGACCCCTGAGCCCAGAGATGCCCAGTTCCAACAGGACCTAAGGGAATGGCTGTGGAGACCCTGGTGAACACCTGACCCTCCAGGGTGAAAGCAATGGTCGTGCTGGTTTTTGGCAGGATCTGATAAGGTCTAAGGGAAACACATTTGACTGCTAGAAGTGACTCCCCTAAGGAAAAACTCACCTGGATGCTGACACCATCCAGTGTGACAGGAAGAGTAGAAGCCCATTTCAGCCACCAGTCTGGATTCCTGGGATTCCCAACAGCCCACTGTTTCAGCTTGCCCATTAATAGTTGTTCCTCCTTGTGTGCAAAAATAGTCTGTCCAGTAGCTCTTTCATTTGCCTGGAGCAAAAGAATTCCTCAAACTGTTGCCTTGGGAGTTAATTACGCAACAGGTTTTCCAGGTTCTTGCTGGACCGCGCTGGGGATGCCATCTGGACAGTACCAGTGCCATAAAAATTAGTCACTCGCCACTCTGAACAGCATTTGGGGCACACTGCCAGGTCTGGAGGGAAGAGTGGGGCTGCTCAGACCTCCATCTGCCTTTCCAGAAGATAAAAAGGATGCTGTGAGGAAATCTGCGTGACTGTTGCTGACCATTTCACTCCTGAAGCACAATAAGTGCACCTCGCCTTTCTATGTCTTTGGGAGTAGGAGTAAAGAGTGTATCCATGAAAAATATTCCTTTGCTCCATTTCTGGAGCAAATCAGGGTGGGCTTTTTTTTGTGGACTCTGCTGGGTTGGTGGTGACTGTGCTGGGGCACCAAGCACCCTCCCTCCCCTTGCAATCAGGTCAACAGCATGCAGGAGGAACTCCTCATTAGCCCACAGCAAAAATCCACCTTGCAAAAACTGCCAGGGAACAACAAGAGGGAGACATATCAACAGAAAATCACCGTGTCTGCTTTCCAGCTGGTTAGCTCATTTGCTGCTGCTGTGAATACAAACCAGCCATTTAAATTAGCTTCTAATTGTTCACAATTATTCAGACACAGCATAACCTGCAAGCAGTAAGACGTCAGGCAAGTAGGAGAGAAAGAATGGTTTAAGATGCCTTAACAAGATTCACATATTCATGCCTTGCAAGTCTCACAGGCGCTGCCTCTCTAACAGACCCCCCAGATGTATGTTTGGCATTGCAGAGGAAGAAGATAATCCACGGGTGTTTCTACACTTCAGGTTTCTACTCTTTCTTGCTCCCATTTTTGGGCTGGTTCAAAAATTACATCAATAATATTTTGGTCTACCCCAGTCGTTCACAGTCTCTGCACACACAAGCAGTTTGAGCAACACTATTTATAAAGCTGCTTAAAATTCTGGACACAGCCGGAGCTCTTTGATAGGATGTCAGCCATGCGACACCCGAACGTAGGAGGTTGACACAGGATGGTTAGTGTAATACAGCCCACTCTTCTTTCCCTTTCTTTCACCCAGAGCCTCCAATACCACCCTCACAGGAGTCCCTTCCCCCACAGACAGTAATGTTTCACAATTGCTCCTAGGAAAGAGGGAAGATATTAGCCTGTTTTCCTTAAATTCCTGCTGTGCCCATTTTAGTTCACATACGAGATTCAATGCAAATCCAGTCTGCAGGTCAAATTATTTTAGGGGACTGAATCCAGGCGTACCTTAAAGAAAAAATTCCCTTGCATTCAGCCATGTTTGGGCCCAGAGGTAGAGCATTACCACAGAGCCAAAATACTCATCCAGGTCTGGGAACTTTAGCAAATCTAATAAATTTCAGCAAGATTATTTTATCAAGTAAAGAATCTCCTAGAGGAGACAAAATAACCCTGAAAAGCAATGTATAAACAGCTGTAGCTGAAAGCACAGCAAATGCTGTGTCATGCCACACTCCTAAGTCAGTCCTGAGCAGTGAGTGCATGGAGCTGCCCGGCCCCTCTTCCACCTTCTCCGAGTTTCCTGCCTGCTCTGAAATGAGAGCATCTCCCTGGAGAAATATTCCTGGTTGATCTCACATGCAGAATACACTCCCCAAACACGCTGCAGTGCTTTAGTGCTCTGCTACATAGGAAGAATGCTGCATGGACAGACAGGCTGCCTGGAGCCCAAGCAGAAGAGGCAGAGCAGTGGATTCCACAGGCAGATCAGGACCTGGCTGGCTTAGCTGAGAAATACAGGATGCTCAGGCTGGCTATGGGAGTAGTTTCCACAGCCAGTGATTAAGAGCACTCTGGGGACACTCTAATTTAGCTGACATGGAAACCAGTAGCACTGTCTCCTCGTTGGGACAGAGCCAGGGCAGAGGTTGGGGTCACATCTCGGTCCCTCCTGGCACAGAGTGAAGGTGCTGCTTTAAGAGGCACATTGGCCAAGGCTTGTTGCTTCAAGGCAGAGCAAACATTCTGCAAAGGCTTCCTGTTAAATAACACGCCTTCTGAGCCAGCTGTATCCACAGTTAACTCACATATTGGTTAAAAAAAAATAATCAAAGCCTTTACACCCAGTTCAAGCAACCTCTGGAATGCTAGAGAGAATCCACCCAAAATTCAGTGGCAGTGTGGGGACCCTGTACATGCATTTATGTCTGATAAACAGCAAAGCCACTCCCCCAGCTCACACTGCAGAAGAGTGTGTGAATGCTACTGGGACAATGCAGCACAGTTGCATCATTGCCCAAAAAACCTCAGCTGCATTTTCTATTCACTGAAAGAGTTTCAATTATCCTCCCCATACATAAATGCTGTATTGGCCATTACAAAAAGAAGAAGCAGCCCCTACTTAATCCATACACCAGGCTACAGAAGCCCAGTTATTTAATGACTGGATTTCTGCAACCCCTGCACTGTGAACACCCCTTTTTGTGAGGGGTGAATCCACCACCTGCAGAACGGCTGGGGGAAGACTAAAACATCTCCCAGCCACAGCAGGTTTAATTCATTGTCTCCTGTTTGTGCACTCTATAATACAAAACCAACCAACCTTCAATTCCCTTCAATAAATGTGAGAAAATCTCACCAGGACGGGTCACAGTTATGATACAATAGGGACAGAAGTATAAAAGCCCTGCAGAGTCTGTCTTAATACCCCCAGAGCTAAGCCTTGGTTCAGCCCCGCTGCACAGGTAAGTCTAGTGGACTGAATTTTCCTTCCCATCTCAGCCAGAACACAAAGCTTTCAACAGGATATTTAAAACCCATCAATGCCACCATAACACTGCTGTATCATTTTGCCTTTGGGTGTTTTCTAGGCTGACTTCTAAACCATTTACCATAAGCTCTCCAGATTTATGCCAGTGAACTGAGACAACACAGCATTTGCCCAGCAGAACACCCAAAATCCACATGGAAACACCGCCCTCCTCTCCATGTTACTCCACAGGTATCCATTCAGTTACTCAGCAGCATATTTGACATGACAGTAATTCAAGTTTATAGCTCAGGGATCTTCTTTTCTCCCCATCTCCTCCTTGGGAGCTGAACAACCAAACACCACATCTAGAGATGGCTCATGAACTCACTGAGCCACTGGTGTAAGTAAACACTTACAGCAATGGCACGGGAACCAGAGGGGTGATAAAGCCAGACGTTCCCTGGTTTTGTGTGATGTACACACAGTTCCCATTCTAAACCTCCTTAAAGGCAGATTATTAAGTGTCTCTTCACACAGGTTTTAAGGGCAAAATCCTGTCCACCTTCATTAATCCTTCCTAGCCTGGTTTTCTTCTAGACATAGCACACAAACAGTAAACTTGCTGCAGGAGAACATCTTTATGCTCCTCTGCTCTGCACAGGCTCTACAGCCCAACAGCTGTACAGCAATCACAGATTACTGGGAAAAAAGTATTTCCCAAGATGCTCAAATCCAGTTTTCAAGGAAGGCTTAGGTGTTTATGAGACCCAGCATCAGAAGAGTCCCCAGGGCACTAACATACTTCTAGGCGAACCAGGAAAACTGTGAAATCTTCCACTTTTAACAAGATGAGCATCTCAGAGAAACCTGGAACGGTCCCTTCACTAAAACATTTCTAAAAGGTCATCTCTTGTAGGCAAGCAAGGGGAGACTGACTGTTAACAGAACTCATCTCAGAGCTGAATATTTTCCCACAAATGTCAAAGACTAAAGCCTCAGAATTTTCCAAACTGGAATTTAAAACTGTTTTAAGGGATGCACTACTGCATCCTTCACCTCTGCACACAGATCAGGAAGCTGCTCCTAGCAGGTTCTTTAAAAAGCCTTCTCTGAATTTGTACCCTTTCAGCAGGAACACGGGAACATGTATTTAGTCTCTTCTTGGCCCCGTGTGAGAAACATCACATAGTAAGATTACCTGTAAGATATTTCCATGCAGAGCTGGTTAGAGAAGATGCTAAAATAGCATTGGGGGATGTCACGTTTGACTCGGCATCTCTGTCAAATGTTGCACACTCATAAAAGCGCATTTGTTCCCCTCCTGTCCTTTCCACCCCTCCTTCAGACGTGCTAGCTCAGCCTAAGGTCTGAGATGAGCTGAGGTCTTTCATCTTAAGCACCTTCACTGCCTCTGTGGACTCTCAGGTGTAATCTGACTGGATATAAGCAGCTCTGCTGAGGATGCCCTCAGAGGAATAAATGCTCACTCGAGACAGCATGAGCAAAAAGCAGTAAAAGCCTGTTTGCCCCAAGTCAGCAGTTCTGCCTCCAAATGAACACATGGCCAGGCAGTAGAGGCATTTTTTTTCCCTTAAAAGAAAACATTCACCTTTCAGAGCAGAAACACACTAGATCCTAGCACAGGTGCAAGTCTTGCACTGCACCTGTACTAACAGCAAATAACCAAGAAGAAAAAATGCTAAGGAAAAATGATGCAGCTAATCCATTACAAAGCCACTGATCCCTGTCCCTGCAGTGGCATGACTTCAAGTGTGTGCTTTGTATATCTGGATGCCTTTGCATCTGCACACCAAAGAATAAACAGTCTGGTGAACAACTAATCAATAGTGCCCTCTGCAAAATAAATTTTACCTTCTTAAACCCAGTCAGTTATCCTTGTCAGGGAGCCTCATATTTCCTGGAACTGTAATTCACTTCATGCCTACTTCCTAAAATGAGGATATATTGCTATATTTTTGAGGATCTATTGCTATGCACATATGCAGCAGGTAAGTGGGTATTTTGCTTTAACACCAGATTCTGTTATGTGCCACATACATAACACGTTCTTTGCTTTAATGACTTCAGCTATAATAGAGGGATTTCAGTCCATCACAACCCCAGTGAAACATTGAGCCATAAACACGATTAGAGCAGGTTTGCAAACACTATAAAAATACTCTCCCAAGATGATTGACAGTGCTCTGCTCCCAATAGCTGGAGCAGTGCTCTGGCTTCCTCCTCCTTCTTCTCTTCCCTCATTCCAGCAAAATGAAGGTTAACTGAACTCTGCCTTTGAGCAGCACTGCCAAAATGCCATGGTGAGGACTGTCCTGAAAAAACCCTTGAAAGGGGGACAGAGCTGCAGGCCTCTGACTGGGGAAAGGAATGACTGGACAGCAGATTTCAGAGTTGCTGAAAAACCACATGGCATGAACTGAACAGCATTAGCACAAACAACATTAGCAGAACTGCTCTGAGGTGCTGAGCCCCATGTTCTGGGAAGGATCCATGGGTTGATAAGCCTTAGGCTGCATTACATGGCCTGTCATTCCTAATTAAACACAAACTAAGTTCTTCCTTAAAACTGCCCCTACTCATTAACTGCCAGTGTACACTCCTCAGATCTGGCAGACTCCTGAATAGGGTGTGCAAACTCCAGCAGCAGCACAAAGCAAGTCAAACGAGGCACTACCAGGACACTCCTATGCTTACAACAGCGATTTTCACTTGAAAAGGTTCCCCAGCTTTGCAGGCTGTGCATATGCAAAGGTACTGTGCCATCAGCCACTGAAATGCAGCAGTGCTGGGGTTGAACAAGGTACCTATGAGAAACCAGGTGCATTAAATTGGGGACAGTTATATGCCAAGAACATGGCACTTCTACACGGGAAGGTGAACACTCCACATATACTCAAGTATGTACTCAAGATACTGTCAAGATTAGAAACTCTGTTAAAAATACAGGAAATGTCACAGAAATGGCACTTTTGCTAGGAATATGAAATGACCACTGTGTTCTTAAACTCAAAAATCCAGAAAGCACCTGATGCAGTAGAATCCTCGGTGAAAGGTCCTCAACCATGAGCATCTCCATACCACAACCACCGGCCTTAGGCTCGCTGTTGACAGGCATTCCTTGTCTTCCTGTCAGACTGTTTTTGGGATACACCCCTCATCAGGTGTGCATTAGGTGGTCTGCATATTACAACACATGCCTTTGCAACAGAGTCACACAGTGAACAGAGAGCACCTCCCTCCCCACACAGAACCAGCTTCCATCCCACTTAATTCATCCATTCGGATTCATTCCTCATTACCCCGGAGCGCTGTGCCGGCTCAGAGAGCCATGGATGCAACATTACCTTTATCCTATCAGGTACTTAATGGTGCCTCACACCTCGCTGCTCTCCTTCTTTACCCTTGCCTTGGGCACTGAAGCCTGACAATTATGATTTGGAGAGGGAAAACATGGCACAAAGGAGGATGCACTGGTCAGGATGCCAACCCTAAAGCCTTAAGGATCACCATGTGCCATGGTATTTAGCAGGGCTGAAGCTGCTATTTAATTAGGCTTGTTTAATGAGTCATATTAAACAGCATATATGTAAGAACAGGTTTCTATTAGTGCAAGGACCTCACTGGATTATGTAGGTGAACTGCTGCCACTACAATGGAGTCTTTTTTCATTTTATATACTTAACCATGACCTACATTCTTTTGCTCAAAGGAGCCCCATCTCCAGAGGGAATGTGCCTCTTTAATCAGCTCCAGCATTTTTTCAGGGTTCAGCAGGGATGGATGGAGCAGCCTCTTCAGCTAACCCAGAGCTTGCAGAAGCTTCAGGAGAGAGTGGTAGAAAAGCCATCACGTTCAAATGAGGGCAGGCAGTACTCACAGCCTGATCCAATGGGCCCCTCTGCTCCAGAGACCACTGGGATTGATGCACACCAAAACTTCCATGTGCCCCCTGGGAGCCTGGCTGGCTGCTTTACCTTGCTGGACAATGGGCTGTCTCCTGGAGAAACTGCAGTCAAGACTGGATTTGAGGAAGAACACAAATTCAAGAGAGGTCTTTGGGGCAGTCATCAACCTCAACTCTTGTCTCCACAGGAAAGGAGTCTGTGAGCCATTAGTGAAGAGAACAGAGACAAGCAGACTCACAGGCTGCACTAAAATACAAGAAGGGAGCAGCAATTCACAAGTAAGGATTACACCTAACCCTTGTTTCCCAAAAGTTTTGGGAGATTCAAACTGGTTCCAAGATACAGCCTCTCCTCTGTACTAATGCAGAGCTAGCAAAAACCAACCCCCCCAAACACACACCCCCAACTCACCCTAAGAAAGCCCCAAAGAAACTAAAAAGGAACCACAGAAAGCTCAAAAGAGAAGGAATCTGTGTAAAGTCACTCTGGGGCAGCATATCCAGGGAGCCAGGCCCATCCCTCAGGGCTGCAGCCTGAGCTGCTCAGAGCTTCCCCTGGGCACACCAGGGACATGGACACAGTTTGCAAGCAGGGCATCAGAGACAACAGCTCACACTGAGGGTATCAAGGATGCAATAGGAACTGAGAACAGCTGGAAAAAGCAGTGACAGAGTAACACACCTCACTGCCAGAGCCTTTGGAAAACACTCATTTGATCAATGCATTCTCCTCATCAGGATGTGTTTCAGCTTTACACTTTTTCAATCCTGTATCAGTATTTAAAGGCTCAACAGTTTTTACAAGCTGAACCACATCGTTTTCCTGCCCTCTCCATCACCACCAGCAGACAGATCCCTGATCCCTCCCAAGGCTGTTCGCTTTGTTGATGTGCGATGCAGAACAGGATACGCCCAGTGCTGCAAAGCTCAACACCACTGACAGCAGTAAAAATAACTCCTACTTTGGTACACACTAAGCAGTTAAGATCAGGAGATGCACAGAAACTGCGCATACAATAAGCTGTCAAAAAACAATGAGGATTATGTTGCACAGAAACGGGCCTGAGATTTAAAGAGATATGAGATCAGCACGGGCGGGGTAAGAAAGCCACAGATGAAGAAAATCCCACGATTTTTCCTTTTGTTCATATCACCCCAAACAGAACAAAGTAAGGGGATATCAGGCTTCAAGTTCTCTCTAACTGGAAGAAAACAAGTAGGTTCTCTCTGTTATTTGAACTCTTTTCCTCCTCAAGGCAACTCTGCTGAGACACGGCTGGGGGGTGTCAGTGAAAAGGACTTTGTCTGCACCAAGGCAGTGGTCAGACAGCTCTGGCAGCCAGACCACATCCAGATCCAGGCTCCCTGTGGCAGACCCAAGCCTTGCACTGCAGCAGGACCCACCACCACAGACACCATTTCTACTATGCCCTACCCCCTCACTGCAGCACTGGCACCTCTCAAGTTCCTGGTGCTGTTCAGCATCGCACTTTCTCCTGAACTTCTCCATCCCAGGTACCAGACTTGGGGAAAGGAAATAAATCTCAAACCCAGATGTGTGCAAGCAGGCAAGCAGGCACTCTCTGTACAACATACATGCTCTTTCAGCCCCAAATTCAGAGTTCTCCCTGGCTTTCAGTCTGGCCAACAACCCAAGCTGAGATGGTAACACAAAAATGGGAATTATTGAAAATTATTTATACAGAGGTGTGGTACACACTTGTCCATCAAGCTTGAGTCTTCCACCACAGCTGTGCTCCAGATCCTTTTCAGGATTATATTGTCCCAATACCAGCATCACTCCCAAGCACCTGCACTAAAAGCCTCCTTGACAGAGGAGCAGGGCAGTGCACAGATAACTTCCATGGGCTTCGGGTATCCAAATTCTCCAGCCAGGTGCTCAGAAGCCTCGAGTACCTCAGTGCTGAAGCATTTAAGAGTCGTGCACCTTTTGAACAGGAACAGTCCTAAGATCTGACATTGGCTTAAAAGTCAAAGCCCATAATTCAAAAGTCACAAATCTATTTCATCTAGGAAAGATGTTTTTGACACAGTAGCTTTATAAAAATATGTCAGTGAAGTTTAAAAAGAAGCTGCTGCTCTCATCTCAAGAGTAAGTGATGATTGGTAGAGTTCATCTCAGAAAGCGATTGTAATAACGGCAATTTGCCATTGAACCCTCCTTTTCTTCTGCCACATGCACCCATCTCAGACCTCTCCACAAAGTTCAAGTAATACTCCAGGATTGAATGGATCAAGACAAACTGTAATTTTCGTCTTGCAGAAAGCCTCAGCATCAGAAGGCAAGTCCCACAGCAGCACTGCAATGGATAAATATTTCAATGGGAAGTCACCACGGCTCACTCTTTCAGAGAACAATTATAAAAAGAGAATTGTGAAGATACTTGAACACTGCACCAAAAAGCATATTGCCAGATGTTACAAAGAGTCTGGGCAGTCAAACAACACTTCTATTCATAATAATGGGGGGAAAAAATAACCCCTTGTGATGTGCGCAAAAATAGGAACTGAAAAAGTGTAGTTTCCTGAAAAAGAAAATCACTTATGGTGGGGGAATAAGGTGGGCTAAAACCAATACATTTATATTAGTGTGACATTTTAACAACAGCAGCAGCTTTTCTGAATGGAGCAGGGAGATGATTCAAGGAAATATTAGAGTTTCAAAACACTTCAAAGAGGAGCTCTGATCGATATCTATCTCACCATTACAACATCTCTTGGCAGAGACACACAGATCTCAATACATCTGATGAAGACAATGCTTCTCCCTGCTCCGAGACACACACAACACATCACTCAGATTTCACCCAAGTGACATTTCAGTAGCACCTGCCCCCAGTGAAAACAGCTATTTATAGCAAGGTGGGTGTTGAGAAGGGTGATTTCACCCATCACTTAAGGCCTGGGTGCAAATCACAGACTGTATGTTGTCATTTCTGATTAAAAGCTCTTTCTGGTCTCTCATGGAGATTTGCCACTTTGCTATATCACAGTGTAGCTGAATGTGGCAGGTGCCTTGTTTTCTTGAAAGCACAAGATAAACTCAAAGGCACTGTTTGGATGAGGCCAAGCTGAAGCAGCAGCACTAGTTACTCACACAGCACATACTAACCCTGCAATGTTCCTACCAGGGCCTCATTTCCATCTGGGAACACAAGAAACATCCTTTGTTATACTCTTCTTCAGAACACAGATCATCCTGCTTCATTTTCAATATCCTAAAGCAATTCAGTGGCAAAAAAAAAAAAAAGAAAAAGTCCTTTTGGCCCACACAGCAGCATCATTCACTATCAGGAAAACCTAAAAGCCCAGCTCAACATCACTCCTCAGTTCAGATGCAACACTCCCAGATCAGGTCATACTTAACTAATGTAGCATCTTGGAAACATCCAGGGATTTTTTTCTGATGAACCTGGAAAATTGAGATGTAAACAGATGACCTGCCAGACAGGGAGGCAAAGCATTGAACAGATCTACCACCACCCAGAGCAGGAGAGGGACCACTCTCAACAGCAGTGAACATGCTGCTGCCCTGAATAACAACTCCCAGAGAACAATGAAAATAGCAAAGACAGGGATGTGAGGATAAATGGGTGGGGGAAAAACGGTCATTGAGGCACCAGAGATCCAAGTGTGAGGAGAAAACTAAACCTAACCAAAGGGCATGAACACTTCAGGGCCTCTGAAGCAGCAAAATGGTATAAAAATGAAAGAAAGAGCTACAAAAAAATAATCTGGTACCACAACAAACTTTTGTGAGCAGCAGGAATACCCGATCCTCTACATCACAGCAGGAAGCAGCTGAGTTAAGAGCCCAGCTTGCAAATACTTAAGAAGTGCAATTTGGAGTATTTTCTACCACGCTCAGTAGCACACACACAGGTTGGAAAATGATGCTCTGAATGTCATTCTGCATCTAATCCTTGATCTTTTGTTTTAAGGCTTCATTCAAGCGTTGCCAGCACTGCAGATCAGAGGCAGGCAATCTGAACTGGGCTAAGTAAGCAGCACTAACAAAAACAACCGGCATTTTATAAAGATTCCTTAGGCTGCTTTCCAGAACAAGTATCACAAACTCCCCAGCTCCTGGGGTGTTCGGTTCACTGCCACCAACAATTCCTCCAGCAGCAAGGAGAAGCAGAAAGGAGCCACACAGCAGACTTTCAGGATTGCTCACAAATGCTTCTACAAAATGGCTTGCTAGCCCAAACAGTATCAAGAAGTCATAAAAATCCCAGTTCTGGAAAGGAAGAACTCTCCACCCCGAGTTTGTTCCCCCCTCCACACGCTCCCCCTCAGCAGCACAAGAGCACAACACTCATTCAGAGCACAGGAGCACAGAGATGGGAATCTGCCCTACAAACACCACCTTTAAAAGCCGATTTTTCAGTCCCTTCATTTCTCATCGCAGCTCTCCTGACAGCAAGCATTTATCACTGCCAGATTAGAAGAGATTATCACAAGATAAAGTTAAGGTTCATGTCAGTCACCAGGACACTAAAATGCACTCCATGGTAACTTATCAGAGGTAGGGTGGGTGACGAGACCGCTCCACCCAACTATATGGCCAAGGTCAAACAGTTTGTCAGACCCAGCAGGGAGGGTTTCTAACACCATCAGTTTCGAACCATTTCCACAACCACTAAAGGGAATGAAAATAGCTTTTGCAGCTCCCTGTTTGCAGCGCTCACTTTACAGCGAGTATGGCAGCTTTGGGAGTTCTCAGATAAGAGTATTTCCTCCCCAGAGCTGCCTCGCCTGCATGGCTGTACTTATGCTAATCAGAGACTGCTGTAAGCTGAAGAGAAAGCAACTGCGTGGGGCAGGAACAAAAGAAACCAAAGCATCCCTGTGAGAGAGACATTAGGTGTGAATACACATGGTGTGTTTGCACCTGAATGCCAATTAGAGAGCAGAACACACAGAATTACTGGGACACACTCAGGCAGCATTCACTACGCTAAGGTAAGATGAAATTCAAATCACAATTATTTTGACCATTGTGCATGAGCAGGTAGATTCCAAATGTTAACCGGTATCTATGGATGGCAATTTGGTACTAAATTATGTTACTGTGAATAGAAAAAAAAAATACAAGACAGCACGATTAAGAGGAAGCCAGGAACTTAGCCTGGATTTCTTCCAAAGCTCCAAGTGTCGACACTGAAAAAAAACAGAAAGACTCTTCTAACTAAAGAGTTTACACAGTGACCACGGCAATTACCATATCGGTAATATTTATTTTCTATACATTAATCTCTTTCTAAGATCCCCAACAAAACAAGAAATACGAGCGGATCACATCATACTCCTATGAAATACAAAGAGTGCTTGATATGGGAAGTGTGAAGTTTTCATCTAACACTTGGGCTCTGATAAAGGCAGGCTCGGGAAAGAAACATTAACAGCATTCAACAAGGTACTCGAGGCTGATCAGGGCAGCCAGAGCCAATTCTGATCAAGAAAGTGTGGTGTGAGCTGGAATAGGTGCAGACAAGGGCTGCAGGAATAGTGGGGAAAGAGCCTATCTGGGAGGAGTGATCCAAAAACTGAGGGTGAAAAGCGAGCAAATAATTGTGCTTCACCACATAATAGCACATTTATAAAGACAAGCAGCTATTTAGGAGCCAGATTTGTTTTTCACAATAAGAGATGGGTGTAAACTGTTTGCATGTTTATGCTGGAAATTACAACTTTTATCGTCAAGCCTGGGACAGGTTCCTAATTCCAGGAATCAAAGCAAAGATTTAACTCTTTTAAGGACAGACTTTCCCTGAGGGACACACGAGCAGGCTGCTGCTGCAGCGATGCCCTCACCAGCACCAGCCTGGAGGGCTCACAGGGAGCTCCTGCCCAGCACACATGTTGTTAGAGCACAGTCACCCTGCACTTTGCTTTATCATTACAGGGCAGATTTTGTTTGTGAACCAAATGACATTTCTCTGTCATGTACCAGCACAATCCCCAACACCACACAAAACTAAACAGAGGAAGTTTCTAGTCCCAGAGTCAAAAGGGCCAATGAGCCGATTCAGCTACGTGGGTCAGATGTCCCGGGTGAAAAAATAGTTACTGAGCCAATGACACACTCAGAACCTGATTGTCCAATTTTAACACAAAGTGAGATCCCACAACATTGATAAAAATATCAATTAACGAATTAAAAAAAAGAAATCCTGAAGTTTCTTCCTAGTCTAAGCAGCCAGCCAGGAATCCTGGTGTTTCCTGTACAGTGTCACCTTACCTGCTGTGTCATTCCACAGGGTGCTCTCTTCTTTCATGTATTTCAGGAATGTACTGAGATGCATAGTTGAGGAAGTTCTATGATTACATACTACTACACCTCCTTAGGAAGAGCCTCCCAACCTCTTTGGAATACACCCAAAATGTTGGCCAGCCCAACTCTAAGAGGAAGCGAATGAATCACCCACATTTGCAGACTTCAGAAAAACCAAAAAACACAAACCCACAAGTTTTCCAGGAAGGATGGAGATTCCTCCCTCTTCCCTGCTCCCACTTTCTGGTTTAAACTGAACCCACAGACAATACACTAAGACAAAGTTGTACCCTAGTGTGGGAAACCAGAGCAACTTCAACAACCTGTAGCACAAGGACAGAGAAAAGGCTTCTGACAGAAGTCATATGTGGTGAGGACAAAACAAACACAAAGAGGCTGTTCATGATGTATCATTTCCAGCCTGTTATCCAACTGCCTAGTAACTCTAAATTTAGAAAATGTGGCTATTTTGTCTCAAAACTAATGTTGTTTCAAGGAACTTGGACTCAGAGGCTGAACAGAAGCATGAATATTGCTTGCAACAGTCATGAAAATTATTCACTTGGATTAGATGCATAACCCACCTTCCAAGAGGAAAAAAACCCCACAACTTTTATCTTCAAAAGCAAAAAAAAGAGCAAAACCAAAAGACAAACAGGGCCTTGCTGGAAATCTGATGAACTCTCAACAACTATATATTAAGCAGTGCTCCACGGACACCTCAAATAGTCAAAAGTAAAGGTATGAGGGCACTTGGGATGGGCAGAAGCCCCCGGTGCTGTAGGGCTGACACCTCAGACCCCTCTCCAGCAGCAGGTTAAGACATAATGACCATTTTAGTGGCATGTGGAGTAGGGCTGGATGAAGGAAAATACAAAGGCTCCTTGGTGATCAGAGTGCTACTCAAGCTCCAACTGTGCTTCAGCACAGCTGCTGCCAACAATTTCACTGAGGACTGAGATCTAGGACCAGTTCTTTAACAACAGATCATGAGCCAAGAAGCTTGAAACACCCACTTGATTCTAGAAACACCACCACAGACTAAATTAACAGCCTATATCTGGGCTGCTCTTCACTGACTACATTTCTAATCCAGCCTTGCAAAATCCTCAGCTCACAAGATTTACACCTAAACTAACTTTTAAAAACGCTGAGTTATTCAGACCAGCTCCTCACACGAGTATAACCAAATCAAACTCGAGTTCCACAAGACCAAGTAATACAGTAAGTCATCAAGTTCCCAAGCATCCCATTTCACACATATACCAAATAACCAATGTATTGTGGTTCTGGGGAAGAATAATTTACCCAGACAGAAATCTGTAGCTGTAACTGAACTGAGGAACATCAGAAGTTTTTCCACCAAGCAGACAACTCACTTTCTCCAGCCCTGGAAAGGGTGAAATAGAGAAGGCATTGAGCACACACCAGGAAAACACCACCTGGCAGCACTAACTCCGGCTGTCTTACCCAGAGTCACCTGAGGGGAAAGTTTTTGTCACCTTTCCAACACTGCACAGCCACATCAGAGCCCAGAAAATGCTTTGAAGATGAAAAGTGCTACTTATTTGCTAAGTATCCTTATCAGCAGAAAAGCAGGATGGTTTCTTACAACCAAAATGATTCACATGCAAAATTCGTTTATTCTCAAAGAAGTTCTATCCTTTCAAAAGCAGGTAAAAAAATAAATCAGCCATGATGGAACTAATTCCAGCTCACAGTATTAGTGTATTTTACTAAGCAGAAGGTTCATCATCCACTGACAAATGAAAACTACCCAGTCACTTCCACAGGAATGATGCACCAGGAACTCCCAGCTTTGGGCTAAAAAAAAAAACAGTTAAAAGTCTTAAGCTCCTGATCTTTTCAGCTGGTGATTAAATAGCCCTCTTCACTTTTCAGTCTCCAAACCCCTCCCTCACAAGCAGAACAGCTGAAGGCTTCACAGGCAGTGGTAACAACAAACCACAGAGGCTGTGTCTGATGTGTGCAGAATACAGAACCACGTTACCACTGCTGCAATTTTATTGTACAAAACCCACCCCGCTTAATGGACCAGGGGCATGGCTGTGCAGCTTCTCTTCAACTCAAGAGGCTGTAACCAGAGGCTGTGAAGTGATACCACTGCAGATGCAGGCTGAGCAGGGTTTCCTTGTTCCTAATGTGCTCCTGTGAATTTAATTTTTCTGGCCTGGAAGCTACAGTAAGATACCAAGTGCTCCTGTCCTCTCCTGCAAGTCCTTGGTCTCACCTCCCACCAACAGCCTCCACAAATGACCATCCTTTCACAGAGAGAGCTGCAGCACCAGCTGTTGAGGAAAGAAACAGAGGTCACAATTTCAAAGGAAATGGCAAAAGCATGGAAAAAACCTCAGCTTTGTAATCCCAAAGAAGCACCTACCTAGAGCATCCAACATACATCAGCAGGTTGTTCAAACCCTTTGAAAAACTGGACAGACTATTTAAAGGTGTAGCTTGATATGTCCCACTTCCAAGATCTCAGCATATGTGCACAAAAAGCATTTTCTGTCTTGGCTTCCACCTGCTCCCCCTGTATACTCAAGCAACTCCTACCCCATGCCAGCAGCTATCAGAGGGAGCAAGTCCAAAAAAGCCACCAAAACTAGAGGGGCTCATCAAGACACTGCTCTAGACACCACTTCCACACATTAACTATTCATTTGTCAAATTTTAGACCAGCAGGTACATGGTGTACATTTTAAGCTTACAACAAACAGGCATCAATGCTATTTAGTTTAAGTCTTGCCTGGAAGCTGAACTGAACTGCCACCTGCACCTGACCATTGGAGAAGGTCGAACAAAGCATGAAAGTGATGTAATTTCTTTTCAAAACAATCCAAAATGTCTGGTGTACAGAGGTACAGATCTCTTAGTCTGAAAATCTGATCACTCTCAACCCATGATTTTGGCCTCAATCTACAGGTCATGTTCTGTAAGAGGGAGGAATTCCATCTGCAGGTGGCTTTATTGGATCTGTCTCTCCATTCAGTCACTTTAAACCCCAACACCAGCGGCAGAAAACAAAGGTAACATGACCTGTACTTCCCCTCACCTCTCCTGCACAGGCAACATCCACATACAGTTATCAAGTCCACATCCACCACCAATATGTTTGTTCCCATCTACACCAGACTGAAGATTTCAGCCCAGTAAACATTCACCATTCCCACCTGGGTCACTTCCACAGCCCAGTCCAGGCTCCCCCAAGGGCTGGGGGAGAAAGCACAGCAGACACACAACTCCATACCTTTCTTTTTTCCAGATGTGCAGTCAAATGCCTGAGGCTGGTAAGACTAACCCTGAAATGCACAGTAAGAGACGTTTTCTATCCAAAAACACATCTGAGCCCATAACACACCAAACTGCACGAAATTGGGCCGTGTGTGCTCTGCAGGCACAGGATTCTCTCTGAAATTCAGTCTGCACAGACTGCAAAGAGCATTACAGCTAAAAAGACACCTGTCAACTTGAAATTCAGGCACATCTGCCCATGCTGCAGCTATTACAGTAATCAGCAATTTTCACCACCTCTACTGTGAAAACCACATGTTTTTCATAGTATTTGATGTTTTTAATCACCTCTTACAATCATTACCGCTCTACCCCCCACGTAGTCTGCTCCCTTCACAGGAACATTTAACATTCAAAAAGAAAAAAAAAATCCTATCAGTATCTGTCAAAGAGAAACCTCTGCAAAGTTCCAGGGCACTGCCATTAAGAGAAACTTGGTTTAGCTTAAGTTAACTTCATAAATTCCAGTTAGCAGAATATTTTGGTTTCAGTCACAAACACGCACACTTATATTTAGCTGCAAGGGTAAATGGAAAAAAGCCCAAATATTACCATAGAGTCTCCCTAGGGGTTTTTTTTGGTTCCAGGAGTTAGCATTCTCCTACCTTGCCACAGATCTAAAGATCTCAGGAGTGGAACACACCAGCTACACAAGGTAGAGCCTGATCTGAGTTACAGGTCAAGTGCTCTGGAGCACTACACAAAAAGCAGAAAGCCAAGCCATCATCTCACATCTCTCAGTTCCAGGAAAATCAGGATTGACAACCTCAAAAGCAAGTGCAAAGGCTTCATCTTAAAGTATCAGCTCCTGTGATTAGGACTACCTAAGCAGAGGTGTGTTGGGAAAAGACCCTGCACATGGTGGGAGGTAACAGTGGAGTGGAAACAATGAGGCAGGTTTTTCCTAAGTAGCATTTAGGAAGGTGTCATCACCTTCTGAGCTTTTGAAATCCCCCAAGTAATTAAACAGTCAAAGGAGAAGAGGCTTTTAGCTTTGCAAACACCAATTACTTCCCAACACCAACACAGATGTTGAACATTAAAAATAATGTCTTTTCTCTGAAGACAGGGGAGGAGCTGAGGACAGCTGCCATGGGCAAGCAAGACCTTGCCCCAAAAACTATCTGTCAAACCTTCTGTCATTTAACTCCAATGAAGAATCTTCAGCCAAATAAGAAACTTTTTAAAATTGCTTAAAGTCACTTTTTTTGCAGAAGTCTGCACTGGAGCTGCATCACATCAGCAAAGAAAGAACTTGTACATGAAATCTGCAGCAAAATGTCTCACTCACACAGGTATTTCAAAGCCTGTCACAGGCATTGATTGATTTCTTCTAAAGCTTTTAGTGCACATTAGTTTGTTTACTAGTCCTAAAAGCATTACTAATTTAGTTAGGGTTTTTTAACCCAACATGCCAGCATGTTGGAAGGGAGTGCACCTTGGGAGAGAGCCTGTCACAAAAACTGCCTGCTGGGGGACAGGTTCCATCCATTTCAAAAATAACACTCCTGTCTACATTTGGAATAATTATAATAAATGGCTTAGCCCAGATGGCCACTTGCAACTCCTGAAATACCAATTCACTGTGCAAACTGTACACAAAGCAGTACCAGTGTACACTGTTTAGTACTCCTGAGACTTCCACACTGCGAGTTGTGCCGGATTCCACTCTTGCAGTAAAATATTAATGATGATCCCCAAGTCTACATCACAAGAGCCAAACAAATCAAAGTGAAATGGGGAATTGACTCAAGGGTATCTAACCTTGCAATGGATACTCACAGGATGGAAAGGTCACACATTAATCAGTTCTATTTTACGCAGAACTGCAAAAATTCCAGTAAGCCTTTTCTGTCTCTAACAGCTACAAACATCAGGTGATTTCAAAGAACCCCCCTGGGAGACTAACTGAAATGTCAGATGCAAGAGGAGGGTTAGATACAGCTTCCTCACGCAGTAAAACCCACTATTAATAGATTTATGGGCATGGAATTTGTTTGCTGCAACAAAACTAGAGTTCTGCACTGTGGCAGCATTTCCTCACAGCTCCTGAAAAGGATCCTGCTGTCCCTCTTCACCTGCTGCAATGTACCCACGCTGCATCACAGCACTTCCAGACAGCCAACGTTCTACCAGGTTTGAAGATGGAAGATTTTTAAGGCTGTTTTCATCCCTCAGTTGCAAGTAGGTTCCATGGAGTCACTAGCTAGGATTAACATCTGAAGGGCACACACTGGAGGGCTGGGATCCCAGCAGTGAGGGCTGAGTGGCTGTGAAGGGACAGAGGGAAAACCTAGACCTTCAGGGTCTTCAGAAACTTCTTCTGCAGCCTTATATTCATGATTGAATATCTGAGGTCAAGCAATTATAGCAGCGAAGGGTGGAAAGGAACAGAAGGTCTGTGTGGGATGAAGCAGAGCTGAATTCATAGAGAGTCCTTTGGAGATAACATCAAAATAATTTCCAGGCAATGAGTTTATGAGCCACTAGATTATGTCTGAGGAGTCCTGAGAGTTTGAATCTGTTTCTGAAGCAAAGATGAATGTGGTAAGAAAGTCATCCAAACCCAACTGTATTCCAGATCTTACAGAAAAGGCTTCTAAAAACTGTAAAAAAAACTGCACCTTGACTCTCAAGGCAAACCTCCACAGTCCCTACATATCCATCAATCAGCACTGCCTGTGTACCACAGCATCACAGCAAGCCCTGGCTCCCAGAGGCAGGCACAGGGCTGGAGGCAGGGAACTGGGAACTGAAGGCCTTCAGATAAAGTGCTGAAACACAACACCTGCACTTTCCATTTCCCCCGTCTGCCTCACCCAGGCTTTGTGATAATGAAAGGTGGCAGAGAGCTCTGGGGTTCCCAGGTGAGAGGCAGGAGGAAGGGCAGCAGCGTTTCAAAGTCCCCAAAGCTGACTAATACCTAATGTGTTTGAGCACTTCCGTAAAGTTCCCAAAGGCAGCTCAAGTGTGCAGCAGGAATGCTAAACTACAGCTGAGAAACCCTGAAATTAAAATTCAGCTGGGTCTCAAGTACTCCTGCTAATTTGTCACAAAAAATCATCGGGGGTTAACACCAGTTCACAGCACTTTTACAATCTGCATTCCAAATTACATTTGAGCATTCAAACAGTACCATGAGAGAAGAGATATGGCTTTAGCCAGCCAGAGAAACTGCTCTGCAGGTTTGTTGGGTCAGGCAAGACATGGATGGCAAATATACTTGGAAAGGGAAGCTTTCTCCTTCCAGGTCTGTTTGGGTTTTACAATATTCAGCAACAGTGTTTTAAATGGTCATGGAAAGCAGGAAAGGAGCATGAGGAGCCAGAGAGTAAGAAATCCTGGCTCTTCTGTTATTCACATCACTGTTGTGATACTGCTAATGACCATCAACAGGGGAACCAAAGGCAGGAATGTGCTCAGATATACAATTATTGCAGGAGCTGGTGGGGCTTTGTACCAGCTGCTAAGCTCTATTTCAAGAGAAAGTTTCTATTACTGATTAACATCAGTGATTGTGTGCCCGGGTTTAAGTGGCATCCTGCCTACCATTCCCAACAGGAAAGAGCAACAGCAAGTGTTGAACTTCTAGAAGCAACAGCAAAAGTGACTGGCCAACCTATTCCCTGGCCAAAAAAAAAAAATTAACTGTCCATAGTTTAAAGAAAAGACAGGAAAGCTCGAGGATTATAACTAGGTACAGAAAGCTGCTTTTGACCTTTGCACTGGGAGCCGAAGGTGCCATTTCACCAGCCTCAAAATTTGCAACAACTTTTATTTGTCCCTCAGTTACAACACTCACTCTATCCAATGTGTGCAACAGCGTTCGTAGATCTCGAAGCACCTGACAAAGAGGAGGTGGAAAGGCACCTTCCACACAGAAGCAGGACCTAATACACAAAATAGGCACATGAAAACCCTGCCTCCATGAGCACTTTTACCCTCTGCCCATTTCAGAATTAAGAGTTCAGGGAAATAAAAGGGTACAACAAGCACCCTCTGGAGCCCATGGTTTAGCTGTGACCAGGACAGGTTAATATTTAAGGACATCAAAGAAGAATCTCGCAGCCAAAGATGCTAGAGAGTCAGTCACAGCCAAAAGATGTATCTTCAGGCAACAGCACCCAAAAGCCAAGAAGCTTTAGACCCAGGACAACCACAGCCTATGGTTTTTACCCCTCCCAGCATGGACAGTGACAAGCATGCCAGGCTTACCTGGCTGGTTCTCACACATTGCTGTAACCCCAAAAGGGCTGGGTCAGTTGACAGCTAAAAAACCCGATTGTAACAACGAAACCATGATCGGTCCAACCGCATGTTCCAAATGGTGTCAGGTTTGTTTTTAGCAACCCCGAGCTGCAGTGCAGACTGTACACAATGCCTCTCAATTTTGTTAGTGGGCAGCTTTTCAAATGAAAAAATCAATAGCAGCACACCTAAATTTCTCAAGCACTCAGGAAACTTCTCCCCGGGGTCCATTACCTGAGCGGTAAAAGCAACTACACCAGAGCAGGACCACAAAAAGGAAAGACAGACAGACTGTTTATTTACATAACTGTCTTTGATTTCTGATCCTCCCCAGTCCAGCTTTTTCTATCACTGCAAAGGGTACAGTTACCAAGCGACTGAAGTCAGAGCTAATGCTTCTGGATTTGGGAACCCAACAGCAACAACTAAATCTGTGTTTACTCACCCAAATCGAGGCAGCTTTGTTTAGATGCTGAAAACCACACTCAACTTGGGACAAATTTTTGCTGCAACAGCACACGGAGATTTTATTGGAAGGGAGCAGTGATTGAATCGCAGGATCTTTTGGAGAAAATCAGCTTTTTTTTTTGTTATAAGGTAGAAATAAGTCACGTAGCAGTATCTTTTCTGAATACCTGTTTTCATTTTCCTTATCTCCAACTGGTCACGTGTCTAATGACACTACCACCTAAATTTAGCTCATTCTGCCAGCACTGGCAATCCTAGCGATGCCTGTAGGACTGCAACACACCTTTCTTCCTCTCAGTCTCCCCTCTCTCCTGCAGTGTATGGGGCCACTTCTGAAACAGCAAAGCAGACGGGTCCCCTGAAGGCTCCTGCCTCCCTCTGCCACCCCAGAGGGGCAGAGGGACCCTGCAGGGACAGTGCAGGCGCCTGGTTCTGCTCGATGCAACGCCCATCCCTGGCAGCCCCTTTGTGCTCCATTACAGTGCCCCCCTCGCCCGCTTTTGTCTCCAAACTGTCAGTCAGCCTGTGCTAAAACCCCACGCCAGACCAACTTTGGGAAGTGGGAACAGTCCAACGCAGACCTACACCCTTTGGCTCGTCAGATATAATTAAGAGGTCACAGATTTACGTATGCCTCATCAGCAAGGGGTGAGGGCTCACGTAAACAAGGGCAGATCCAAACCATGGTTGCTTCCTGCCGAAATCTTTATCCAGTGGAGGTTTCCCCTGCTCGGCTGCTGACTCCCCTAGAACAGGCGATGACGACACCGTGCAATAAAGGCAGAGACACTGGCCAACATCCCCCAGCAAGTAAGACGGGTCTGGAAGCTCGCTCAAATCACCTTCACAGCCAGGCTTCTCCTTATGCCACGAAACCCCAGTAAAGCACCAGCACACACAGCAGCAGCAGCAGCATCCCTGCCGGGCTGCCAGAAGGAGGGTGATGAAGGGAGCGAACGGGATTTCACCGTCTGGAGGACAGCGGGCAAGGACGGGGGTCACGGGGGGGGAGAAAAGGGGGAGCAACCACCCCCTTTTCTCGGGAGCCCCCGGAGCACCCGACACCGCACCCGGCCCCGCACCCGCAGGCCGCGCAGGCCCTGCCCCGGGAGGCCTCCGAGGCGGCGCCCCCGGGGACGGACCCAGGGCCGCGGGGCCGCCCCCCCCCGGTTACCTTGGTCTCCTTGACGTGCTGCTTGATGCCCTCCGGGTACCACTGCACCCGCACGTAGCCCCGCCGCAGGGGGCTGGCTCGGCCCTCCTCGCCGCCGCCGCCGCCGGGGCCCCCCGACTCGGAGCCGCCCGAGCTGGCGGCCCCGCCGGCCGCGGCCCCGCGCCCGCCCTCCTCCGAGTCCTCCTCCGAGTCCTCGCCGTGGATGAGCCGCACCAGGCCGAACCGCACCGAGCCGCGGTAGCGGCCCGACACAAGGTCGTGCGAGAAGAGCAGGCGCTGGGAGCCGCCGGGCGCGGCCGAGAGGGGCAGGGCGGCGGGGGGAGCGGCGGCCGGCGGGGCCGGGGCCGGCGGGGCCCCCTCGTCGGGCTGTTCCGCCATGGCGCCGGGGAGCGGGAGCGCGCGGCCGGCAGAGGGGAGGGCGGGGGAGGGGCCGCAAGTAACGGCCCGGGGGCGGGGCCACGGCGAGGGGCACGCCCACCGCGGGCCAGGGGACACGCCCACCGCGGGACACGGGACACGCCCACCGCGGGACACGGGACACGCCCACCGCGGACACGGGACACGCCCACCGGGAGGGGGGGGCGGGGGGGGTTGAGATCCATCGCCACCCCAGGGGTGGGAGGGGGAGCTACATCACCGACCATCGACCCCAGGGATGGGGGGCTGAGCTGTATCACCGGCCCCAGGGATGGGGGGCTGCGTTGCATTGTCCTCTGATCCCCAGGAATGGGGGGGCTGCATCACCGACCATCACCCCCAGGGTTGGGGGGGGCTCCACTGCATCGTCCCCTGATCCCCAGGGATGGGGGGCTGCATTATCCTGTGATCCTGCATCATCCTGGGATCCTGTGATCCCAAGGAATCCTGTGGTCCCAAGGGAGCTCTGCTGCATCGTGCCCTGATCCTCAGGGATGGGGAGGCTGCACTGTATCATCCCCAGTGACAGGGGGGATCTGCCCTGCATCGTTCCCAGGGGTAGGGGGACTGTGCTGCATCATCCCACGGACCCCAGTGATGGGGGAGTCTCTGCATTGCATCATCCCCTGATCCCCAGGGACTGGAGGGCTGAACTGCATCAACCCCTGGCCCAAATGATGGGGGGGCTGCACCGTATCATCCCCCCCTCCCCAGGGATGGGGGGCTGCACAGCATCATCCATCTCCCTAAGCACAGGTGGGGGCCCATCCTGGCACTGGGCACTGCTGTTTGCTGGGAGCTGCTCTCCAGCCGACATCAAAGCCTGGTCTTGCTTTTTATGGCTCCTAGAAGCCCTCATTAGGGTGTGCAAATGAGCCGAATATTTGGCTTCACTGACTCTAAGGGTTTTTCTGCCGTCTGCAAAGACTTTGTAAATAGAAAAGTTTTTTGAGCAGGTCCGGCTGCTCTGACAAGTGAATAATTAAAGGAATCTGAAATAGCCTTCACTGCCTGTCCTCTATCCCAACATGTCCTGCTTTTTCACTCCCTAGATCTCCCTGCTGGTGCAGTGCTGGCTGGAGTATCAAGGAAATGCCTGAAATCCTCAGCCTGACTTGTGCTGTTGCAGGAAAACTCCCAGGAACAGCAGAGCAGTTATTTCCCTCTTGCCCTCTCCCTCCCTCCAATTCCAGACTGCTCTACCCCAGCTGGATCAACCCCTTCCAAGGTCTCTCCTTTATCCAGCCAGGATAAAGCTCTGCCCATGCTCACCTCTGAAATTCTGGAACTCTCTCCTCAGGCCTGCTGGGATTTTCCAACCTTGCAAATGGCCCTAAACCCCTGGGAAGCAGCTGGGAAGAGGCTGGGGAAGAGGTTGTGTGTTGGTGTGGGATGCACTGGGAGTTCTGCCCGGCTCCTTGGCTGTCTGGAGCTGTGGGTGGCAGGGCAGGAGGATGCTCTAAGTGAGGTGAACTACAGACTATCCCTGTCCTGCCTCCAAATCAGGGAGCTGCAGGCAGTGAGGCACTCCAGCACCTACCTTCCCACAGGCCAGCCCGACCACACCAGCATTTAGTCACTCCCTACCCCATCACTTTAACCAGAAGGGCAATGTGTTCATGTGATTCCTTGCTGGAGGACTTCTTGGCTTCAACCCCAGGGATAAGGAACAGAATAGAGCTAAAAGGGACCATTGGGTAGGAAAATAGTGGCATACCCTTGGGAAAAGGCAGTTTAAATATCCATTCAGTGGTTTGACAGCAGTTTTCAGGGATGTGCTTCTGGGAATACAGACCTGTGTCCACAAGCCCTGAGCTCTGTGAAGTGGACAAGGTGGAGGGTTGAAAGGCAGCACTCACCACTTGCTGAGCACATAAGTGCCTCTGGCACAGGATTTCACCCTCTGACCATTGCTGTGGTGTAGGGGAGAGTGTGGCACATCTCCCCAGGGCTATGGAGCTGTGGGTAAGGTGTCCAGCCCACTTGGAGCTGTGGATAAGATACCAACCCCTCTCCCTCTGTAGCCAGGGAGAGTTGTGTCTTTGTGAAAGCAGAACCAGGCCTTTGGAGGGGGAGACAGTGCCCTTTGGCTCCATTTGAACTGGTGCCATGTTCTTCTCGAGGTTTCAAAGCAGAGCTTTATCCAGCACAGTGATGTTCCTCATCATCTCCTTAATGTACATCTCAACAGCCGCTAATAAAATATAGATACACGTAATGGGCACAACCGTGTGTGGAAATGGAAACTGTCCCTCTGCAGGGCAATTACGTGCTGCAGAGCAGTGGTGGGGGTTCAGGTAGCCACAAACAGCCGTGCAAACAATCACATTATACAACTGGCTGGGCTCACAGCAGGGGGATTATAACAGGGACAAGTCAGGGCTGTTTGCTCGTTAGTGAGAGTTGAGCCGGGTGTGTTTTTGCACTGTGATCCCAGCTGGAGCTCTGATGTGCTTCCATTGGGAAGTGGCACTGAAGGAGGACTCGGTGCTTCTTCAGGGAACAACAGCCCAGGGCCTGGGCTGCCACAGCACTGACGGGCTTCGGGTTTTGCAGTCCCTGGGTGTCAAAAAGAGCGTCTCCCGCTCGATATGCCAGGGGACCTCTGCAAGTCCCACCCAGCAAAACATGCAGGATGTCTGTGAAGTGACACATGTCAAGCAGCCCCATGCCCAGTTTAGGGACAATTCTTGCTATTTAGTCTGTCTTGGAAAGTGATGGCCTTCACTCTGCAGGAGAACATCCTCCCTGGAAGCAAAATGCCCGTGTGATCTAACCACCTTATGGCAGTTTGGTTAGATCACCAGTGTCTCCCTGTTGAGATACTGGTGCCCAGAGGGTGTCAGGATGCCAGGAGGGTGCCAGAATACCCAGAGGGTGCCAAGATGCCCAGCAGGTGCTGGGATGCCCATAGAATGCTGGGATACCCTGGATACCCATTATCTCCCTGTAGAGATACTGGTGAAAGGCAAGCCCTGCCCTTCCTCCTTGGGACCCTGCTGGCACTGGATGCATCTCTCACAGGGCATCTCGGCACAGGCCTTTCAGGCCTTAAGGGGCAGATGTTGGGATGCCAGCAGAGTACCTAGGTGCCCGCAGGGTGCTGGGTTGCCTGCCAGGTACTGGAGACACCCACAGGATAGCAGGATGTGTGGCAGTTGGGTCGCCAGCAGGGTACCAGGATGTCTGTTGGGTGTTGGGGATGTCTGCCAGGTTCTGGGGTGCCCGCAGGGTACTGGAATGGCCACTGGGTTGCCGTACTGTCCACCGGGGATTCCCGGAGGGTGCCAGGATGCCCCCAGGGTACCGGGATGCCCTCCCTGTGCCGGTCGCGGGCTGTGGCGGGGCTCTGGTGCCACCTCGTGGGCTGTCGCCTCCCGGCGGCTCCGGTCTGGCGAGGGGAGCGGGCGGAACCGGCCCGTGGGTCCCCAGGAGCAGCAGCTCCGCTCGGAGCCCCGGGGCTGCAGCCGGGCTCTGTCCGCCGGGCTGGCGGGCTCCGAGCTCAGGGGCAGGTGAGCCCTCAACCCTCCTCTGCTCCTCTCTACAACCCCTCCTTGGCCAACACTCCCAATATTTTCCTCTTTTGCTGCTTCCCTGATGCAGAGAGTCCCTGTCCATTCCCTGCTGGGAAGAGCTGGTGCCTTCAGGAAAGGCAATTCAGTGCAAAGCTCGCTGCTCGGGTCACGGGGAATGCCTCCAGACCCTCCCACAGGGATAGCTGGGAGTTTATTACCATCAGGCAGACAAACGGCTCAGCAGGAATCCCTGAGTCCTGATCACATCAGGGAAAAGAAATACTATGATGCACCATATGGCAATCCTTCATCCTGTCTTAGTGAGCCCAGTAAACCTCTGGGGGCTGGGTGGGCAGGGAATGCTGCTCCCCCGGGAGAGAGGACACTGTCGGTGCCTGGTGCCCCATTTGAGGCCAGGCTGGATGGGGCTTGGAGCAACCTTGTCTAGTGGAAGGTGTCCCTGCCCATGGTAATAGGGTTGGAACAAGATGGTCTTTAAAGTTCCTTCTGACACAAGCCACTCTGTAATTCCACGATTCTACGATCCTGCATGGGATTACCCAGCCCTTCCCTCCTTGCTCGTGCTGCCCTGACCAAACACCACTGGCTCTCCCCACAAATGGCTCAGAGCAGTGTCACCTTGTACATGTACAACTCGATGTGACCATGATCCTGGTCCACTCCCTCCTCTCATCCTCTTCGCTGAAACCAAGACCTTACAAATCCCCTGAAGGGGCCGATCCAGGCTCAGCCTTGCTCTCTAGGGTTTTTCTTCCCCGTAGGTGGCATCTGGTCTCCAGTCATCTCCAGGGCTCCCAGCAGCAGTGTGCCAGGGCTGGAGCTGCACCAAGGGCAGGAGAGCTCCTGTGAGAAGGAGAAACAGCAGAAACAATAATCACAACTGCCTCTTCCTAAAGTCAGAACTGGATCTAAACTGCTTGGAGGTCTGGGACTGGAGGGTAGGGGTTCTCTGCAAAGCCCCTTCCCACCTGCCCGGCCCTCTCCTCCCAGAGCGGTTCCTGCAGCCCCTGGTGAACCCCATCCTCCTTCCTCCCAGGGACTGAGACATGAGTGGCCCTGACCTAGTTATAAACCCCAGCCCTGCAGAGAGGAGGAGAGGAGGTTAATCGCCACCAGTGCTGTGCTCCAGGGAGGGGATAAAAGATATCCTGGCTGGGTCCTTGGCTCTGGCTCCTGCCTTTGGCTGAGATTGCCATGGCCAAGCAGACATGGTGAAACTGTCCCTCAAACTTGTTTGTTCTCTTTCCTCAAAGGCCCATGGAGAGGAGTAACAAGATACACCAGCCCTATGAAGGCAGGTGTTTAGCTACTGCAGGTCTAAGCCAAAGTCTACAGCCTGTTTCCCCTGAATCCAAATAAGCTGTGAAGTCGCATCCTTTCATCCCTTCATCCCTTCCCCAGCTCCCTGTGACTGACTGGAGGGAATCAGCCCTGCACCCTCACAGAAGGGCATCAGCTGCACTGATGGGCCAAAAGGAATATGCCAGAGGAAAAGCACATACATATGTATTTGCATGTTATGTATATAATATATATATATTAACATTTCAGAGCATAGAGCACAACCAGCTCCCCTAGGGCCTATTTAGAGCCTGGGGCTGGGAGCTGGCCACCCTCCAGAGGAGCCCTGTATTGCTATTTTGGAAGAGCAGCACCTTGCAGGTTCCTAAGCCACATGGAATGTCCTGCTCCAGCAGAGAGGCTGGAGGCATGCTGACTTCTCAGAACCTGCTGGTGAACTAAAACCACTCTTGACAGCATGAGAGGGAGCACTGGGGGATAAAAGCAGCAGGTAGGCAGCCTGGCAAGTGCTGAGAATACCAACTGTGTCCAAAGAGCCGCATCCTGCTGGGAAGTTACCGCAACGACGAGCACCAGCACAAGTAATGGAAAGGCAGGAGACAAGGGAGAGTGAATTCAGAGCCCACAGCTGACCTTGTAGTGATGCCAAACTGCAGATCCCTGCTGCCACCCCTGCTGGGTCATTGCCAGGAGAAAAGCGTCACCCTCTTGCAAATGTAGGTCCCCATGGCTAAGCCAGGGGAAGGTGTTAAACAGGGATGTAAACAGTGTCCAGCATGGGAATTATGTAGTTATGTGAGTCTGGGAGAGAGACCTCTCTGATGGCGTCACACAGGGGAAGATCCTGATGCCATCTGTATCCCCTGAGACGGCAGACACTGCCCCTGAAAGCCAAGGCTGCAGCCGCCAAAAGCAGCTTAATCCCGCTGAGCACCGGGATAATGGGGCATGGCCGGGATGGAGGCAGAGCACGGCACAGCTGAGGAGCCTCTGAGCTGCGTGTGCGTGGCTTCATTGCCAGGCCCTGGCGGAGGGGGGGCGAGTCGTGATTCATCTGCCTCCCACACGTCGCCCCTCGCTGCAAATCCTCCCGGAGATAATTGCTGTCTTCCTGAGTGGGTACTCCAACAGAGGGACCAGCCCGGCTGCGGGGCCGCAGTGACAGCTCGGGGCTCTTTGAAGATGCTGAGAGAGCTGCTAAATATGTAAATCTCGGCACACTGCTGCGGCGCTCATTTAATGGAGTTGTTGACCCTCCGCAGCTGTGTGGGAGCAGGAAGAGGCAGACCCAACTAAAACTGTGGAATGCAGCATCCCTGCTTGACTATTCCAGCCACGGGCCAGCCTCTGCTCTACCAGGCTCTTTTAATGGCTGAGAGCTGCTCTGAAATGCCATTTCTGAAGAGCAGAGAGCTGCTGGGTCATATTTCTGTTTTGATTCCATGAAAACAACTTAAAAGAGAGAGATAAGGGCATAGCCCCAGGTCACTTTGCCCATGGCTGGAAACTAAAGCAGGTCCTGAGCTGCTCTGGGAATGCCCCCAGTGGAGCAAAGCCAGCTCTGCTTTCTGCTCCAGGCTTCTTTCAGGGCTGCATCTGGTTCAGGATGATAATGGTGGTTCCAACATTATGCTCACGCCTGGGATAATCCCCCTTTTATTACATGTGTCCTGATGGGGACAAATACTGCCTGTTCTGCCTGTCCAGTTTATTATGTAACAGCTCCCAGGGACTGAGGGTTGCATGGGAGGGAGATGCTTGGTTTTTGGAGTAAGCTCCTTGGGGAAGAAACCTTATGTCTGGCTCCCCCATTCCACAAGGAGCCAGTTGATTCCCCTGAGAAACTCCCTGCTGCTCAAGCCCAAGCGCTGATCACACCTGGCACAACCAGCAGCCTCCCCATCCTCACCACAAAGAAAGTTCATCCACTCTGGGCAGGGCTGCCTTTAGCTTCCTACTGGCTGCCAGTGCTGTTGGAGACGTCTGGATCAGGCACAGGACACTGCTCTTCTTTCCTGGCTAAGTCCCCTGCTCTCCCTGCAGAGCAGATCAATCAGCTAAATGCTTTATCCCTCTGCAGCCAGTCACGCCAGGGGGGGAAAAAAAAGCCTAATGGGATCCTTGTGCTGGCCTGTCACCTTAAAGCCTCTCACCTCTCCCTGTCTTTCATCGGAGTTATAAACTCCTTAGGATGTCATCACGTGCTCCATAAATAACAAATATATATAAGCAGGGGATGCAGGGGATGCAGCAGCCAGAGGAGGGGAGGCAAAACCCCAGATCCTCCTCTTCTGCCAGCGGTGAGACAGCACAACCAGAGCCAGGCGGGCAGAGGAGCAGCGTGGGGTCCCTGTCGGGTAAGCACCCCCATTTCTGTCACATCCCTGGTGGCACTGGCAGCCTTGGGGACAGCTGCTGGTCCCCTGGCCACTGTCACTTGCCTCTGTATCCCAGGATGAGGGGAATTGCTCCAGAGAGGAGGGAGGTTGCTGCATGGAGCTTAGCTTGCTGAGAGTGATTTTGGTGTAGGGAAGGGTGTGACTCTCATCCCAGCCCATGTCCCATCTCTACACTTCCAACACATGCTACCAAAACTTAGCTGTAGGGACTCTTCTCACTGAAATCCTCTGTATTTTGGGTGTGGGAAGAACTCAAGCTCTTTTGCAAAGAATATTTGACTTCAGAACTGGGTAAATAACTCCTTACTGTCACTAATTTAGAAAATCCAGCTTCAAACCCAGGCAGACATTCATAACTTAATAAAAGGATGCTGTCAGGGTGGCACTGTGGACTTGCCTGTTAATTTACACGTGAGCATCTCTCTGGACCATACAGATGGCCTGAGCTCTGGTGCACAAAAACAAGGGGCAGGGGAGGAATTTACAGAGAAAGATCTTAGTTTGCTGCTACAACACACAAATGTGGGCTCATCTCAGGCAGGTCTGGCAAGAAGTTACAGCACAAAATTCAGCCTGGGGTATAAGTGACTTGAACAAATACGGGAGGCTGTGTTGGAGCATTGGAACACAGACGTCTTGAGCCAGGGAGAGAAATTTTCCTCATCACTCTGGCTCTCACTCTGTGACTTGGGATGAGTTTCCTTCACCTCTGCAGGTTGGATGCTCCCTGGTGTCCCAGCAGTGCTGGTGCTCCCATGGCAGTGCAGGCCCCAGGGTTGTCTCTGGGGATGGGGAGCATGGCTGGTTCCTCTGTGCTCTGCAGGTTCTGTGTACCCCCCCTCCCCACCTTTGCACCTGCAGGGAGCTGAGAAGCAGAGCAAGAAATTAATTTCCAAAAAAAACAAACACAGTTATATCAGCCCTCTAGCTGCATAACCTGGGTTGCCAGGAATAAAGTGCTGGAGGGGAAAAAATATGAGGAAAACAAGGCGAGGAGCAGCCTTTCTCCATCACCGACTACTGCTCCAGGCTGTTGCTGGTTGGGGTCTCAGGAAACTTCTAAAATTAGCTGGAGGGATCTGATTGTCCTTTCCCAGTTATCTCTAATGGGAATGGAGCAGCCACTTACACAAGAAGTCTTGAACCCCTCAGCTCTGTGAATGTCCCTGTAGAGACTTTCCATGATTCAGTTGTTCCCTTCATATGCTGTGGGATAAAGTTTTGCTCTTGGACAGTGAGCATTGTATGGTGGCTGTTGGTGAGCAAACATCCTTGAGGATCTGATCGAGTGGACGGTGTCCCTTCTTATTGCAGGGAGGGTGAACTAAATAAACTTTAAGGGTCCCTTCCAACACAAACCGTTCTATGATTCCATAATCCAGCTCCATAATTCCCATGGCAGCTGAAATGCCAGCCCTGCCTGAGGCCATACTCAACTGACCTCTCTGCCCTGCCATCCCTGCACAGCCATCCCAGGCCTGATCCAGCAGCATCCGCAGAACTTGCCCCAGGCACTCAGCACAACCCAGGATCAAACCACCGTTGCATTTTCTAGGTCCCCCGAGCCTACCCTCTTGCCTGCTCTGGGATTTATCCATGTAGATGAGCCCCTAATCCAATTAGCAGGATGAGGAGTTCCAGAAGATTGGACAATAAACTCTACAAACACTACAACCCCCCCGCCCCAGTACCCTGCTCTCCCCTCCAGCTCACCCCTTTTACTTGCCTCCTGTAAGAGTATGAATCACTCATTTCCAGCACCATTTCAGCCAGCCCTTGTTTACTGAAATGAGCATTGGGAATGCTAAATAATTCTCGTGCCAAGGAAACCCCCTTTCCCTAATGGATCTGATCCCCTAGATACATATCCACTGCCAAAACAGCAATTCACTGAAAATAAGTCCCAACACCACGCTGTCTCACCGCAGACTGGATAAGTCTGGCATTTCAAGCACCCAGCCCTCGGCATTTCAGGATGGAAAATTCCCAGCTTGCGCTAGTTGTACCCTGAGCAATGTTTGTGCTGGTAATGCTTTTGTTTCCATAAATCCTATTAGCTGGAGGCAAGCCTATAATTAGCAGGGAAAGCCGGCACCTCTGAAACAATAATCAAAAATGACCTGGCTTTGCTCTGGCTTTGCTGCAAATTACTTGAATATTGGGCTAAGCAGGGACGGAGGGACGGATGGATGGGTCTGGGAGCCATTCCCACTATTTCTGCCAGTGGGATGCATGTGCTTAGTAAAGTTATTCACTCAGTTTTTGGTTCTCTCTGAGTTTACTAACTTGGTTCACTCACATGTGAAAGCAGAGGCAGATTGAAGCTACAGACTCTGATCCAGTTTGAGGGATTTGTCTGTGCCGTGCAGGATGGGTGCTGCTGGATGAACTCAGGTGCTGGTGACCCTCTGGGGGTAATCCAGTGGTCTGGGGTCCCGTGTCACCAGTGGAGTGTCCTGGCATGTGCTGTATCTGATGGGATGATGCTACCCAAAGCTCCTGGGGCAGGGGGTGAAGCCTGGGGGCACCTCACCGGGGAGGACACCCGAGGCTCCAGCCTCAGGCACCCACTTGGTCCTGTGAGTGTGGATGTGCCCTAAGAGCCCAGCAGAGGTTAAGCTGTGTCACTTATCTGCTGAGTGAGCTGGAGGAGGGCGTAGATCCTGTCAGGTCATGCTGTCTCGAGGAGGTGGCTCTGGGTGCCTCACGTGTGTCTGTGCCAGGGCATCTCAGTGCACACTCAGTGGCCTGGCCCTGACCTCTCGTTCAGGCACAGCTGTGCTGCTCCACAAACACAAGAGCGTCACAAGGAGCTTATTTTTGGAGCCTCTTAGCCTCCTGCAGCCCCATCCCACTTTGCCTGTCCCCAGGGCAGCAGCTGTACTTGCCCCAGGACCCTCCTACCTGGTGCTGCCATGGACTGGGAGATGCTGGGCAGGATGCTCAGCTCCACACCTGCTCCAGCTCTAACAGTCCCAGCCCCTCTCCCTGCTCTATCCCACCACCTGGATCACAGGGCTTTTGTCCCCCTGGTAGCTGGGGTTTGCTCAGCCCACAGCCGGTGCCAGCCTCCCATTCCCCAGCTCACAGCAAGGCCAGGCAGGGGCACTGTGGGCGGGTATTTGCTGTATAAACACACACACATATGTGTAGGAAAAGCGGGACAAGCAGCCTAACCCTGTCTGTGATCCACAGGTATTTCTGGCATCTGAGAGTGCTGGGGGAGCTCGGCTGGAATAAAGGGCGCCCGTGCCGCCGGGTCTGGGAGCCGGCAGAGGCTGCCCCGAGCAGAGCAGCGGGAAGCAAGGCAGCAGCAGGAGGAAGAGGAAGAGGAGGAGGAGGAGGATGCCGGCGCTCAGCGCGTTGCCTTTCCTGAAGCCCGTTCACCTTAGGTCGCCCCGCAGGTCGCCCGGGGGCCAGCGCCGGCACACGCTGCCCGCCAGCGAGTTCCGCTGCCTCAGCCCCGAGGACGCCGTGAGCGTGTTCGAGATCGAGCGGGAAGGTAACGGGGTGCCCGCGGGAGCTCCGTCTGCCGGACAGGACCCATCCCTTTCCTTCACCAGTCCCTCGTGCTCCTTCAGGGCACACTGTGGTGTGTACCCTCGTGGGAGGGATACAGCAGCCGTGACTTGTGGCCAGGCCTGGGGTGGGGATGGTAGGAGGTGATGCCCTGGGTTCAGTAGGACCAGGTGAGTGCGGAGCAGCTCTCCCAAAACAGTCCTGTGAGAGCCAGAGGGCAGGATAGGAGAGGGGGAAGTGGGAGGAAGGATATCATGTTCTGCCTCCTATTGCACAGGGGCACTTTGAGATGCACTTCCTGCAACCTTCCCTCCGTCCCAGTCACCCCAGCTTCCCTCACCCAGACTCACCCGGCCCATTTCTCCCTCCTCTCCAAGGCCAAGGGCAGCTGGAGAGGTGCCAGGAGGGAGGGTTCAACTCAGCACTCACTGCTCTAGCTCTGGAATTAGCAGTGAGAGCAGAGAGCTGGTCACTGGGCTGTGGAGGCTGCCTCTGGAGAAGCTGCTCCCTGGAACCATCCATGTCCCCTAGAACTCCTTTAAACCTAGCAGACAGCAGGACACATGCCATCTCTCTTCATCACATCCTGCTTTCCCTCCCCTACATCAGTGCTGGGAGGTTTTCTGAGTCTGGGTGTCCTTGGTCCCCCTCACTGAGCTCACCATTGTCCCCCTCCAGCCTTTATATCCGTCTCTGGGGACTGTCCCCTCCACCTGGATGAGATCCGCCACTTTCTGAACCTGTGCCCGGAGCTGTCCCTCGGCTGGTTTGAGGAAGGGCGGCTCGTGGCATTCATCATTGGCTCCCTCTGGGATCAGGAGAGGCTCAGCCAGGTAAGACCCTGTTCTTCCCACCTTGTGCACTGGTAGAGGCACTGCCAGAGCCTGGGGATCAAGAGAAGCTCCCCAGCGTCCCGAGGCTACTCACCAAGTCTTCTCCCAGAACCAACTGCTACAGGGCTGCTCTGGTGAAAATGAACCTTCTCATTAATTAACTTGAACAATGCTGTTAAAAAAATCTGCCAAGTAATTCCCCTCAACATTCATTTTAAAATTAAAAACCCTCCAAGGATGACGGGCGCGGGGGGGGAAGTGAAGTGGGATGGCACAGGGACCCTTCTCCCTTTGGGGTCACTGGGGTGGGGAACCAGCCTCGAGCAGGATGGTCCCACTAACCCCTGCCCCCCCCCTCGGCAGGCAGCGCTGACGCTGCACAAGGCGCAGGGCACGGCCGTGCACATCCACGTGCTGGCCGTGCACCGCACCTTCCGCCAGCAGGGCAAGGGCTCCATCCTGATGTGGCGGTACCTGCAGTACCTGCGGTGCCTCCCCTTCGCCCGCCGGGCCCTGCTCATGTGCGAAGATTTCCTCGTGCCCTTCTACCAGAAGTGCGGGTTCGAGGCGCTGGGTCCCTGCGAGGTGACGGTGGGGGACCTGGCATTTATCGAGATGCAGCACTCGGTGCAGGGACACGCCTTCGTGCGCAGGAACAGCGGCTGCTGAGCCCCCTCCGCTCCATCCCGGCTTGGGAGAGAGGCTGGGGTGGGAGAAGAGGCTGCAATCCCTCTCCATCCCCACCACATCCATCTTCCCCGGCTGGCCCTGGCTACAGCTACTGCCTCTGCCGCATCTGCCTTCCAGCCACATCGGCCCAGCCCCATCACATCCCTGCAGCGCTGGGCACAGAAATTCCTGTGCCTGATCCTGCTGGAAGCAGCTCTCTGGGCTCTGCTGGCGAGCTGGGTGGACTGCAGGACCACGAGCTCCCCGGGATGGAAAGGCTTTGCCATGGGAGCAGCTGGGGGCTCTGGTGGTTTAGGGGCACTTACACCCACCACTGTTTGCTGACACACCCAGCAGAGCCCCTACATCCATGTGCCCCCAGCCCCGCACCCCCTCTCACCACCACAAGTGGAGCACACCCTGTCCAAGCCTCCAGAGCAGGCAGCTGCCCCCCCCGATCACAGACATATTTCCAGACCCCTTGGAGCACACCCCCACACCAGGCAGGGGTCCTCGCAGCCACCCCACCCCCTCAGACATCTTTCCAGACCTCTTGGAACACGTGGCCATGGCCCATGGCCACTCCCAGCCACATCTTGAGGAGCCTCCCCAGGGAGCCAGTCCAAACCATTTGGTCCTCCCTGTCCCAGACCCACAACTGGCCCAGGAGAAGCCTTCTACAAACACCTGAGGCTGTTGGGAAGCAGCAAATAAAGATGTGGCAGTGATTTTCTATACAGCCCATGTGTGTTCTTACCCTTCTCTGACAATCACCCCACCACGAGGCCGGAGGGAGGGCACCAGCTGGCCCAAGGAGAGCTATCCATCATCATTTGGGGCACTTCAGCCTCAAGGAAGAAGGGGCAAATCCAGCCTCGGGTCATTCAGTAAAGGGTGAGATACAGACAGGGGTGGGTCTGCCCATGGGGAGAGTCAGGAGGGTCCATGGATGCGGGTGTTTGACTTCTCCTTCTGCTCAAGACCCTCCAAATCCTGTCCCCTCCCAGGGAGGGGTTTGAGGGGCACACCAGGGCACAAGCCCCAGGCACTGCCCACTCATCCTCCCTCCTTGCCACACCAACCATCACCAAAACAACCAGAACCACCCAAAAGTGCCACATCCCCAGGTCCAAGAAGGGAGAAGAGGCCTCGGGCGACTCATTAAATACAGGTAGAAATTTATTAAGGGAGGGGAAAAAACCCACAGCTTTTTAAAAAAGTATCAAAAAGAGAAAAATGAGGTGAAGTGTCTGTCTTTGGCTGGAGCAGCAACTGGAGGGACTGAGCAGGGCTGAAAACTGGCCCCGGGTGGAGGAAGGGATGCAGGTGCCATAGGCTCCTGGGATCACCTGGCCAGTGGTTGTGGAAAGGGAGCCAATCTCCCAGCCCTTCAATACTCATCCCAGGACAACCTAACTGGGGGATTTCCACCTGCCCCCATTTAAAAGCACTGACGTCTCCAGCACCAAAGCAACATATAACAGGGGAGAGACATCCTGGCACCAGCCTGGGTCCAAACCAGCCCAGAGGGATCACCTGGACCCCAGGAAGGACCTGCCTTCGTGTCATGGCTGATGGGAAGGCAGAGGAGATGCTGGGAGAGCAGCCCAGGGTTGGAGGCAGGAAAGGGGGAAAGCAACTGCCCCATCCTGCACTTCTCCATCTGACCAGCACTGTTTCAGGAAGGGAGAGTTACCTGGGTCTCTAGGCTTTGAAGAAGGGAAAAGAGTAACAGCAGGGACTCAAGGCAGAAGGTGGAAGCACCAACAGCTTCTCAACAGGTCTGTGGGCTTCAGGAGCAGCCACGCAACCCCCCCAGGGTGTTTTTCTCTGTGCCTGCCTACTTCACCATGGCACTACAAACATGGTCTGTGCCACTTCTCCCCTTCCAAAAAGGGAATTTCACTGAAATAAGGGGAAGATAAGGCCCCTTGTCTCAAGTCCTGCCTCTCCATCCAGTGAGGAGTCAGATGGGGGGGCACAAGCCTCCTTCAGGACCTCAGGGGGAATGGGACTGAAAAATACCTTTGAAGCTCAGCTCTGAACGTCTCAGAGCAATGATAGAGACTCCAGGGAGCCCGAAGTGGGGAAACCCTGGGCCTAAAGAGCTGTGGATAAAAGGAAGTGCCCCTGCAAAAAGGGGGTCATGTTCACAGTATGAGCTGCAGCGCCCAGAGGCACCGGCAGGGACAGGGACAGGCAGGCAGGGTGTCCTAGTTAGAACAACTGGGACCAGTTCATCATGGTATGGGTGTAACCTAAAACTGTGTATTCTATAGCCTTCCAGGCCATTTCCCAGAAACTGTTATCAATGAACCACTTACACCATCTGCCCATAAGTAAATTGATTTAAGTGGGAAGCAGGGGGTGTTGGGATTTTTTTTATCTCTCATTTAATTTTGGGAATTTTAAGCGCCTCACGAAGATTGTAAGATGAAAGGCCCCGTCAGGGCTGGACACCGAGGGAATATTGCAGTCGAGGTAGGATACAATATATAAAAATGGAAAATTTACACCAGCTACATGGCAGGTCTTTGTGTGCAAAAGAACCCCCCTGTACAGTACAGGGGGTACGTCATCAATCAATCAGGTGGGAGGGTGACACCCTCTCCCAGGTTTGAAAAATTACCTTTTAAGGTAAAATACCTGTTACCTGCTGAATATTCAACATCTTAGGTGGCCAAAGGGTACAAAGGGAGCGCGCTTTTCAAACTGGGTGTGCTTTTCCAGGCAGGTGGCTTGAGACTGCACCCAGAGCTGCAATAAAGGATTCTTTTCTGTAAGTTTCCTTGTCCTGCAAGTGTTTTTTTTGCCGTTTTATAAATTGGGAAAAGAGATTTTTTTTCTCACAAGACCACCACTCTCGACTGGACTGCAATCACCAGCCTTGACCAGACTGCAACAGCATTTTCACCAACAGGTTTTCCCCTCTCCTTTTACTTTGGACTCAGGGGCCGCCATGGACATCCTGAAGCGCGAGATCAGCAGGAAGCGGCAGCAGCTGGAGGAGAAGGAGCTCCTGGGGGGAAATAAGAAGTATTTCAAGCGCAGTGAGTTAGCTAAAAAGGAAGAGGAGGCCTACTTCCAGAGATGTGGCTACAAGGTACAGCAGCAGGAAAAGGAGGAGAAACCACTGGCTGCATCAAATCCAGTGCTGGAACTGGAACTGGCAGAAGAAAAGTTACCAATGACCCTTTCCAGACAGGAGGTTATCAGGAGGTTACGAGAGAGGGGTGAGCCCATCAGGCTCTTTGGAGAAACAGATTATGATGCATTTCAGCGTCTGAGGAAGATAGAAATTCTTGCACCTGAAGTGAACAAGGGCTTGAGAAATGACCTGAAGGCTGCTTTGGATAAAATTGATCAGCAGTATCTGAATGAAATTGTGGGAGGCCAAGAAGGAGGAGACAACGACTCCCAGAATGACCTGAAAGTCCATGAGGAGAACACTACTATGGAAGAACTAGAAGCTCTGGGAGAATCCTTAGGACGTGGTGATGACCACTATGATATGGACATCATAACAAAGTTCTTGAAGTTTCTTCTTGGAGTTTGGGCCAAGGAGCTGAACGCCAGAGAAGACTACGTGAAACGGGGAGTGCAGGGGAAGCTGAACAGCGCCACTCAGAAACAGACGGAGTCCTACCTGAGGCCACTCTTCAGAAAACTCCGGAAAAGGACACTTCCTGCAGACATCAAAGAATCAATAACAGATATTATTAAATTCATGTCGCAAAGAGAATACGTGAAGGCCAACGATGCCTATCTCCAGATGGCCATTGGGAACGCTCCCTGGCCCATCGGTGTCACCATGGTCGGCATCCACGCGAGAACGGGACGGGAGAAGATCTTCTCCAAGCACGTAGCCCACGTCCTGAACGACGAAACCCAAAGGAAATACATACAGGGGCTGAAGAGGCTCATGACCATTTGCCAGAAGCACTTCCCAACACACCCATCCAAGTGTGTGGAGTACAACGCTTTGTGAGGCTCTGCAGGGGCCAAGGCATGACTCATATTTTGGTCTCCAAGACCCAGAGAGGATGGAAGAGGCAGAGTCTGTGCTTGGGCACCAAGAGGAACTTTGTGAAAAAGCAGAAAGCAGGAGATTTTCTACAGAAAAAATAGAAATTTATTTTTTTTTACAATAAAAAATAGAAAAAAATAAGAAAACTTGTAGGGCTGTGTCTCAACTAAAGCTCTAAAATTTGGGAAACAGTTCGGTCTGAATAACAAACTGAAAAAGAAAGCAAGGCTCTTGTGCACTGTGCCCTGGTCACTGTCCTGGTCTTAACCTCTTCAAAACCCACCCCCTTTGCTGTGTATTGGTTGTGTTCAGCATAAAGCAGATTTAAAAATAAACCTAAATAAATGGGGCTTGTAAAAAGGAAGCTGTAGAAAATCTCCTGCTTTCTGCTTTTTCACACAGGGACACAGGCTGGAGACCTCGGCAGCTTCACCCCCAGGCTGGGAGTCCAGCCTGGCTGTGGATACACCAAAATCCCACATCCTTCGTCCCTTTCCCCATGCAGGAGTCGGTCCCCAAACCAGTTATGGCTTTTCAGCACCAGGAGGCAGCCCAAAGGGGTGCAAGGCAGGGCTGGCTCAGGCCTGCTCCCCACTGCATCCCCAGCACTGAGCAGGACCCAAAACCCACCATCCCTGAGGATGAAGCTGTGCCCAGGGCCTGCTCCATCCTGGAGCAGCTGCTGCCGTCTCCCCCATGGAAAGCATCGCCGCCGGCGCCTCTCCCAGCCCTGTCCCCGCCGGCAGGGTCAGTGCAGGACCTGCTCCAGCTCGTACTTCTCGCAGAACTTGCTGGTGAAGGGCAGGCAGGTGAGATACTCCACCCAGCGCCAGTTCACCGGGTAGGCGTAGAGCCAGACCACCAGGGAGGCAAAGAGCCCCACGAAGACCAGCAGGGACACGATGATCATGGCCCTCTTGCGGTACTTGTCCATCGTGCCGAAGGTGATGTAGGGCAGGAAGGCGAAGGAGAGCAGGAGGCCACTGAGGAAGCCGAAGAGGTGGGCGATGTTGTCGATCCAGGGCAAGAGGCCGCAGATGAAGAGGAAGAGGACAATGCCGGAGAGGTTGAGGAAGGCTTTCCAGGGTTTCTCCAGCACTTGCCAGCTCTGGAAGAGCTCCACGAAGAGGCAGGCCAGGAGGCCAAACTGGGACCCGGCAGGGCCCACCTGCAGGGATGGGGGGAGTCATGGCCAGACCCTGCACATGTCACCCTAGACATGTCCCCATGTCCCCAGGGATCATCTCCTCCCCTTGCAAAAGTCATTTGGCTTCTGCATCCCTATGCAGGCTCCTGCGTGGGGCTCAGGGGTGGGAGCCCTGGCACAGGAGGGAGAGGAAGGGAGCACATCAGGGCCATTTTGGCAGAGCTGATATTTTCTGTGACTCAGCAGCCGGGAAGCATCACCTCCTCCTAGACCACAGCCCCCCCCAGCCCCATCCTGACGCACCCCCGGGGGGATTAGGGCGCTTGGTGTGATCTCATTTAAAGCCTGAGAGGGTTTGGCTGGCAGCAGATTAGCCATCTGCCTGCCCGGGGACCTGGCACACACAGGGACACGTGGCGACGTGTGGCACACACGGCATGTGAGAACACCACACGTGGGGCAGAGACACTGTCTCCCCCTGCCACCAGAGTGCCAGCCTCTCACCCTCCCTGCAGCAAAACCTGCCAGAGGATGTGAGCCCTGTGCTCCAGCCCCTTCCCCAAATCCCTGCCAGGACAGGGATGGGGAAGGATGTCCTTTAGTCCCCAAGGAGCTGGCTGGGTTCAAGGTGATGTGGACAGAGCCCCCCCCGGCCTCACCTCCGCCCTGTAGGGCAGGAAGATGGCACTGGCCAGATTTCCCGTGATGCCACTGAGGATGAAAATGATGGAGATGCGATGCCAGCCTGCCAACTTCTCCAGATCCCGCAGCACTGTCATCTGGAAGGTCACCGACACCAGGCAGTGGAGGATGCTGAGGGACAAACTCTGTGTTAGAGACCCCTGCCCAGCCCTCCCACCCACTGCCCCAGGGCACAAGACACCTTACAAAGCACCCTCCACAGATAGCAGGTGTCACCACACTGTGGGGGTGCACTTCCCTCCTCTCTCCCACCCCACCAGGGGTCCCAGACCATCCCAATGGACTCTCCCATCCCCATTCCCCCCACCCCTGTGGGTGCAGGGGGCTGTGGCTCACCCGGCGTGCAGGAACAGGGACAGCCACAGGCGGTAGAACTGGTCAGGGACCTCTGGGTTGAGGAAGGGCAGGAGCCCACAGACCTCATCCAGGCAGTGCACCTGCAAAGGAAGAGGGTTGGGGGGGTGGTGAGGGCTCGGCCCTGACCCCAGAGCCACAGGGAGCAAAGGATGGATCACAGGGATGTGCAGCCAGTGATGCCGTGTGCCAGCTGTGGGGGGACCCTGGGTGGTGTGGGGCACCTGCATTGCCCAGACGCTGGAAAAGGAGCAGCTGAGCATCCCCAGTGCCCCAGGAGATGCTGAAGGGCTGTTTTCTTGCCCAGGATGTGCCTTTCCCAAGGACACCAGCGCTGCCCAGGTGAGGCTGGCTCAAGCCCTACATTTCCTCCTGCACCACACCAGCAGGAGCCCAACCAATAGCTGGGGCAAGCCCCTGTACTTTGCATCCCTCCTGCTCACACCCATCCCAACCGTGTCCCATTCCTGAGAGGATACTCTGGCAGCAGCATGGCTGCTGGCATCGCATCCCACATCCACGGCCGTGTCTCCCTGGCCCTGCTCACCTGCGAGCAGAGCGTTGCCTCCTCGTGGAAGTAGCCGTGCATGAACTCGCAGTACTCCCGCGTCGTGATCTCGCAGCTGGCAGAGGGCAGGCAGGGGGCTCGCTCGGGGCAGGGCACACTCCCTGCTCCCCTGAGCATCCCCCTCTGCTCCCAGCAGCTGGTCCTGCTGCCACCATGCTTCCCACCCCACAAGGCTCCATAATCTTCCTCCCCACCCTGCCACAGCTCTGGACACTAATGGGACAACACGAGGCAGGAGGGCAGAGGAGGGAGCCAGGCCGGGTGCCCCCATCGCTGTGACCCACCTGCCCTTGGTGCCGATGCAGCAGGGCCTGCCCTTGATCTCACAGTCCAGGTGGGCGAAGCCTGTGTGGTTGGTTTTGGTCTCATAGGTGCAGATCTAGAAGCAGGAGGGGAGGAGCCCTGGTCAGGGTCCAGCCCCAAGCTCTGCCTGCAGCCCCCTGCCTGCTCATTGCCTGCTGCCACTATGGAGTCACCAGCTCATGGTGGCATTGGGCTCTTACCGGCCACTTGGTGATGTCATCTGGCCACACGTGGGGTGGGTTGGATGCTGGCTCCTCGCACGTCCTGGTGGAAGCAGGTGGGTGAGTCAGGTGACTTCCCCCAAGATATCCCTCCCTGCAGACTAGTAATGCCCTCAGACACACACACACAGCCCTGGGACCTGCCCCTTTCCCTGGCTCGGGAGGGATCCTGCCCAACAAGGGGTGTCCTACAACACCCCACAGCAGCTCCTTCCGCAGGTGAACCCCACAGCACTCACCCCCACTGACACCCTGCCCAGCATCACCTATCCCAGCAGAACAGGGACACAACAGTGTCACCCACTGCTGCCTGCATTTAGGACAGACCCCACCCCAGTTTCCCTACTGATTCCCTCTTCCTTCTCACTCTCCTACGGTGTGCAAGAGCCGTTTGGACAAGAGGATTCAAGGCATCCAAACTGGAAAGGCAGCCCTGGGCAGCCCCTCTGCCATGTACTGCACACAGCCAGGTGATTGTGCCACCTCCGCCCAGCTGTCACTTCTACCTGGGGTCCTGGTGACACACAGCTCCTGATGTCCTCTTCTCCCCCGAGCCCATGGCTGGTGCGTTGCTGCCCGGCCACTTGATGAACGTCGCCAGTGTCTCCTGTGGGAAGGATGGAGAGACTGAGGATGTGACAGGGAATGCACACTCTGACCCCGCATGTACCGTGCCCCGGTGCTGGTCAGGGCAGAGATGTTTTCCCCCTTTTCCCCAGGGATCTCCAGCACCTCCCAGTGCCCAGGGCAGTGGCACACACCGAACAGTCCTGCGGCAGGGTCTGGATGCAGCCCGAGTTGTCGTTCTGGACGCAGCAGCCGGAGCCGCGCTCCCGGTCCCGCTCGCGCTGGATGAGCCGCTCCACCTGCCGATCCTTCCGGATGCAGGGGGAGAACTTGGCTCCTAGGTGGATCAGGTCAATCTGGGAGGGAGATGCCAGTCTAGCAGATGCTCTGTCTGCACACCTCCCTTCCCTCCAGCTGCTCCCAGGGAGAGCTCAGCAGGGGCAGGGGGTCTTCACAGGCAATAGACACAGGTCTCTGTTACCCCAATGGGGGGAAGGCAGGTGGGAAGGGGATGGGGTCTCTTCTGACCACCCCACTGTGATGCTGCAGGTCCCAGAGGGAGGGGGGCACTGAGGGACCAGAGCAGCAGGCTGGAATGACATGGTCAAGCTCTCCCCTCCCAGGGAGAGGAGCACCTCAGAGAATCCCCTCAGCTCAGGGCAAGAGGAGCAGAGGGCAGAGCCTGGAACCAAGGGCCAAGGGTCTGGCAGCATCCTTACCGAGCTGGGCCCAATCCAGAAGTTTTCCTGCTGGATGTACTTGACACTCTCATAGACCCCCTTGTTCCTCAGTACCTGCCAAGAGAGGCCAGGATCAGCTCCCAGTGGGGAAACAGGAGGTATGGGGGTGCATCCCCCTCTCCCTCCACTCCTGAGAGGCTGAGCAGCCCCCTTCATCCAAGGGGAAGGGCTGCTGGGTCCCACCAGCAAGGCTGGAGGGAGAACAGCTCTGCTCCCACCACACATGCTGCTGCAACATGCTGCTTCTCATCCTCCTGCCCTGGCTATTTCATGGAGCCTCTCAAACAGCAGGAGCCCCCCAGGATGCTCCCACCTCTTGCAGGGAACATGACACCCTGGGTCACAGTCCCCCCAGGAAGATGACTCTTAAACTTACCAAGTCTGTCGTCACGTGCTGGGCGAAGCCGATGGGGGCGATGCCGTAGGTGCCGATGACCAGCAAGGTGATGAGGATGTGCACAAAGGTGATCCAGTACGTGAAATACGGCCTGCAGGGGACAGGACCCAACACCTGAGCAGCTCAAGGACAGCTGGGCAAAGGGACACTGCAGCCCCCCAAGCCCTGGTCCCCATGTATTGAGGGGGACACACATCTGGGTTACAGCCAGGGTGTCCCGTGCCCATCCCCGTGCCCTCAGTCCCCCTCACCGGTGGCTGTCGGTGATCTCCAGCTGTGACTGCACCATGCTGCTCAGGCTGCGGCGGTACGTCCTGTTCAGCCACTTGCCCACCACCCCCAGCCCGTAGTAGCGTTTCTTGCGGTCGAAGGCAAAGTGTTTCACCTTGGAGGCGATGCGCCTGCCCCGCCGGGGGGCTGCGCCCGCGCCACCGGACACCGAGGCGAGCCGGGCACCCTCCCGCCTGTGGAGAGAGGAGAAACTGTCCTAGTTAGAACAGCTGGGAACAATTCATCACTGGATGGGTGTAACCCAAACCTGTGTATTCTATAGCCTTCCATGCCATTTCCCAGAAACTGTTATCAATAGAGCATTTACACCCTCTGCCCAGAGCAGCCTGACTCCTCAGGCTATAAACTAGGGGTTAAGAGGCCTTCGAGACAGGAAGATGTTCCTGTCCTCACACCCTTTTGTGGAATTCCCCGCCCTAAGGGAAGGACTGAGCATTCCTGCCTGAACTGGAGAATATATAAAATTGGAGTTTCAGAACCTTTTTACCACTCGTGGGATCCAGAGGAAGACTGCAGACCACCACTCTCAACCAGACTGCAGCTCACCGCTCTCAACCAGACTGCAGACCACCACTCTCGACTGGACTGCAACCACCACTTTTCAACCAGACTGCAACAGGTTTACCCCTCTCCTTTTACTTTGGACTCGGGGCCCAAAGAACACCACTCTGTTCATGCCCCAGGGTGCTGGGTTATACATTTGGGTTTTGTAGGTTAAAACCAATTGTTTGTTTGTATAATCATACTTACTGTATTATTTTATTAAATTGTTATTCTGACTTATAATCTCTCTTTTGAGTTGAGTTCATTTCCCCTGCTGGTTTACCTTTAAACAGAAACCCATCACAGCTGCCAAAAGGGACCAGCTGAGAAATACCCTGTGGCCGCAGGGATACCCTGGGATAACGGCTGGGAGCACCTCCTGGCTTCACCCTCCTAGGAGCACACTGATGTGCCCAGTACCCTGTGGCAGGGATGGCTGGGGACACTGGCCTGCCTGCAGCAGGGCAGTGCCTGCTGAGAGTTGCTACTCACGGGGTGGGCTGCTCCACCTCGGGGGACACCCTGGCATCCTCCCCCACATGGTGCATGCGTAAGTACGTGGCTGATAGAGGTGGTGACTCGAAGACATCATCGGTCATGGAGTACGTCTCGTCGTGCATGTCCATCTGGAAGGAGAAGGGATATGTGTTCTTGGATGTGTGCCATGGGTCAGAAGCCTCCTCCTGACTGAGCATCCCCCAGGTCAGGGAGAGGGGGTGATCCCCACTGACATCTCATTAACTGCACATCACAGGGCGTGACATGTTCCCCTGATGGTGACAGCACTCCCTGCCACCCCCAAGGAGCATCACCAAGACTGGGGCACAGCAGCCACCGATGCCCCTGCTCGTGGGGCAGGGTGAAGCATTGACACAGGGGTCCTTGTGAGAGCCCTGCTCCACATCCAGCCCCCGTTCAGGGGCACTGGGACAGCCCCCCGCCCTGGTGGCTGGCATGGAACGTCGCTTGCCTTACTGAAGAAGGACGAGTCCAGGGTATCAGCAGCATCCACCATGTCCTCATCCATGAAGCTGGGGTACACAAAGCTCCTCTTGTTGCTCCTCCGCTTGGGAGCCAGTGGCTCCAGGACAGAGCGTCCCTTTGGCAGGGGAAGCAAATGAGGGTAAGAAGCCAGAAGGTCCTCGGGTTTCGCAGCACCAAGGGTTTCTCGTAGTTTCCCTCCCCAAAGCCAAGGGACGAGGATTAAATCCCAGTCAGCCACCATATTTCCCTGTGTAGGAAGGGCTGGCAGCAGGAGCTGGCAGCAGATGCTGCCTTTAGCTTGTCAGAGCCAGCACTGGGCCATGGTCATGTTAGTCAGCATGACAAGTGACCTCTGAATCTGTCTTGTCTCAGTCCCACAACCCTGTCCCCGAGGCTTGCCCAGGGCTCATCAGGAGCAAGAAGGTTGCTGGAGAAGCTCCCTGGCTCCTCAGCAGTGGAACTCAGCTGCTTTTTTCTAAGATTGTCCAGTTTTCACCAAAACCCTTTTTAAGTGGAGCTCAGGTGTAAAAACCACCAATCTCGCCTCTCAAACCCACCCTGGAGAGACAGTGGTGTCCATGTAAAGCCAAAAGCCACGAAGAAAAGGTGATGGGCAAGGGACAGAGCTGAAACCTGGCTCAGGAAGAAGATGATGCCCCCCCAGGCTCCCAAAACTCACGCGGAGAAGGGCTGCGGCCGCCTTGAAGCTCATGTGGGCGACAGACTCCCTCTTCCTGCGCGGCAGGCGGCCGTGGCCGGAGCGGATGCTGTTGAAGGACGCCAAGGAGACAACGCCGGGGGTGAGCGGGGGCAGGACGTGGTGGGGCGTGTGGGGACGGTCGGTCTCGTCGGGGTGGCGGAAGGGACGGCCCCTGGCCAGAGGGTCCACGATCTGCAGGAGGGAAGAGGTGTCAGTGCTGGGAGAGCAACGCTTGGGAGCAGGACCCCCCTCTCCCGAGCTCTACCTTGGGCATCTTGGCAGGCTTGGGCGACTCGGTGCCTTGGAAGGAGGGCACCTCCTGGCTGGGCAGCTCCATGTCACGATAGGCAGGCTTCAGCTTGCCATACCTCATGCTGCAGTGCTGCAGGCTCTTGCGTTGCCACTGCTGGCGCTTCCCCTCCCAGTCGCTGCTGACACCAAACCATTCCGCTGTGCCCCTGGACACAAGGTGGGCACACCTGTCACACAGTTGGTCCCTCCACTGCAACACCACCATTCCACCCGGGCATCCCCTCTAGTAGGTGGTATGGGTTGGGGTGTCTCAGCCCAACCTGCAGCAGGGCAGTTTTGACCTGGCAGGGAGATGAAGGGAAGGGGGGGAAAGTCCTTCTCGCATTCCCTTCTGAGGCACAACTCTCCATTCCCATCCCAAGCCCTCTGCCAGTACCCACAACAACCTGACAGGGGCCCCTCCAAGTGACCCAGCCACTGCTGGAGCCCACCCTGCCCTCACTTGCGGATGCTCTGGGACAGGGAAGTTTGCCGGCGGAATCCGTGCCGGCGTTCCAGGCGGGGCTCCTGCAGGCTCTTGCTCTTTCGGTAGATGGGGACCTTGGAGGGCTGGAAGGCAGAGCAGGGTGTTAGGGACGGGGGGCATGGGGGGGGTTCCCCAGGGACAGCAGCCCCTCAAACTCAGCATGGGACAGATGCAGCTCCATCACTCACCTCTTTGGGGGCACCATCCTCCTCCGCCTCCCGGGGCGGGATGACGATGGAGAGGTTGGGGGGCTTCTTGCTCTGCAGGCGGCTGCTGCTGGAGCGGCTGCCCCCGTTCTTGTCGCCGGCTGACATCTCGGGCCGGCGGCGGTCGGCAGGCTGGGAGGGTGCAGGGAGGCAGTGAGAGGGGAAGAAATACCTCCCCAGGAGCTCATGTGGGGGGAAAAGCTGGGTCCCAGTGGGAGTTGGAGCCTCACCAGTGGGATGTCACCAGACTCAGCCCCCTGTGCCACTGGCTGTGCTGGTGAGACCTTGCCACCATCAGTCCAGCTGCTGCATCCCCAAAACCCAGGGGACAGACAACGCCTGAAAATACTCAATCCACATCCCCAGACGCACCACAGCTCCCACATGGACCCACCACGTGTTTGGGTGCCCCATGGGAGGAGAGATGCAGGACATTCCCCTCTGGCATGTGCACACGTGCCAGGCTGGGAGACTGAATCCTCCCTGGCACCACGTGCAAGGAGGGGGAAGCTTAACAATCAAGAGGTGGTTAATTCCTCAAGCAATCCCCTCCCAAGGGTCCCTGCAGTTGGCTCTATCAGGCAGGACTTTGCAGGAAAAGTAATTCCATTCAAGCACAAGAGAGCGAGCCCCAGATCCTATTAGGGGCTAGGGGGGTAATCAAAGGGAGGCACAGCCCCCTTTGACCTCTTCCTGTCCCCCCCTGATCATGTGCCAGTGCACAGGGGACTCACACAGGTCTCACAAGCATCCCTTGTCCCCACAGGACAGCCACGGTCACAGGGATGGTGTCACCTGCCGTGCTTGCCCAGCGCCACTGGCTGCCAAATGCAGCTCAATCCACAAACCTGGCTCCTCTCCCTGCACGGGATCCCAATAATCAGCCTCCCATGGCTCCACTCTCCTTAGGAAATGTCACTTGAGCAACCAGCTGAGTGACTGGGATCCCACCAGCCCCCTCTGCAACTGGATCCCATTGGCAGCCCATTCCCAAAGCAAGAGTCAGGCACAGGGACACGTTTGCAGCTCCCCCAGCACTTGGACTCCTGAACACAACCTTCCCCTTTAAACTCCACCACAAGCAAAGCCTAGCTTTAGGAATGTGGGGTGCCCATGGGATCAGGTCCATGGGGATGTGGAAGTCCAGAACCAGCTCCCTGGGGATGGAGAAGCCTGGAGCTGGCAGCACCACTGGGAATTGCTGCCCTCCTGGGCCAGGTGGTGGCCTGCTGTCCCTGCGTTAAAAAGGGTGCTGGGCTCCTTCTCCAGCACTAAAGTTGAGAGCAACCAACTCCCAAATTTCCCCTGGGGACTCAGCCAGGGCTGGTTCCTGCCAGGGTTTCCTTACCTCATAAGAGGGATCCTGTGCAGTGGGTCTTGATGGCAAACGCCCACGGCAGCCTTGCTCTTCCTCCGTCCTTCACGCACGGGAGCCCTGGGACACGGCTGAATTCCTCCCCCCTCGCCTGTGGGGAGAGAGGCTGCGATGAAAAGCCACGCATGGGAAAGCAGGAGAGGGCTGCAGGAGCATCCTGGGAGAGGGAGAGCTGAGCTCAGTGCTCCCTGGCCCATGGGGACAGGGTTGCAGGTGGCTGGACACCACGGACATGGATCAACCTCTGGCACAGAGCGGCAGGAAGAGGAAAAGCCCCCATTTACAGCAGTGCTCTGTGGCAGGGAACAGCACTGGGCAGGCAGGGAGCTTGCCCCTGCTGCTGCCATCCAAAGCTCTTGGGAAGCAAGACACCCAGGAAGAGCGGGCATGAAACACAAGTGCCGTGCTCGCTATTTCATAGCTGCTGAACTGGGACAATGCCAGCCCCAGCAAGCAAAACTTTCCGTCCTGCTGGTGAGCTGGAGACACTGTTTGTTTTCCTCCCAGGGCAGCCAGCAATGAGCCTGGGATGCCAGCTGCTCTGGAGAGCTGGGAATGGGAACACGCTGGGGTCAGAGCAATCCCTGGGACACCCTTATCCTCCTCCAGTTCAAGGGAATGGCTCTCAGTGGTGAGAGCCAGCAGAGCCAGAAGCACAGAAATCAAAGCCAGATTCTTACAGAGCCCCACTCTCACACCCCTACCCCAAAACCCCACCCCCAAGTGCCCCCATCACACCCCAGACAGCCCTTGGCCAGGCTTCCCAGCAGAGCAGGTTTGCAGCACGTTTAAAATCCCGGTCTCGCTCCCCAGCAGCTCCCCAGGCAGGGGGGGTGCAGGGGCAGTCCTGGCCTGCCCCGAGGTGACGCAGCTCCCGGGGGATCTGGCACAGCCCGGCGGGCACCTGCTGTCCGGTCACGCGGCGCGGCCGGAGCGGCTTTCACGGCTCGGGGCATTAGGGCAACATTTGGCACTGGGCAAGAGAGGGGAGCAGGGCAGCAGCCCACGAGGGCTCAAGTCTCCTTTCCCACATGGGCTGCGGGCAGCAGCCACCCCCCCAAGCACAGGCTCTGAGCCACGAGAAGTCTCACCCTGTGCCAGGCAGAGAAATCCCTCGGGGATGGTGGTGGGCAGGTGTTTTCCAGCTCCCCACGTGTTTGGTGCTGGCACCCAACCCTCCAGAGCTGGCATGCTCAGCAGGAGAACGGGCCAGCCGGCGCCTCCATCCAGAGCCAGCCTGCCATAAGCTTGGCTGTCTGGATCCCTATGGTCCTGGGCCCCTGTCACCCTACCAGCCCCAGGATGGAGGGCTATGCCACCAGGAACACGGCTCCCTGCCTGGCAGACCTGGCAGCAGCAATGCCATTGAAGGGCACAGCCCAGCTGTGGGTCCCCAGGGAGCCCCAGCTCAGTCCCCGGGTGCTCAGGGTGGACGTGGTGGCTCCGTCCTGGGGACAGAAAAGGGAAGTGAGAGGCGACGTGCTGAGCTGACACGGGGGGATGGCTGAGCAAACACCCTAATGCAGGGACAAGGCGGGTGACAGCAGTGGGGGGTGACAGACATGGGACCCAGCACCCACCAACATGTCCTGAGCTTGGTAGGAGCTGTGCTTTGGGCTGGAAGAAGGGTCCTGGGGCAGCACGATGTCACTTCAGGCTGGAAAAGATACACATGCCCTGGGGATGCTGCCATTACCCGGGATAAATGGGCAGTGGGTGGAGGCGGGTCTGGTCAATAAGAAGAAATCCCCCACCATCACCATCTTCCCTCCCAGAGTTCTTGCCCACTGAAGCTCACCAAAGCCTGACATCCAGCCACGATGGACAGAGCCCGTGCTCCAGCAGCAGCAGGGGGTGAAGCCCCCATGCCCTCTCAAGAGGGCAGGTGTGTTGGGGTCACTGGGGAGCAACTGGGATGAGATTTTAGTCTTCAACCAGGAAAGGTACAAGGAAGGTGACCAGGGCTGGCTCCCAGCCCCGGGGTGAATCACAGCAAATGCTGACCCAAGGAAGCACACCCAAGGAAGAAAGGGATGGAAAAAGTGATGTGGCTCGTACAAGGCGTCACCACAGGACACACTGGGATGGTCTGAGCAACACAAAGGGACCATCAGCAAGGCCACGTGAGCAGAACTGGGACATCCAAGCACAATCGTATGAGACACTGGAGACAACTCTGCAGAGCAGCCCTGGTCAGAGGGGGGTGTATGCAGCACAGGGGTCATAGATGCTTGGACAAGGATTAGGGTCTCTCTCCCTGAGCCTGTTGGTGGGGGGGGAAGCAAGATTACCGGTGCTGGAATAACAGTGCATCAGGATGGTGCAATTAAACTGGAGGAGAAAGCAGCTCTGAGCCACCCAAGGGTGCAGGGACAGGAGTGGGACCCTCACAAGCACCCATCACACCCATCACTCAGAGCATGAGGAGCCCTTGCTCTTCCCTCTCCAACTCCACAGGGGAGTGAGAAAGGGGTCAGCAATACCACAAAGCCCCCAAACCCCCCCACAACTTGCACTGCTGCTCACACCCAAGAGTCCATCAAGCAGAGCTGCTGCTGCTGCTGCCCATAAATGATTCACAAGCACGTTAAAGACCTCTCTCAAGGCTGGAGCTGCGTTAAAAGGTGCTCCTACAGTTATTAAGAGCTCTGGATAGGAAACTCGATTGGTGTAATTGCTCTGAGCATTGAGCCCCCGTGGACTCACACACAAGTAGGGGCCACCCAGAACCTTCCCCCATCCTGCTCCCTCTTGAAGAGCTTTGGACCATTTTCCAGTCTCAAGTTTCAGATCTGGAGAGAAGCAGCCCAGCACAAACAGCTCTTGAAATGAAAAAATATTATTGGGGGAAGTAAAAAGGAAAAATATTCCATCTTCTCCCCACGTGTTCCAGCCCTGTTGCAATGGACTCAGTCAGCAAAACACGCAGGGTTTCACTCTGAGTCTTCAGAGAGGCCCTCTGTGCTTCAGGGGGTATTTTAAGCTGCCTTCTCCCTCATCACTGAGCCACGTGGTCAGCGTGGACACCCACGGGGGCTTAAATCCCCACCTCTGTGACGGCTGGGGTAGGAAGATGGGGAGTACAGATGCCCAGTGGGTGCTGGGATCCCTTCCAGTCCCTGAGGTGTGCAGGCAGCCAGCACACACCTCGCCCACGCTGCCATTAGAACATCCTCTCCCATTATTCTGCGTCGGGCAGGACATTGGGCAACGGCAGCAGGTTTGCTGAGCCCGGGCTGGGAGCACGGCACGCCCCGGGAGGAAGGAAAGCGGCCGGGGAGATAGAGCGTGGCAGCGGGGGGGCTGTGCTGGACCCGCTGATAAGGGCAGAGCCCTGCCCGCGGGCAGAGGAGCGGGGGCCAGGGGCAGCTCAGCTGCTCACACCATTGCACACAGCAGCCACGCACTGGGCTGCCCTGCCGGGAGGGCTGGAATGCTGGGAGTGTGGTCCTGGACTCTCCGGCAGACCTGGGTGACACCATCCTACTGGCACGGAGAGGGAAGGATTTGCCTGAGAAGTCCAGAAAGAGCCACGTGGGGGATTTCCCACTTCCACAATGGCCACGGCCCATTTCCCACCCTCGTTAATTTTTACCAGTGCAATGACCCCCACTCACCCCAGTAGAGCGAGTGTCGGCACCCAAAGGCTTCCCAGCCCACAGCCCCGGTGAGCTGGGGTCCCTCTGTCCCTCTGGCCACCCACCCCACACCTCCCCACTCCCATTCCCAGGGTGACCACACACCCTCACAGCAGAACAACCCAAAACAGGCGGCCCTGCACAAACCCACCCTCTGCTTCCCGCGGTGCAGATGCGCCGTTGGGGCGGTGGGTGCTGCTGGAGGGGCCTTGGCTGCGCAAGGGGATCCCCAGCCCACGGGTCCTTTCTTCAGGCAGGAGCCCAAGCCAAGTGAGGAACGAGCACGTGGAGGCTTTGAGTCACCCCAACGGCTTCGGGAAGAGCAAAGGGCGAAAGTCTCCACCAGCAGCGCGGGAAGCGCGGTGGCTCCACCAGGGAACGCGCAGAGGGGTCGGCTGCTCCTCAGCAGCGCTGTGGGCAGGGGCACAGCACCCTCCAGACACAAGGAAAGCTCTTTTCCAGGATCTGCACAGATCAACCCTACCAGGATTGATTTAACTTGGTTTTATCTAAGAACTGATTAATTACTCAGAACTACTCTGATTCCTCATTAGCTTGGCTTAAGAACAGGGCGCACAGACGTGATGGTGCAAGTGCTTGAGGCCTGGCTGCACCTTCTGGAAGGAGCTGAGGGGTCACAGGTTGGTGTTTACCCTGGGGAAGGGGTGCCTACAGGCCTCTGCCTGCCACCCCCATGCTGCAGGTCATTACTGAGTTCATTTTCACTTCCCTTCTTAAAGCAAAATTCTTGGTGTGAAAGGACAATGGGGATGGGGGGGGACATTTCTCCCTCTGGTTCCACTGCAAAACACTAATTTTGTCAGCAGCTCTTGGTGCCAGGGCTCAGCCTGGGCTTGCAGACTTCCCCAGTCCCCCACTCCTATCTTGGAGCACACTGAGCCACACAAAGCAGCACTGGACTGACAAAAACGCCCCTTACTTGCAGTGTCCCCTCGCTGCGAGCTCTGAGCATCCCCATGTCATGTGGGATGCAGCAGTGAGAGGTGGTGCTTAGCCCTGCACAGGAATTCAGCTCATCCCAGGGACAAGATGATCCCCGGGCTGACGACAGGACGAGCCCCCTTGGCTGCAGCTCCCTATCTCTGGGAACAGACTCCTTATCTCAACGCAGCCATTTCAAGGCTCGTACAATGTGCTGCTCGCCCTGCCCGCCCCCGTGCAAAAAGGGGGAGCCCTGGGTGGACACCTGCAGCTTCCTTCATTCCCCTTCCAGGGCCAGCAGTTCCCTTGGTCACCCCCTTCCTCGACAACCCCTCCCGCCCATCGCTCCCTCCTCCCAACCACCAGCAGCCGAACGTGGGTGGGTCACTCCTCAGCTTCCTTCCTTTCACTCCTGATTACCACCAGGCCAGAGGCACCCAGGTCCCCACCCTGCAACGGAGAGCCCAGCTGGGAACAGCTCATCCCCATCCAACACGGTGCAAGCCTGGCACGGGGAATCCTACACTCACCAGTGCCTATGGAATGTGATGCTCTCCCCACTGCAGCATCACCATGGACCTGTGCCAGCAACGCACTTTGCAGCCTCTCGGCTGCCAAGAGCTGGTGATGGGGTCTCCCCCACCATCCTCATGCTCTTCCTGCCTGCCATCCCATCCCATCCCTGGGATGGTACACCCACAGGGAAGCCACACAGTTCAGTGCAGGGGTTGGAAACGCTGATTTTTAAGGAGCCACCGCCGTGTCCTCTCCAGGAGCGCTTGGACTGGGTGCCACCAAGTGCATGAGTTGACTTCACCCTGGTTATGGCATCACCCTTGGAAAAACCTTATGCCAGCAGCACAGTGTTGGCCCCAGCAAGACTTCTCTGCTTATGCCATGGAGGAGCTGAGGGACGGGCAGGACACACCAACGCCGAGTGTCAGGGATTCACCCGGTGAGCACGGCATGCAGCCTTCGGGCTCACACGGAGCGGGAGGTCACTCCCAGCCCTGCCCTGGCGTTCCTGTAGGCCGGCAAATTACAGGGATAACTCTGTCAAACCCTCAGCACAAGCTGCAGCATGACACTCAGGGAGAGAAGCCATCCCCATGGCATGGGAGGGGGCACACTGGGCATCTCAGGGGCACCAGCCACATCTGCCCTACCCTGAACAGGTCCATGAGACCAGAGGAATACATCAGGAATTATTATTTTTAAGCAATAAATAAATAAAACACAAGCTGACAGAGACTGCTAGAAGGAGGGCTCCCACTGTCCTGGGAGCCGCAGGAGCCCAAAAAGGAGGCTGTGGATGGGAGGGATGGTCCTGTGGGATGGCTGGGCATGTGAGCATCCCACTGAGGAGTGACCACACACCACTCATCTGAGTGGGTCTCCACAGGGCTGGACATGCAGCACAGAGACCATGTGCTCTCCACACTGGTGAATTTCTTCCTCCCATCCAATGGTAGCAGCCTGGGAAAGGCCAAGGAGCATCCCTGGGCACTGCCCTGCTCCCTCCCTGCCCGTGTCCCACTGTGGCCTCCAGCACCACATCGAGTGAGTCGGTTTGCACCTGTGCTCCCCCCTCTTGGGGTATGGCCACAGCATCAACCCTGCTCTGGTGGCTGCACAAACCCCCCCCAGAGGTGACAAGCAGCGGTTTCACAGGACACCTTTGTGCTTTATGACTCATTTGTGGCATTTCAGAAGTGGGGAAACTGAGGCACCACAACACAGTAAGACTCCCCTGCCTTCCCACCCCCCCGCTGCACCACAGGCACGTAGCTGGTCCCTTCTCTATCAAAGTCCACACAGCTCCCCCAGATTTCAGTTCCTGGAGGACAAGGGTGGAGGGGGAAGCCCTCACATGGAAACCCCATAAATACTCAATTTCCATAAACGGTGCAGGCTGCTCCCCTGCCCTCCCAGAGCAGTTATTTGGGGGTTGCCCCTGCCCCATGCTCAGCTAACAAGACCAGCACCCCATGATGCTGGCCCTCAGGGTGCAGGTCCCCAAGGATGAGGGGGACACGGGGATCCTGTGCGGGGGCAAGCAGAGGGCAGGGTTGGTTTGGGGCCACCCAGCACATGGCCATTCCCAAGGCACCCTCCCTCAGTTCATTCTCCACCCTAAATGCCTCATTAAGAGAGCAACCACGAAACAACTGCCTTTTTGTTGCCTTTTTTTTCTTAAGAAATGGGGATTAAGTGAGAAAAAGGGGTACCAGTGCCAAGGGTTTATTCCATACCCGCCAGCACACACACAGCTTTCCATGCTCACTTGGAGGCCAGGAAGTGACCATAAAACTCCAAGCACCACATGCTCCCAAATGACCACAACTCCTGGATCCTTGTAATTAAAAGGGACCGTGCCCACTGGAGGCTTGTCACATTACCAGCCAACTCACAGCCCAGCAGGACAGTGGAAACCAGAAGTCATTAGATAAAAAGCTCCTCAGGAGGAGGAGAGTTCATGATCCCATCACTTGTGGGTTCATAGAGATTTAAGTAATTAATTTTCAGCCTTCACCAGTTGACTTCTTCGGTACCAAGCCCACACTCACTCCTCAGGTCCCTGCAGGGCTCCCAGTGCCCATGGGAAATGTGGAAATGCCTCGGGAGCCCTGTGTCAGCCTGGGCAGCTCTGCAACCCCCCCAGCCATCTGATTCTCCATCACCTGTCCCCTACTTTCTTTGGCAACAAGCAATCATCTGACTCTTGGCTCATCCCAGGGGCTGTTTTCAGGTCGAGAACAACCTAAGGGAAGGAATAAGGATGTGCTTGGGGGATCCCTCAGCTTCACTGCAAGACTTGAACAGGAGCAGTATCCAGGAACAAAACACAGACTCAGAGCACAGCCACGTGCTTGTCTTTCAGCCCAGCCCAGCCAAACACAGCCCAATTTCCCCAGGTCCCACAGCACACCCCAAGGAGTGCAGCCCACCCAAGAGAGACAATGCAGCCAGCCCCTTCCCCACTGGATTCACGCCCCCGTGTTTTGCATCCCCAGCCCCCTGAGCTGCTCTCCCAGCATCCACAGGCATCTATTGTTCCTGCTGCCGGCATCCCTGCTCCAGCAACACACACAGAGTGCTCGCACATGCCCCTGAGAGCAACACCAGGCTCAGCTCCATCTTAAACCAGGGCTCTGTTTCGGCGTCAAACACCACTCTGTGGTTTACCCTTTCTCACTTGCAGCACCTCCAGGTGCACCAGTGCAGCTGCAGCAGTGCCAGAGAACCCCCCACTGAGGGAAGCAGTAGCTGGTCACCTGCTTTCCAGCAAACAGGAGCAAGCAGCAAAAGGTGTCTATCACTCCATTAATTGTGAAGGAGCTGGGAGAGGCAGAGCCTGGGCGCAGCAGCTGGGAGCTCAGGGAGCCACATGTGAAGCCAGTGGTGACTGGGGCAGCACAGGCAGAGGCAGCTTTGGTTTGCCCCAGACACAGCTGCAACTGAACCTTCCAGTTCGTTTTGGAGGTGGGACAATTCCAAGCTGGTTATTTCCCACCTGGGAAAAGGGAAGGAGCCAAAGGATGCTCCTTCAGAGGGCAGGAAGGAGGGAGCCAAGTGGGCAGCATTTCCCACTTCCCATTTCCAGGACATCCACAGGACTGTGGTGGGGATCAGTTCCCAACCCTCCAGCTGGGCTGGAGGCTGAGAGTCCAGGACAGTGGCGATATGATGGGAGTGACCATGCAGGGACTGGGAACAGGCAGGCAGGAGAACGTCCCAGCTCCCATGGCTGAGAGGGATGATGCCACACTGGGGAAGAAGGCAGACACTTCCTCTTGCCACAGGGACCAGCAGTGACCATGTAGCCTCTCAGGTCCCTTTCCCCCTGCGGAACATGGGCATGGGGAGCTGAGTGAGAGCTGCAGAGTCCCAGACCACGGTGAGCACCTCCATCCGACTGTGGGCAAGCCTGGAAGAACGGCCTCTGCCCCGTCCTGATGGCCTGGCAGCAAGGCAGGGCAGGATGGGGTAGTGCTCACCTCACCCCTCAGTCCCAAACCTGGGGGGCCAACAGCAAAAATCCAACTGGCTAAAACAGCCGCACACAGCATCCCTCTGCTCCCGGCGGGATACACCTATGGATGGAGGATAACCGGGTCCTTCTGCTCTGGGAGGGTTTTGTTCGCCTGCGAAGGGCTGGTGGCAGCACTCGCCACTCCAGGCAGCACGTGCGAGTCTTTAAGCAAATCTCAAACCAGCTACAACAACAAAGCCCCGGCGGCACCGGAGGATGCTCGGGGGGCAGGGACCCGGCCCCCTCCCCTGCCCACCTGCCCTCGCCCGCGGCGTCGAGGCTGCTCGCCCGGGGAGGGGGAAAACCAGCAAACACAAACAAAACCACACGCCCGCCTGGTTATCGGGCCATCGGCGCCAGAAAGTAGGTTAGGGCTTTCCTCCCTTGCTTTGGCCGGGGATTGGGCAGGGTTTCTCCCTCCGGCTGGGTCACTCCGCCGGGACACGCACCCACTTCCCCCTGCGATGAAGAGGAGGAGGAAGAGCCCGGCCCCCGCCATCCGTCCGGAGGCGGCGGGCAGGGAGCGGGGCACGGCCGCAGCCTGGGCAGGGGGACCCTCGGCCGGGGCGAAGGGCCGGCGGGGGGCCGGGGCAGCGCCCACCCTGCACTGCCGCGGGGCCGGGGCCGCGCCGGGCGGGACGCGCGGGGCGGAGGAGGAAGCTGGCGGGACGCGGCGGTCACAAAGCGGCAACAACCCGGGCGGTCGCGAAACGAGGCACCGGGACCCCCCGCCCTTCCCTTCCCTGCTCCGCTCCTCGACCCCGCTCACCTCGGCCCGGTGCCGGTGCTGAGCCCGGTCCCAATCCCGGCCCCGGTCCCGCCGCCGCCTCCACCTGGGCCGGGCGGGGCTGGGGACGGGGCCGGGGGCGGGGCCCGGGGCGGGTCACGGGGCGGGGTCTCGGCCCCACGCGTGGGGCTCCCGTGGGCGCTCCGTCCTTCCCGCCCCTCACCGGCCCCGTCCCGGCGGCATCCGCCACGGGGGGCTCAGCCCCTGCCGCCTCCCCCGGGCCCCTGCCCCGCGGCACCGGGCACGGGGAGCTGGGCACCGCCACCGGGGCACCGGCGCTGCCAGGGCCGGGTGCAGCTGGGACCGGGCGCTATCAGGACCGGCCACTGTTGGGATCAGGCTCTGTTAGGACTGGTCGCTATCGGGACTGGGCACTATCAGGACCGGCCACTATGAGGACTGGTCACCAATAGGACCACTCACAATCAGGACTGGTCAGTATTAGGATTGGTCAGTATTAGGGCTGGTCACCATTAGGACCGGTTACCATTAGGACCAGTCACAATCAGAACCGGTCAGTATTAGAGCTGGTCACCATTAGGATCGGTCACCATCAGTACCAGTCACTATTAGGACTGGTCACCATTAGGACTGGCCACTATTAGGACCAGTCAACATCAGGACTGGTCAATATTAGGACCATTCAGTGTTAAGACTAGTCAGTAATAGGATCAGTCACCATTAGGAGTGGTCTCCATTAGGACCAGTCACTCTTAGGACTGGTCAGTATTAGGACCAGTGACTATTAGAACCAGTAACCATTAGGACCAGTCAGTATTAGGACCGGTCACCATTAGGACTGGTCACTCTTAGGATTGGTCACCATTTGGACCCCCAGGTACGGCCCCCTGGCCCCAGCACTGGGCACCCGGGGTGCTGGGCAGCGTGGCGGGCACGGTGCAAGCTGGCACAGCCCCAAGGGCTCTGCAGGCCCAGGCACATCCCGGTGGCCGGGCCGGGTGCGGGTGACGCAGGCGGGGCTGGGGCAGTGGGCAGCGGCCACAGGGCCAGTCCTGTCGGCTTTTACAGTGACTCATCCAGGGGCTGGCAGAGCTGAACCCCCAGAGGCTGCCACTGCTCCACCACCATCAGCTCTTCTTCCACAACAGCCTCACATTCAGCTTCCTCCCATCCCGGGAGGAGGTTGGGTGCCAGCAGGATGTGGGGGGGATGAGGAGAGGCCTTTGCAGTTCCAAGGTATTGCTGAGGCCTCTATAGAGGACAATATGCCCTGGATTTTGCCACACAATAAAGTCTTGATTCACAAGTTGCAGCAGGTCTCAGGTGAGCACTGACTGAGTTTACAACCACGACCAGAAATTTTATGCCTCGCTATCAAAAATTGCAATTTTCCTTTATATTTCTCTGACCCCCAAACCCACTGTGCTAAAAGTGTCCTCAGGTCCAACTTGGAAACTCTGATGCCTAGTAGGGCATTGAGCTTGTGCTCCCAGCACCACTCCACCTTCCACTTCCATGGCTCAGCAAATCTGCTCCCGGTTCCTGGTAGAAAAAAGGGTGGGGAAAGCTTTTGGTTCCTGCCGGTTCCTTTGAAGTTGTGATTTGAAGCGGGTGGAGAAAGGGAGAGCCCAGCAGGTGCCAGGATGGGTGTCTGGGCACGGACACCCCAACATGGGCCGTGCCACGGGGTGGGTGAGTGCTCCCCATCCGTGACTCAGGGGTGAGGGAAGGGTGAGGTGGCGGTGGCAAGTGGGGACCTGTGCCAAGATGGCATGGACTTCTCTCTGTGTTTGGGAAGGGACAGAACAACCTTTGGGTGAGACAAACAAAGGCTGACAAAAAAACATCACTGCCGTGGCCCTGCCTGAATCCTGCTCCAAGGCTGGTGTCCTGCGGGATGTGTCTTTCCATGGAGGCAAAGCCCCCAGAGGGAAAGAGAGGAGGGTGTCTGCCACCTGTGCCAGGCCTACCGAGCATTGGGCAATAAGGAAGCAAAAGAAATGGCTGAAAAAACCCCAAGGGAGCAACGACAGGGTGTTGCGTCACTGCTGGGGAGATGCTCAGCAGAGCCCTTCCCTCTGTGGAGCAAACCACCCACAGCCTGGCCAGGAATGTTCTGGCTGGCCTGTCTCCAAAGGAAAGCAGGGAGGGGACACAGTGCTGTGCACCCTGGCATTAGGAGATCATCCTGTGCAGGATGTTGGGAGCCCCCGTAGCGATGTGCCAGGCCCAGGGCTGGGACATCTCAGCAAGAGACATTCCTCCTCCTCATGCCATGAAACCCCCCAGGGTGGGATCCACCCCCAGCAGCCTGGGGCCAGGCAAGGTCCTGCTGCTCACTGCCCACCCAAGGCTCAAGGCAGGGGGCTGCTGCCAGGGCAGGTCCTGTCCTTGGGTATGGGGGCACATTGCAGGAGATCTGAGCAATATCAGGCTTCACTAGAAACCACAGCTGAGAAGGTTTCAGGGGATTTTAAAGAGGATTTTCAGGGGCCAGCTCAGCCCTGCTCCCCTCAGCCTTGGTATCCTGTAGCAGCAGATGAGCCTTACAGTCCCTTCCAATCCAAACCATTCCATGATTCTGTGATAACTCAAGTATGTTGAAGGAAGGCATTTGCTCCCATGGCAGCTGCAGTTTTTCCTGCCAAAGATGCTGGTACACAAACTTGGATGCCAGTGGGGCTGTGACAAGTGACATAAGCCCAGTTGTCCTGCTTTGGGAGAGCTGGCAGAGCCGGGAGGCTGCTCCCTGGGGAAAAGGAACCCTGCATCCCGTGAGTTTGACCTTCTCTCTCGCCAGGTACCTCCAGCCCTGGCTGGGGGCAGAGGTGAACAGTGTTATGGGATGTGCTGGATCTGGGTGTAACTGGGGAATGGCCTTTTGGGTGGGCCCCTGCCTGTGGAGGGGCTCCAGGAGCCTGGCATCAGCTCCAGTGACACAAGGGGACAAAAGATCCTGGTTTTCACAACCTCGGAGTTTCGGTGTTGTGAAAACCCCACACTGCCATCCCAAGGCTGCAGTCTAAAGTTTCCTTGTTTTTCCAACTGCTTCCTAGAATGTCCAGGTTCTCCAGGATTTTTTCCCATTGTTGGCTCTTTACGAGCCCCACATCCAGGTGTGAAATCCCCCCAGTTGCTGCCACACACAGACAGATGGGTTTGGTTTGTGCTCCCACATCCTCTCATCCCCTGGTCTCTCAGAAAACAACCTGGGGAAAAGACCTGCATGGAGGGGACGCATCTTGCCCCAGCCCTTGCCACCGGTTTGGCCCCCGCCGCGTCCCACTCTCACGCTGTCTTACCTCCCTCAGGGTTACAAAATGCCCGTCCCCGCTGTCACCATCCCCCGGGCCCGCTAGGAGCCAGCAGAGCCCCTGGCAGGCTGTGCCAGCGCCGGGTGCTGCAGCTGGATCCTGCTGTGCTGCCGTTCCCGGTGCGAACGGCAGAGGCCAGGCCGTGGCCGCGCTCCGAGCGGGGTGGAAGCTGTTCCACAACAGCAGAGTATGCTCAGCCTCTGCCATCGCTCAGCACTCCCTTCCCTTTCACCTCCATCCCACCAGTGTCACAGCTGCCCCATCCCCGCTGGTGTCACAGCTGTCACCCCCGCCCAGCCCCTGAGGGACACGGGACACCCTGGGACCATCTGGTTCTTGGTGCTTCATGCAAAGACAGGAGAAGTTTTTCCTGTCAGGCAAACAAGGACCTCAGGTCTGGTTCTGTGAGGGCAGAGCACGTGGGAAAGCCCCTCCAAGCCTTTCCCACTGGCATCACAGTGTTGGTGGTACGGTGCCACCCAGCTGAGTGGCAGATGGAGCTTGTCATGTCATCCTTGCCTGCCTGTCCCTGCTGCTCCTCTGCCCCGGCCATCGAGGGGCTGGGAGGTGGGTACCAGCATCCATCACCCACCAGTACCGTGCTCTGCAGCTGCCCTGGGCTTGGTCACCTTTGCAGACACGGGGATGCTCCTGCTCATCCCTGAGTCCACAGCCTGGGGAGCTGGGGGACCCCAATACCTGTCCTCAAAGGCACCGTCATCCTCAGAGCCTGACTGAGCCCCTCTCAGCACACAGACCCCTCCAGACACAGATATTAATGGGAAAATTTGTATTTTTACCCCTTTCAAGCACTGTTTTCTCCTGCTCTCCCGCCCTCCCTCCCTCCTCAGCCAGCCTGCAGGAATAAAACAATATCAAATGTAATCAAAGGCAGGCTGGTGGGAGTTTGTCTTCTGAAGTTTCCTCTTCTTTTATTGCTTTCTCAAAGAATAAGCATTTGGGAGGACTCTAGAGTGATTTAGTGGAGCAGGAAAGGGCAGGAGGCTGAGAACTGCCTGCTCCCTTTGATGGTCCAGCCTTGGGGATTTTCTGCCCAGTCAGATGATAAGGCTGGGAAGAGCTTGACTTGGTGGGAACCTGCTTCACCCCCCAGCACTGGGGCTGGGGTCTGCAGGAGCTGCTCGGACAGGGGCTGGGGCAGAGGATGCTGCTGTGGAGGGAAGGACGGACCGAAGTGGGTGAATTCACAGCAGTTCAGAGGAAATAGTAACCTTTGAGAAGCAACGTTCCTTGCCCACTGCTATTTATCCAGCATTCCCAGTGGCTCCTTCTGCCGAGCCTGACCCTGTGCTGGGCTCAGTGGATCCATGCCTGGCTGAGCAGACGCTGCAGTGTGGTGTTTACCAGCATCCAGCTTTACAGAGGTTCCCTGCCTGCCACCAGTGCCCACCCAAGCTGTATCCAGCAGCTGGTCTGGTGTGGGAAACAGAGCTCCATCAGCCCTGATTTCTCTTGGCTGGGGAAGAACTGGGGCCAAGGATGCTTCAGCACCTCTCGATGCAGCATCCCAGGGCAGAGGGGGTTTGGTGGAGACCAAGGCTGGACTGACAAAACCGGCACTTCCCCAGCACCCCATCACCAGCACCCACCTCTCTGCTGGCACCCCATCTCTCCATAGGCACCCCAGTGCCTGCAGGCACAGCACCTCTGCAGACACGGCAACCCTTCAGGCAGCCCTCTCTGTCATCACCCCAAACCCTCTGCCAGCCTCTGGTCCAAAAGTGAACCATGACATGGGTGGGTTTTCACAGAGTGGGGGACAAACACTGTCTCACCGACCCCATCATCATCAGGATTATTTTTAAATCAGGTTCCCAAAGCTGACAGTACCATTTCCAGGACCTGCTTCCTGCCTTTTGCACTTTCTCATCACTTCCAGAGTCAGTGCAGATGTCACTCAGTGCCCTGGCAGGCACAGGCCATTAGATGTAGGTAGATATAAAATAGATTATTAAATCCTGAGTAAAACCATAATCTGCTGTTAGTAGAGCCCCGAGTGATGCACAGCTCTTGGCAGAGAGATGGGCTTTCCTAAGTTTAAAATAAACCAATTTACCTTCCCATGCACTGCTGGGCTTTTTGTCCAGCCAATCCTCTACCAAGAAATCAATAAAAATAAGTGAAAGTATTTGTGGTTATTTACTGAAATATCTAAAGAAAGTAAATGAAAACCACACTGTTGCTTAGAAAAGTACCCTCAAACCAAATCCCTCTGCTATATAAACATAAACCAAAGCAATGTGGCAGAGCCTGATGATTATTTTATTTTAGTAGCTGTTTGAAACATCAGCCTTGAAACAACAGCATCTGCGGGGCAGTTTTCTAAAGCCTTCCCTTAAAGCAAATATACTTGTCAATTAATGAAAAGGGTTTGTAATAAACAGCAGTAGATGTCCCACCTTTTTTGGGCTGGGAGTCCTCCCAGCAGCAAAGTCCTTGGGTGATCTCATGGTGTTTAGTGCGAATACGGGAATATTCAATGGGAATGTGCTTTTTGGCGGTTTGTTCCCCAAGGAGAGGGCAGTGGGGGGACGGGAGCGTCCCCCCAGGCCAGTGCAAGTGGAGAGCAGAGGGGGTTCCTCTCCCTGCATGGTGCCGGCTGTCGGGGCTCAGGTGTCCGGGAGCACCTCGGTGCCTTCGGCGCTGCTTCCTCCACCAGCGCCCGAGGGATCCTGCAAAACCAGAGGGTGGTTGGGCTGGGCTGGGGGCTGCGGGCCATGGGCCCCACCAGCCGCAGTGTCCCTGTCACCGTGGGCCACGCGGGGCGAGCGTGGTTTGCCAGTCATCCCCCCTCCCTTGGGTCCCAGCCTTCCGCTCCAGGAGTCCTCCTCCTCCTCCTCCTGTTCCTCTCCCCCACCCTCCCTCTGCCCCCGGCTTTGCTCTTTCTCTCAAGAGTGCCTGGGAGCAGAGAAACCTGGCTGTAAATTAACCGGGAGGATTTTTCAGTCTGAGATGTGCACTTCTCCCCCTCCCGCTCCCCCCTCCCGCAGCGCTGTTATTTCATCTCTCGGCTGCCAAACTCCCGGGAATTAATCCCGGCCGGCGCTGACAGCGTTTACATTCGGCGCTGCTCAGATAAACCATATCAGCCGGCGCAGCTGAAGAGGAGCCGGGCGCGGAAGGAAGGGCTGGCTCCTGCTCAGTGTCAGCCCCACCAGGTTGGGAGAATATTTTCCTGCCTTTTTTTCTTCTCCCTTCCCCTCTTCTCTCCTCTGAGCAAGGAGACACCAAAACCACCGCACTGGTGAGGGTGGCCATGGGCGAGGGAGTGTCATACAGAGAAGCCTGAAGCTCCTGGCTCTTATCTTGGTGCAGATAAAGGAGAGGAAAAAGGGACACGTCCTTCAAGCTGGTGGGAGCCTGCAAGCTCTGTCTCTTGAGGCTTCTCACCCTGTGCCACCCAGGACACACAGGAGCACTTCTCACCACCAGCTCCTGTGGGATGGGGTTTAATAGGTTTTTAAATAGATATATTAATAACTGTAGTGCAGTTTTTGTGTGTGCTCTTTTTCAGTCCCCCTTTGCAGTTGTATTTCTGCCTGTCCCTCACAGTGACCTCCTGGCTCTCCCCTCTGCTGTCACGGGGAGCCAGCAGGACATGGACACAGGGTGCAGATGTGCCACCTCTGATCCCACATCGGCACCAGGCTGGTAGAGCCATCGTTCCTCCAGCTTGTGGCAGGCACTGGGCAGGGAGCACTGGACCCTGTGGCCAGTGGTGTGGGGTGCAGGGTCTATCCTGGGGCTGGAGTGTGACAGACAGGCTGGGAGCACATCCCTTGCTATGCCTTCGCTATCAAATTCCTCTCTCCCTCCATCTCCCAGCCCATAAAACATCAGTGAGGCCATGAAGGTGATTTCTCAGAGCTGGACCTCCACCAGCTCCCTTGGGCAAGGGAGCCCTCCTGGAGAGCAGCTTCCCCAGGCTAGGACACTTGGAAACAAGGTTGTTTTAGCACTCCACGGGCACAGGGCAGCCAGAGGGTGTGAGCCCATCACCCTGGTGCCTGGGCCAATTTTCCAGAGGGCTGTGAGCCTCAGCCTGCCACCCTGTTTCCTTTTCCACCAGCACTTGCAGAGCACTGGCATGGCCACGGGGTCCAGGTCACGGCATGATCGTCACAGCCACCCTGACGTGACGGGATCTGGGGGTAAATATTAGTACGAAGCAAAGGGCTGTGTACATATTTTTTCCCTGCAAGGTAATGCTGAAATTCCCGGCTCCTTTTCAACAAGCTGTTGGAAAAACCAGCCCCGTGTCAGTGCCCTCCAGGCCACTGCTGGTCCTGGCTAGTCTCAGCTCAGCATGCAAAGGTCTAAGAGCTTCAGGTCCCCACTGCAGCCTCCCCACTCCGGAGCAGGCCAGTCCTTTTGCCTGTGGTTTCCAGGCCGATGTTTCCCATCTGGAGCATAGCAGCATGCAGGCTTTGCTGACTTTCTTCCGCCTGGAAGTGTATGCAGGATGTGGCAGAGACTCCAAGGATGGCTTATTAATCACATGAACAACACCAAGTGGTTTTTTCCCCCCCACAAAAAAAGGCACAGCGGGAGAAGACAGATTGAACCAGGCAGTTATTCCTCTCCCCATGTGGGTTGGCCTCTGGTTTCCTCTTCCATGGCCATGGTTGGTGAAGCTGTAGGGAAAGAAAGAGGTTCCCCTTGCATGGACACCCCAGTTGCTGTAGCATGGGGACCCCAGCTCAAGTGCCTGCCTATGCAAAATCTACTCCACCACGTGCAGGGCTGGAGAGCATCACCATTGCCCTCAGCCCAACAGGAGACAAGTCACCATCAGGCTCCCCAGGACCCTGGGCAGCCTTCAAGACACCAACCTCTGCTCTCCTTCCTCTCAGAACTCACTGATTCCCCCCTCAGCCTCAGTCCTAAACTGGGACTGCTCCCCTTAAAATTGCTTGTGGTCAGGTGCTGGTGCTTTCTGCCACCCTGGTGGGGTGGGTTTTCCCTTCCCTGAAAGCCTGTTCTGTTCTTGGAGTAAAGAGGAGCTCGATAAACAGGATTGCTTGAATTTCTTTTCCAAGCCTTGTGTCCTAGGGAAATTAGGCTTATGGGATCATAGTGCGCGTCTGTCTGTCTGTCCATCCATCTGTCCTCTGCCAACAACTTTGGAAAGGTTGGCCAGTGTCAACTGAATTTGACAGAGGTCTCATATACGTCATGGGCCTGTTTTGCAAACGAGGGAGCTGAAAAGACCCATGGGGGGAAACCACAAAGTGACCCAACCGTGCTGGGATCCATCCCACTGCAACGTGATCCAACCACAGCCAGAGGCACCGGAGGAGCTGCAAGGGACAGAGACGTGAAAAACAGGGCTCCTGCTGCTCAGGGAGCTGTTTGTTATTTTTACAGGCTGAGAACTATCTCATAGCCCTCAGTGGTTGTGGTCATTGCATCTCGTGGCCATCAGCACACATTTTGGCCTGGCTGGGCTGGCAAAGGCACAGGAACAGCTCCTGATCCAGGGAGAGACCCTGGAGGTTTGCACAACGTACCTGGAAGCCAAGTGAAGAGCCCAGAGGAGGAGCAGACCTTCCCCTTCTCACCTGCACTGGTAAGATGCCTCCAGCCACCTCTCCCACCCTTGTTGCAGAGGACAGGAAAGGGCACATCCCCTCCCTTTGCTGCTGCTTTCCAGCCACAAAGCTCCCTCACCATTCCCTCAGAGTTAGCAAGAACCCCCAGACTCGTCTGGCCAAGGAGCAGCCCCCCGACAACCCCTCACCTTGCAGCCACCCCCCCCAGAAAGAAACCAAGCAGAGCTGGAGGGGGTTTGATTGATTTATCCACTGAAGATACAAGTTTCAGTTTAATAACACCATTTTGTCCGGTTACAAACATACTAAAAACCTACAAAAAGAAAAACAAGTTACACCCATCGTACACGGAACGGCCAAGTATAAAACCAGCACGGAAGCGCCGAGAAACACGAACATGAACAGTATCTGCAGCAGGAACAGGAAAGACACGGAGTTACATCAGACCACGCCAGCTCATGTCTGTGGGTCACGCTGGGACTGGTTAAGACATACTAACAATTAGAGACAACTTCAGCTATGGAAAATAATTAGTGCCGCAGCCTGTCGGAGAGGTCAGACCCAGGCGGGTAGTTTTATCCCTCCCTTTCCCTAAGTTGGTCCAAGGTTAGCACATGGGTTTCCCTTCCATCCATCTGTCTGGTTTCACTGGTGCTGGACCCAAGCAGCCTTCGCACCGACATCTCTGCACCAGGGCAGCTTTCCCTACTGCAAGGGGCAGGGAAGGCTGAGCTCTGGCACCAGAGTCCAGCCAGACAAAATCTGGTCCCCACTGAAGTCACTGGGCACCCCCCAGAGAGTGGGGAGACACTGGGATCCCCTTTACTGGGACAAAGTGGAGCAAAGTGGTAGGGATGCAAGAGGACTCCCATGGGAGAGCCCGTGGCTCGGCTGCCTCGGGGATTTGTCTCACCACTAGAGAAGATGAGGGTGGTGGCACAAGGTCCCTAAGGGTTGTGGTGGTGCTGGGGTGTCTCTCCAGCTGTTCAGGTGCCTGTGAGCTAAACCTGCCATGAATGTTGGCCACAGTGAGGGAGTGGATAGGGTGGAAAGGATCTATGCCCCATTCCAACCCAACACTTCCCATTCCGTCCAGCACTCAACTCTCTTTGACCAAACATTTGAACTTGGGGTGGGGCGACAAAAGTTGGTTGATATGAGTGGGTGTCCCCGAAGAGAGCCAAGATGAGGGGGGAAAACCTGCCCCAGGGACACCAAATCCCCCCCTCACTCAGCATCCATCTGCCTCTGGCAGGGGGTACAAAGGTTTTCCCATCCCAATCACAGGTCCAAGCCCAGCTCTGATGACAATGGCAACGTGCTGGATGGGGCTGGGGGACACAGGGATCCTCCCCAGGGCAGGAGAGAGAGAGCAGCATGTGCTGGCATCGTGCCCTGAGCCCCAACTTCTTACCTGTGAATTTTGGGGGAAGGACTTTGCAAGTTGGTCCCTACCTGCCACCACCAAGGAGAGCAAAACTGAACCTAAAGTGCCCTAAGCTCAGACTAAGAGTGCCAGGAGGTGAAACATCAAGCCCCAGAGAGTAAGACCTGAAGGAAAGGGGGGATAAGGGGGTCCCCAGTCAGCTGTGGAGGGTTCAGGGATGGGGGGTGGATGGGGCTGGCAGTAACAGGGAACAACTGTGCGTGTGTGTGTGTGTGCTGGAGAGCCACGCACAGAGCCAGGACCCAGCCTCCCTTTCTGCTCTTCCACTCGGCATTTATCAGCCCTGTCACTCTGGAATGGTATTTTTTTTTTTCCTTTTTCTGTTCATTTTCATCTCTTCCCAGATGAGAATTTTCCCCGGTTTAAGCAATACCTCCTCTGCTGCGGGCGGCAAAGAGGGGGCGTTCGCTTTATCTCCATCTCCTCCCCCCCAGAGCTTTGCCCTGGCTGCCCTCCTGCTTCATGTTACTTCCTACGAAACTGGTAAAAATAAACATGTTTTTGTTTGCATCTATTGGACTGGCCTGCAATTTGGCTGATGGGGGGCAGGGGGGAGGGTGCTCCTCGAGGGACAGCAGCTGCACACATCTGGATTTGCTTTAGGAAAATGTTCCTGGAAAAAACCTCAAGCCCAGCACACACATGTGTGGGCACACGAGGCTGTAGGTCAGTTTTTTTCTGGAGATGTAAAAAAAGAAAGGAGAAACCAAGTGGGAGGACCTCCCTGCTGCTCCCCAAAAACCAAGGCACTCGAGTGGGTCAGGTACAAACACGAGGACTTTCCAGCCACCCCAAAGTGGCTTCCCTGTGGACTGGGAGCCCAGTTTTGGTCGTGGGAAGGGAGGGGAAGGGCTTGCACTGCAAAAATAAAATTCCCACCTGGACAATATTAACCTTGAAGGTTAATGTGCAAATTTTGTCTGAAGATGAAACATCCCTCTACAGAAACACCCCTGGCCCAGCATCCGCAGAGCACAGGGAGTACATGAACTCATCAAAAACATGTGCTGCTGGCCTCAAGGTTTTGGCAGGAACTGGGGAAGCTGTGCTCGTGAGAGTCCTCTGATGTGCACACACAAAAATATAATCTAACAGTCTTGTCCAAGCAATTGCTCTCCAGTCCTGCACTGGAGCAAAGTCAATGCTGAACGGGCTTTTCCCATCCATTCCCGACCTGGGCAGCAGCAGCTGCTTGAAGGATGCCTTCACTGACATGAGGGATGAGCAGCTGCTTTGACACTCTGATGGGAGCCAGAGGCAGCAGCTGCTGGCACCTTCACCAGTGCAGGCTGGTGCAGGGCTGAATTTTGGGGGTGTTGGCTCTAAATGACAGCCCACCTCATGAGCAAAGGCAGCATCACCTGTCACCCTGTGCCTTTCTTTTTCAACCCCCTTGACCTCACACCCTGCCATGCCAAGGACAGCTGTGCCCTGAGCCATAACTTCCACCCAATGGACACCTAGAATGTGCCATCACTCCAGGTGCCATTGTTCCACCAGTTTTACTGTGGGATGTAGGAAGGAAAGAACTGCAAGGCCAGATTGGCTGTAGTGACATTATTGAAGCCCTGGAGCTATTCTGGGACTAACTCTGCTCCTGTGGCTCTGCAGGAAGGCAAGAGAACACTGGGGAATGCAGGCAAGAGGTTTAGAGCCTTCTCCAAATCCACTTTGCCCAGAGCCAGGGCACTGGGTGATGGCACAAACTCCTGGCTGCATCCAACAGAGCCCTCCAAGGAGGGGCACATTCACCCAGACACAACTGCCCTGCTGCTCTGAGCAGGGGTTGCTCCCCAGCCACGGGCAGTGCTGACACCTTGGCACAATGGAAAGGGCAGGGCTGGGGTCCGTGTCCCCACAGCAGGGGGATGTCCCCAAGGTGGTCCTGGGGATCCCTGTAGGAACCATGGGCTCTCTGCCTATCCAGCTGGCATCCAGGAGAGGAGCTGGTCTCTCTCAGGAAGCTGCCAGCTCTCCAGGACAAGTAGTGGAGTGAGGCCAGAGGAAATCTTGGAAGGGAACCCCCTTCCACTTCAACAGATAACATTGCCCTTAGTGCTAGAGCTCTAAAAATAAGAGACCTTTAGGGAAATACTGGATGACAAGGATTCCAAAGCTTCCCAGCACATCTGACACATCCTCAACCCTTTGCCAATCAGTTCCCAGAAATCCTATAAATCCAACCACTCGTGGGCAGGAGGCAACGGGGCTGCTCCTCCTCCCTTTTTCTGTAACTGCAGGGGAAACTGAGGCACAAACCAAGCAGGTTCACCCGGAGGCCCAGCAGGAGTTGGTGTTGGAGGCAGGATGAGTGCTGTGAGCCCTGCAACCACTTTTTGGGGGGCTGGGGAGAAGCCTTTGTCAGGCACAGACAGGAGCGCTGCCATCCCCGGGCAGGGGACACAGCTCCTGCATGGGCTGATTTCTACCAGGCACTTTATTTGAAGGAACCCAGTTTCACCAAGAGGGCAGGAATATGTAAATATATAACAAGTTATTTATTAATTTTAACAGAGAAGGGACCTTTCTTCACACCTAGAAATCCCTCCTGCTGTGTCCATACCATCTTTCCCCTCCTGGTCACAGCCCAAACCCCCCTTCTCACCGTGCAGGGCAGAGCTGGACAGACAGACCTGCACACACCAGCTCCCAGGGCAATGGCACAACATGTGCCACCCAAGTTCATCCTCAGGGAGCTGAAGGGCAGTGGGTGGACTCACGAGCTCCCTACATATGACACAGGGATCCCACCTACACACCATGCTCCGAGCCACGAGGGGAGGCAGCCCAAAGGCATCCCCCTCCTTCCCCACTCTCTCACCCTGCAGGAGCACGTCTCTCCCTCCCCCTCACTCCCTCCAGCCCAGAGGGGTTTGCAGCAGCCAGCCAAGGAGAGGGACTGTGGGTGACGGGAGAGGCGACAGCTGCAGCCAGCCCAGAGTGCAGGGTGACGGGCACCGAGAGCGCTGTGGGCACGGCTGTCAGCTCTGCCACCCTGCCAGGGGACACACACAGTGCAAAGCAAAGCGTTTTCGGTGCCAGCTGGGCAGCTGGACGTCTCCATAAGCACTGTGCCCCCCAAAGCCGGGCCTAACCCAGGGGCTTTGCGTGGAAAATGAGGGTTGTGTTGTTCATCATCGAACGGGGCGGCAGCGCTCGTGCAAGGGACTTTGAGATGGCACAAGTGAGGTGCAGGATTTGGGAGGTGGTGGTGGACAGGCCAGGACAGTAAGATGGAGCCAACAACCAGTGCTCTCCCCTCACCCTCTGCATCCCCTTCCAGCGTCCCCTGCGACTGCTTCACCCCGACCCACCCACACCCTTCGTGGTTCTATAGGTTTTTTTGGCTTATTTATTTTGTTTTTAAACCCCATGGAGATCAAATTGTGACTTGGCAGCTGACAGAGCTGGCCCTACCAGGCTCCCCAGACTGAGCAAAGATCTTGAGAAGAGACCAGAGTGAAGTCCTGGGGTGAGTGAAGCCCTCCCTGCCCCTCGCCTGGCCCCGCTGGCCGCTCACAGGGTGGCAGTGGGGTACTGAGCCCAGCCCACCTCCTTGTACGCCGCCGTCACGTGGGTGTAGATGAGGGCCTTCATCTTGGTCCAGGCACCGTGAGCCTCCGGGGTGAAGTCGTTGGGGTATTCCTCAGCAATGACCTCCAGCAGGACACCAGTGAGTTTCTGGAAGGAGGAGGACAGCAAGGGGTTAATAACTCTGCAGGGAGAAGCTAACAGCACATTTTGCTTTTTCCTACAGAAAACCATTGAATCCGGCTGCTGATTTCTGGGAATGAGACCTTCTGTGGGACAGACGGATGTCCTGAAGGTCTGTTGACACTCCTGGGAACAGACAGGGCAGGTAACCAGAGACCAAGGCATGGTGGGGTGCACCAATTTGGGCACCTCAGATTATTTAGTCCTGACTATAATGCTTGATTTCTAAAAGAAGGGACATACAGCCATGAACATGCTGGTGGGGCTGCGAGCAGGACACAGGTTGGCAGGATTCCCTGGGCAGGGGAATGTACTGGATGCTCCAGTGACTGTGTGTGGGAAGGGTGGTCTGCATGGGACAGTGTCACAGTGGGACACTCCAGCTACGTAAGGAGCAACCCCCACATCCAGCCAAGCTCCTCCAGGCAAGGACAGGCAGCACCAGCTCCCTACAGCTCCCTCTCTCCTGCCCTCTTCTTAATTTCTAAAGCACCCCAAAGATTACTTTAGTCCAACCCTTTACCTTAAAGTAGATGGGCTCCACTTTGTGCTTGAGGGCATGGGCTTTGCCCACCAGGGCCAGGACAGAGGAGACCTTTTCGGAGTCATTGAGGTTCTCCACCACAGTGTTGATGGCCCCCATGACCCGCCGGGCGTGCTTACGCAGCTGCAAGCTCCTCTCCATCTCCAGCGGGTCCTCCATGTGCTTGAACTGGCTGAAGTACTGCTTGGCCGAGGGGAAGTTCACAAAAAACCTTCAAGAAAGAATCAACATGAAACACCATCAGGAGGGCGAGAGCAGGCTGAGGGGTTAAAGCAAAGCACGGAGCAGTGGAGGCACCTCCTGCATCTGAGACAGCCAGGGCTGGTTTTCCTACTGAATTCCCCAGAATTCAGCTGCCTGAAAAACAGCAGGTTGATGCCTTTCTCCCAAACCTTCCCCATCTGCCACAAAGGCATCACAGCTGGGTATTCATCTACAAAGCAGAGGCAAGACTGAGTTCTTGATGCCCAGAGATTCCACCCAGGTGCCAGATGCTGTATTCATGCCCACATACATCAAAACATGCCTCAGAGAGCTGCAGATGAGCATGAAAACCTCTCTTTATCTCAGCCAGCCTCTCCCTGCCCCCCTTCCTCAGTCTCACAGCAGCTTCCTGGCCCCATGGGCTTTATTCCTGTATTGCCACCCCAAACAGTTTCCCCCTAGCCAGGTTACCCCCAGCTTTCACAGATCCGTCTCCTGCTGCATCTCACCCCTGAGCTCACATTGTTGCTTATCTGTGCCAGGAGACATTTCCCCCAGCACAAGGACACCCCAAACCAGCCCATCTGAGGGGGACTGGGGACCCTCTTTTCTGCAGGATTAAATCAACCCCACCCAAAAAGTTGAGGTGTGGTTACAGTTGATGTGCTCCCCTGGGAGGTGGAGGGCTGGAGGGGGCTGGGGGCTGAAAGGGACAAGGTGACAGGGTGCTGGGATGCCAACACCACCCATGCCAGCAGTGCAGCTGGTCGCTCTCGACAGCTGGGGCTGACACTTGAGTCACATTAACCACCCCCTTCCACCCAATTTATGCAAAAGAAAACCACGTCAGTGTTTGCTCTCTGCTTTCACCCAGCTCTCTCCCTCCTACTGGGCTCTCCCTGCCTCCTGGACCAGAGAAGGATGCTCAGAAAGTGGCAGAGGGCTCCCAAGCTGTCCCCCATCATCCCTGGGTCCAGACAGACTCCCTCTCTAGCCCCCTTCCTAAGCACCATCCCAAACCATGCAAACCTGAACCCATCCCACCGCTTTTTCCAACCATCACTACTTCCCTCCAGAACCAGGTGGGATCCTCTTCCCCACTCACCACTCCATGAATAATCGCAATATTGAGTACCAGGCTCCTCACCACTCTGCTATCCTCCTTTTTCCCCCCCTCCCTTCCTTCCCCCGCTCCCTTGGCTTGTGAAAGCTTGGGGGCATTGCCAAGGAAGCAGAGTGAAGCAGTGCCTAGAGTGCACCACCGCTTCTGTTGCTTCCCAAGGCATCTGGGATTCATCAGATGGCCCAAAATAGGTATTGGAGGTGTGAAGAGTGTGTGGTGGAAAGGAGGGGGGGAGGAAGGAAGGTGGAAGGAAGGGGGAGACAAGGTGTTGCTTTTAAAACTCAGAAGGGACCCATGACAAAACTCCCCTTGTTATTGTGCAGCCTCCTGCCCCTAGCAAAGCTCCTCCTGACACATCTGGTCCCTGCTGGGAGAAATCATTCCCAGGCCTGGCTGTCTCCAGCTCCTGTCACCACACAGATGCTCAGCCAGGCTCTTTCAGCAGAAGGGGAACAGCAAGGGGGGGACTGACCCCTCCATCACCAGGAATCTCAGCACGTCCCTGCCAAGAGAAGGACCAAAAGGAGCCACTGGGATCATCACCTCCACCTCTCCCCACTTCTGGCCAGATACACCAGAGGCAAAGATTGATTAAACCCCCAAAGTCCCCAACCTGGGTGAGACCAGGCCAGTGAAGGATCCAAATATTTGGTTTCCAACCTTTCCCCACTTCACAGCCCTCAAGGTGATGCCCCCATGGGAGCTGAGCCCAGCAGCTTTCCCAAGGGACCTGCCATCAGGAGGGCACTGGTGCTGGAGGATGTAAAACCAGCAAACCCTCAGCTCATGTGCTCCATCCTGGGTCTGCTGGCTGTCTTTGGTGGAGAACTGAAACAGAGGAGCCCAAACCATCTTTCCTTCAAGTTGAAAAGCAATTCCATGGCCGGCCAGACCTGCAGCCACCTCTCCTTGGAGAGCAGCAGGTGCCTGAGGCAAGAACCTCTGGCCTCGGGCAAATGTTTGAGCTGTTGAAGCACAAAGAAGAGGGAGGGAGGCTCACTCAGGGGCAGTTGTTAATAAACAGAGAAGATTAATTTAACACAAAGGTTAAATATAACTAGAGGAAAGGAAGGGGGAAAAAAAAGTAAGAAATAAAATAACTCAAACAATGGCGAGTTAGAAGAGGTGTCAGTTGGGGTTTTTCCATCTACAGAACATTTTGAGAGTTCAAACATCGCAGGCTCTGCAATTTTGTCGGATCATTATGCATGTGTGTGTGTGGTTTGGGCTCTTTTTCTTCATCAGAGTCATTAAAAAGATGATATTTACCATTGCATATCACACAAAATGATGATTGATAGAAACCAGATGCCTGCATACCGATCTCATTAAATTTCTTTTTAAGCGATTCCATTCTGCACCCGCTAATTTGTACTCTGCGAGCTACATCTGGACCCAGCGGACAGGATGTCAGGATTGCTTTTCCTCTCTCTTTTGCCCTTTTAACAACTTTAAGGACACAATCATTCCCAGTAGCAGAGACAAAGGAAATAATTAAGGTGCAAACCCACTGCAGTTACTGGAAACCTGTTTTCTGTTAGGGAGGAGATGCCACTTCTCCTCCCATCTCCCCCATCTTCCTCCCTCTGCCCAGACCGTGAAGAGCAAACCCTGCACGGAAGAAATCTCCAAGCCCAGCCACCTCCTTCCCTTCCCAGCTGGACAGAGGACACATGGGTGCTACTCACTCAGTCCCCCCAAGCACCTAAACCCTTAATGCTTCACTTATCCTGTCTGTAAACTGAGAGGGGGAAATGCTATTGAGCCCTCAGAGCTGCTGGGAGGCTTCAGCTGAACCCCCAGCCAGCACTTGGAGACTGTTTTTTTCTAGATTTCCATAGAATCATTTAGGTTGGAAGGGGCCTTTAAGATCACCCAGCCCTGCCAAGCCCACCACCAAAACACGTCCCCAAGTGCCACAACCACATATCTTTTAAATCCCTCCAGGGTTGGTGACTCAACCTACCGATGCTTTCATGTTTTCTCTCGCCTCGTCCCTCTACGTGGGAGAAGCTCTAAGGCAGCCTGGAGCCTCTCCCCATCCCTTTTCAAACCTCTCCCTCTGCTCGGGTGCCTACAAAGCAGCTGATAATGGGTAGGCAGGTGGCGTGTGATGCTGCTATTTATTATGCCGAGGGCTGTCTCACCGCTTCGCCTGCACGTTCCCCCTGCTCCTCCCAGCCACCTGTAGTCTATCATCCATCTTCAGGCTGGGGCAAGGGTGCTCCCAGTGTTTACAGCTCCCAGCCTAAGGTGAGAAAGGTCTCAGACGTGTCAACACCACAGCCCAGCAAAACAGAAAAAGTGGAAGCAAATAGGAGTTAGAACGGGATGGTGCCTGCTTGCTCCTGTGTCCTCTCTCTGAAAGCTCATAGACAGGTGGAGGTGGAGGTGGGCAACGTCTCCAGCTCTGGCACAGGAGGGCTGGAGGGAAAAGGGCCAAGCCCCCCATCCACACACTGATGCTAAATTCAACTTCTTCTGCAGCTGAGGGAGAAGAGCTGTAGCTGGCCTTCCTCCAGGTGAAGCCCACATCCCGCTGCAAAGCCTTGGGAGCAGAATCCAACCCAACACTGAGCTGTGCTCGGAGGCTGTAATGCCCCCCTGCCCAAGGGCAGAGGGACCAGGACACCCCAGGGAGGCTGGAAGTGGACCCAGCAGCAAAGATGTCACCAAATACATTTGGACATGAGCTATCAACCCCCAGGGGCATGTCCTGCTCACTTGAGTGTGCACAACTCACACCTCCAAGTCCTCATGGCTGTTGTCTTCCCCTACCACTTATGTAGATTCAGCCCAAAGCCTCTTGGCTGCATGGTTGAACCTTTAGGGCAGGGGTAAGGACAGCTTTCATCAGTAAGTGAATTAACAGCTCCAAAGTGGCTTTCCCACACACCTCTGCCTTCCTACTTCCCTTGCAATCCCTATTGCTCAGTGCTTTCATGCACAGCATCCTCCTAAGCCCCTCTACATTTGTGTCCCTGTCCCTTTTCACTGCTAAACCATTGTCCCTGCCCACTGGATGCAAGCAACACGCAGGGATGGAACACATCAGGCTCCTCCACCCCACCACCAGCATTTTCCCCTGCACCCAGCATCCTTCCTACAGCCCTACGAGGCCCAGCAGGGTCTATGGGTGTCAGGAAACCATGTGAAAACAAGACTCTTGCCTCCCAGGCAAACACACAGTGAGGATGGAGCTTTCTAGAGCTGGCCTGCAAGTCCCTGACCCCCAGGGACTGCAGAGGGGTTTGGAGCTGGAAGAAACCCCCTGGCCAGGTACAGAGGGGAGTGACAAAAACTCACAAGGACGTGGTTTGTGTGCTGGGCCCCACCATCCGTCCAGCAAAATCGGGAACCTGTGTTTTGCAGGTGTCCACCACCACACGTCCACAACCCGATGCTCCCACGGGGATTTCCAGCGGCCCCGACTCAGCGCTCGCCCCCGGCGCCGCGCTCCAGCAGGATCGCCAGCCAGCCGGCACTCTGCGTTCCCCAGGCGCGCTCAGCGCCTGCCAGCCTGCCGAGGGCTGTCCTGACATTTCCCTGCCTTTAATGAGCCCTGAAACTCCGCAGGCGGGCGCTCGCCCAGCCGCGTCCGGGTGCAGCCCCGCTCCGCTGCTGCTGCAGCCTCATTAACGGAGCGGGTTGGCAGAGCCGAGACTTGGCCCTCGCCGCCTGCTCTGGAGGAGGGATTGTCAGGGCTGGTACCAACGCATCCAGCATGTCCTTAGCCACAGACAGGGAAACCGTCCGGGGAAACCGCTCGTCCCCCGTGCCTTTGCTTCCCTTGGACAGGGACGTCCTCGCAGCTCTCAGGGGGTCAAGTGGGATCTTTCTACCCCCGTGTGGTTCACAAGCAGTGCAAGGGCAGCCCTGGGACAGGGGACATGGGAAAGGCTCTTCTTGGGTCACCCTGAGAGCTGCTGACAGCCTTGAGGCTGTGTCTGGGGCAGGATGTGCCACAGGGATCCCCACACAGCCACCTTGGCTGCGAGGCAGGTGAAAGGGCTGGTCCCGGGTGCCGCGATCAGAGAGACAACACGGTCATAGGAAAAGGGGCTGTTTCAAGACTGACCTTATTAAACCCAAACTCACCCCTTCACCACTCATGGAAAGGCTGTTGGGTTGGGAAATGTTCCTCGTGCATGTCCTTGTCAGCAGAGCAGTGTCCTGCTGCTCTCTGGCTCTCCCTGTCCCTGGAAAAACATCTCCCCAGCTTGACCACATGGATTTGTAAGCATGGGACAAGCCATGGGACAGGGACATTGCTGCTGGTCCTTTCACTGGGCCCTTTTCAAAGCGAGATATTGCACCTCTCTGAGCTGCTCTGCTCTGAAATGTGCCCTTCAACAGCCAGGAATGGAGCCCTATAGACGCCTCCACAAAATACATGTTGGCTTTGGGGGTAGCTGCAAAATCATTTCTTTAAATGCCATTTTTGCGTGGATTCAGCCCATATTTTTTTGATTCAGCTGAAAAAAAAAAAGTTTTCTGCATTGCCAGACCCATTACTCAGACTTTTTCCTATTTTAACGTAAAACTTCCAATAATGTCTGGCATCCAAGGAGTGCTTTCATATTTCAAAGCTCTTTGCAAACTGTCTGAATCCAGGTGTGTTTGCTCAGGCTAAGCAGACCCAGACTGTCGAAATCCAGGGGCCTGATCCTGCACTAACAAACCTTTTGCTTTCCCTCCTGTACCTCCTGAGGGGGAAAGAGCACATCAGAAGTGATGGAGAAGGTAACAACATTGGAAATTCAGAGAGCTGATGGGTCTGAAGTGGAAATGCAGGGAACAGTGACAGAGAAGCCCTGTGGAGGTGGCACAGCCCGTGGTGGCTGTGGCAGGTTGCGTCGCCTGCTCTTGGTGCAGCATTAACATGTGGTACAGATTTTCCTGGGATCTAATAGAAACTATTCCTGGGTTTTATCCCCTGATGGGATCCATAAAGTTTTGTGGTCCCACATCTGTGACTGTGGTACGTGTGTGTGGGTGTGGGAGCGAGTGTGTGTGTGCTGGTCTGGACAGGCTGCGGTTTTAGCCCTGGAGTCCTTGGCTTAGTCAGGGTCTGCAAAGGACTGAGGGTGCCAATCCCCCACTGATGCTCCCCCACGGGTGCTCCCAGCCCCTGTGTGCCATGGAGGGCTGAGCCACCTGGGTGTTTGCATCCCCCAGCCCAGTCTCAGAGTGTGGGGCACTGGCAATCAACCATTGGGAGGGAAAAGGGCGACCTTTGGGGGGTGATGGCCACGTGCTGGGGGCTCCTGTACTGCACAGCGAGGGCTAATGCAGGTGCCAGAGGGGCTGAGGGCTGCCCTGCTCCCCTGGCACACTTGGGCTCCCCACTGTGAGCTCTGGAGTGAGGGGGGTTCAAGATGGACTGATTCCTAAATTACAGATGGGGAAACTGAGGTACAGCAACGAGCCTGGGGGCATGGGGAGGCTATGGGCGAGCTGAAGCCAAGGGCTCCCATCTGTGCCAGCCAGCATACCCACTTGGGAGTGACCCTGCCAGTACACATGGCCCTGGATGAGCAGCTCCAGGCTCCAGCTGCAGCTCCAGAGCCAGCTCCAGCTCCAGCAAGGGTTAAGGCAGCTGTGAGAAGGAGCTGCAGAGGCCCCTGAGCTCCCAGGGAGGAAGATGAGCGAGGCAAGGAGACTGTGCTTCCTCCGGCTTGAGGCTCCCCACCGAGGAAATTGTCAATTAGCGACATAGTTTTAACCACAGAGCGCAGATTCCCAGGATCCGGTGGCTGCTCAGCCATATTCCCCATTATTTGTGTTTGTGTCCCCCAGGACCCCAGAGCCCTGTGAGATCAGGGACCCACCATGCTGGGGGCAGGACCCCAGGGGTTTGCTGTGGCTTCAAGTATTAACAGCAGCCACGGGGGATGGGAACACGATGCCCAGCTCTGAGCCTCAGTTTCCCCATCGGCAAAGCATGGAAGGGCTGGGGGTGGAGGGGTTGGATGCTGGTCGGGGCAGAGGGAGCTGGGCTGGGTTTCTGCAGGATGCCAGCACTGCAGCCCTGCCTTTTGCAGGGGCATTTCTGCCTCCCTGCCTCCACCCTTGGGGCACAGGATCAGACCCCAGATTAATGTCAACTTTTTATGTCCAGAAAAGTAATTCCCTGCCCTAAGCAGCTCTGAGGGGATGGAGAGGGGATGGAGCAGGAAAGCTCTGCCACCAGATACAGTCAATTCCCTGGTCACAACACCAAGAACAGGAGTGCTGATAGATTTACATGCTTTCGCTGCTCTGCACGTGGGGGTTGAACCAAATAGGGCACCACAGCCGTGCATCCCCCTCCCCTCTCCCTGGCCACACCTGTGCACATCCCTTTCCGCCTCAGTTTCTCAGCAAGGTGAGGAGGAACACTGGCCCAGCACTGGTGAAGCAAGGGAGGCTGACTGGGCAGCGCTCAGCCCCCAGCACGTCCTGTGGGTGCCCACCCAAAGTCTGCCGGCCAGGTCACCTCCCACCAACCCCCACCAGTGTCTGCCCACTGCCCCCTCTCCAGCCCCGACCTCTGGAGCTGCTGAATCATGTCTTGGGAAGTGGCTGCTGCCGGCCCGCGCTGCCCGTGCTCCCGGCGGCCTCCACGCATGACCCACTTCTCCCGGCAGCTGATGCCATCTGGGAAAGGCAGCCGGGAGAGCAGCAGCCGCCGGTGCTCCAGCCCTGGCCAGGGCTGCCCTGCTTTTGCCCGGCACGTGCTTCCCCATGGAGCTCAGGTGGAGCCTGTCGGAGCTGACGGGGGGAGTGGAGCTCAGGGCAGCAGCACGAAACCCTCGTTGGGGACAGGGTGTGTGCCCAGGGGGACAGCTCAGCTGCTGTGGCCGTGGCACAGGGATGCAGGCAGGTGTGCTGCTCCAACCAGTGCTGCCCAAATTACATCACTGTCCCCGGGGACATGCACTGAAAGTCCAGACCTCACTTACAGCATCCAAGGGAAGCTCTGGCTGAGGGAGCAGGTGGCAGGTTTAGCTGGGATATGCCAGGGCACGTGCCATGACTAAGGATGTAAAGGCTCCTAAGGAGCTGGGGTTCACCCTAAGAGGCAGCTCTGTCCTGCCCTGCTGTCACAGCAGGGGAAAACCTTCACCTCAGTGCCACAACTATGCCCAGAATAAAAGAACAACAAACTGGATGAAAAACTTCTACTGGGAAAGTTTGAGTCAGGGCCAGAGCTTGGCCACATGGTCCCTGCTGCCACACCTCGATGCCCCTCATGCCCAATGTCATTTTGGAATCTGTAAAGGGGTCTTGGTAGGAAAATCCCATTGCAGTGCTGGCAGCAAGCCTGAAGGGAAATCAACTCTGCTTACCAGCATGACCAGGGAGGCTCTGCTCCCCACAGACCCTACGGGCTTGGGGCATCAGCTCACAGGCTATTGGAAAACTTTGGAATGATTATTAGTAAACAGCAAATCCATCCAAGGAGTTCTCCAAGCACCCAGAGTCCCCTACTGCAGGAGCGAAATGGGAAGGACACAACCCAGTCTCCCATTTCCAAACTGGGGTGCCTGGCGTTGGGTCCAGGTGGGAGCCTGACCAGGGACATCCCAGCATTACTGATCCCTGGGATGAATGGTGGGAGCTTTGGCTCTCTGGACAGTATCTTTGCTGTTTAACAAGAGGTCAGTGTGGGCATCTTGTCTGCCCTTCTCCTCATCCTGCCCATCCTCTTTTCCCCTCTTAAATAAGGGAAACAGCCCGCTGGTGCTGCACCCCACTGACACCCCAAAGTCACAGAGTCCATGTGACCCTGTGGGATTCCTGCTTGATGCTTTCCTGGGGTACCAGGACATGGTTGCACCTGCAGACAACACAAGAACCCCCACCTGCCTCTGCTCCCCACCTCAAGAGCATCTCCCTTGTTCTGGTTTCAGGTACAGACCTGAGACTTCGAGCTGCCCGTCTGTGCTGCCCAGCCCCACGCCATCGGGCGATGCTCTGCACCCCGATCCTGGGACTGCAGGGTCCCTGTCCCCCCACAGCCCCCATCTCCTGCCTGTGCCCCCCACGCCCCCCTTCCACGGCCAACTTCAGTGCCCTCCTTCCCGCCGACGCTGCCGCCGGAGGGACAGATGGTGCCCTCGGAGACACACCTGCTTGGGTTTTATCTTGGCTCCCAACTTGCATTATTTCACCCGCCAGCCTGCTACGTACCCGTGCCATCCGCACGCAGCTCACTGGGGGGGCGTAAAAACCCAGACCCCCAACCCACCCAAACCCAGAGCTGAGCTCCCCCGCCTCCGCCGCCCCCCCCAGCCCCGTCCACAGGGTAAGGTGACCTTTGCATGGAAGCAGCTTCCCCCAAAGTCCCCGGCAAGGCTGCCCCCTCTCCCCCCGCCGCCGCCACCCAGCTCAAAGGTGTGGGAATCCGAGGAGCGCTGTGAAACCCTCCCTGCTCTCCCAGGCAGTGAATACACCCAGCCAGCTCCCCACTCACTGTCATTCATCTCTGCTCAGTTCTATATATTGTTCTGCCTCTCCTCAGCTATAAAGAGATTTAGTTGGATTTGCTGCTTCCTTTTTTTCGGTTTGTTTTTTAAATACCTGATGAGTATGGAGACCCCAACGTCCTCGCAGTTTGCATATACTCTGCTCCATATCTCTTGAATAACCTTTTTTTCTGCGTCTGAGATCTCTTCACTTCTTTCCCATCTCTCAATCTCCATTTCTCCCTGGACTTTCTCCATGAAAAACAGCCGGCAGGATCCTCCGGGAAGCCAGGAGGAGATAAAGGGAGATGTGTGTGAGCGGGTATATCCTGCGAGAGGAGACAAGGTGTTTGCTCGGCGGCCGTGCGGGTGCTGGCGGCTCTGCGATGTGTGGATGTATATGAGAGTGTGTGTGTGTGTGTGTGTGTGAGAGAGAGAGCTCGGCTGCCTGTTGGCGTGTTTATATATGTAATTTAAAAAATATCCCAGAGGTATGATGCGTGCAGTCAGATCTCAGATCTCCCAGTGCTGTCCATGGCTGTAGTTAGCTTCAGCTCGCCTCGGATGTGTGTGGCTGACTGATGAGGAACTGCCTAAAAGTAAAATATTCAAAGGCATTGCAAGACCAGCCTCTTCACCAATGTGTGAACGTGAGCTCACTTTCTCCCTCTCTCCTCCTCTCTCCCACTCCTCCCTCCTTCTCTTTTTTTTTTTTTTCTCCACGAAAGGGAGGGATGAGAGCGATGTTCTGGGCAACATCAGGACGGTGCTGGCGGGGGGAGGTAGGGCTGGAAGTTTTTTTTCCAGCCCTTTGTAAACAGCTCAGAGGAAATTCAGAATCCAAAGTGCTGAGTTAAAGTTAGCCCAACCTCTGGCTGCTCCAAGTTCTGCCTTGGTTCTCCTCTTTGCCCTCTCTGATTTTGCAGGAGGTGATGTTTGGAAGGACAGACCCACACTCCCCTCTGATTCTTGGGGCGAGAGGGGAACACAAGGCACCCCCACTGTGAGCATCTCTTTGCCCTCCAAAAGAGATTGTGGTCAGTCCCATAGGGACTTTTTTAATGCCGAGAATTTGCTCTCCCTTCTCGTGGCAGGACCCAACTGAAAGGGATCTGGAGTTAAGACACTTGTGAAATGAAGGTATTACTGTCGTTCTGCGATTGCATCGCTCCTGGCATTGCCTTGACAGGGAACACCTCCACTCCAGGCTTCCCACCGCCTTCGTGGGTGTGCTTTTGGGCTGGTTTTTACCCAAATGCCATCTCCAGCTCCTTGGCAATCCGGCATATTAAACCCGCAGCACAGTCCATTTGCACAGCGAGCAGGAAAATCCTACGGAGACTTGTAATAACCGGCAGTCCCCCAGAGGGGGATCAGAGACAAGGGAAGCAGCGGGTGAGCGCAGCCGCCTCCCGCACCCGCTGCGCACCCTCGCAGGGCAGACAGGCAGACGGACGGACAGACGGGCTGCGGGTGTGCTCTGACACCCGAGCAGGCAGGCTGGGGGGTGGCTGAGCCCCTTGGGGATCTGGGGCTTTGTTACTGCAGATCTGTCGAGGCTTTTTGCCTTGTATTTCTCCTCCAAACCATCCCTGGCCACCTCCCCGTTAGCAGCCGCCAGACTGGCGGTGTCAGCAAATTTGCTCTTGCAGAGCTAATGAGAGCTGGTGGAGAACACGCCGCCCGCAGATCCCCCACTGTGGGTCCCCCAGTGAATATGTGCTGGGACAGACCGGGAGCCCCAGGCACCCGTGAATCCCTGGGCTCAAGTACAAAGCTCATCTGGGGGCTGCCAAAACCACCGGTGTGACAACACAGCAGTGTGGCCAATCTAACCCGGCCAGGGGTCGGGAATCTTTCAATAACACCATCACCAGCTGCTGAATCATCAGATTTTCACCAAGTTTTTGGATTTGCCTTCTGCCCATTGGCCACTGGGATTATTGTCCATGAGCCTCTGCTCAAACATTAACTGCAAAGTCCCCAGGTGGTCACCATGCAGCAGAGAAACCCCTCTGGTCCAAGGGTGGCATGGCCAAGCTTATTGCCTGCCCTTAAAGTGCAGGGGAAGAGGTGCTTTAGACTTAGCTTAAACACAGAGAGACCCAGCTTAAAACCTGAGCAAAACAGCAATGCAGGGCAAGCACTTTCAAAGAAAGGGGAAACAACCAAATTCTGACCAGTATGAACAGTGGGGCAATAATCTAAGTGGAGCACTGGTTATCACTTGCTGTGTGTTTAAAGAAAAGGACTCTTTGAAGCTTTTGTACCTGGTGTCCTCATCCACACCGGCACCTGGTTCCATGGTGAGCCTGGGCACAGTGGGTGCATTGCTTTGCTCCCTGGCACCAGGAGTTGAAGGGTCTCTGCTCAAGAGTCTCCATTTAGAAATATTAAAATATTAGAAAAATTAGAAAAGTATGTGAGAAGTCCCCCAGCCTCTTCCAGATTTCTGCCTCCCTCTCTGGGGTCATCACATCAGGCCCTGGCAGGAGCCCAGCCCTGTTCCCATGTGCCATCCCACTCTGCAAAGAGGAGAGGGAGAGTAAAGTGGTGGTGATGCTCCACTGCCTCCAAATCCCAAATGATCCCAACAGCCCTTCACTTCTGTGTCTTGTCCCAGACATGGGGCATAAATCAGGGGAGTGCAGGCACACTCTGTCACGTGCCTGCTGCCCGTTTCCATGGTTTCCCGCGAGTGTTGCTCTCCAGGGCTTGGGGTTAGGAGGTGACTTGCTCCAGAAGGAGAAAGATGCTGCCTTGATACCATTGCAGCCTGCTGTCCCAGAAGGGATCTCAGCATAGTGCCTGCTGCCAAGGCAGGGAAGTCTGGCGCCATGGGGTTCAGGGTGGGAGACAGAGAACCTGGTCCCCATGGCCAGCAGGGAGGCTGGATCAGCCTGGGTGCTCCATATTGAAGAAATCTCTCCATCTCTCTCAGATCCCAATTCATTTCAACACCCTGATCCCTCTCGCCTCACCAGTTGAGCATTGCAGCCCTCCTGCTTTCCACTTCCAACTCATATGGACCTGTCCCCACGATGAGGTGACACTGTGGTGCCCTATCCCTCCTGAGCCTGAGTCTGCTTCTACCAGAGCTTCTGCACAACAGGGAGAGATCAAAGCCATCCTCCACCCTGGCTGCAGAGGGTGGGGATGGATTTCCAGGCCCTCCAAGCCTCTGCTTGTGGTGTATCATGTTCCTGCGGGGTCTGTACCTGCCTGCCCACGGCTTCTCCCACTCCCCCTGTGCCCTCCCACATTGCCTCTCCTCCTCCCGTGCGCTGGGTGCAATGAGAAATGTACTTGGCTCTCGATCCTCGAGTGGGAGGTGAAGGCAAAAAATCCCAAGACTTCAGCTCCACAGTGTGTGGGATGTGGATGATGGCAGATCCCCACCCTTGACTCCTCCACTGTCTCTGGGGTGAAGGCAGACATCCAAAATCCAGACCCTCGGGGCTGAGCCCACCTTCTCTTGTGCCTGAGTTCAGCCTCATGATTTGGTTCCTGGAGAAAAGTGGGCAACTTCTTGTGTCCCCTGCAATGTCAGCTCCCTGGGAACTTTGGACACTCACCATTAGTTGGTGTGACTATTAGTTGGGAAGACACCCTGTGAACTCCCTCAGGGAGCGCTTTGGGAAAGAGCTGCAGGACCTACCCCAAGCCCTTATTGCAGGGGTTCAGCAAGAATCCCTTCTCCAGGCCAGAACAGGAGCAGTCCTGGGATTTTAAGTGAAATAAGGCTCAAGGCAAGAGTGTGGTGCATGCCATGTTGGGTGTTGCACCTTCATCCTCCTCCCGGAGGCACTCTGGGCTGCTTTGATACCTGATGTGGTGACACTGGACTTGTCACCCTGAACTTTGCTGAAGCAAAGCCCCTGTTTGCCAGCCTGGCTCACCCAGCAATGCCCTCAGCATGCCATGCCTCTCTCTCCCTCTTCCTAATCCAGCCCTGCTGCCAACTGCAAAGTCCTGGCCTGAAAAGGAATAACGAGACTTTAGGAAACAGCTTTGCAGTGCTGCTACCCAGGGAGGGAAGGATTTAGCCTAAAGCCTGTACAAATGCTCTGTGCTTATTGCAGGTTTCCTTCCCCCAGCTTCTCTGATCCCGTGAGACCTGTGTGCAATCCTAATGCTCCAGCGCTGTGCCGGCAGTGCCGGTGGTCTGAGAGCCATCGCTGTGGGATCAGGCTGGAGCACAACGTGCCCCCCTAACCAGGGGGTTCAAAGGGGCTGCAGCCAGCAGGACCCCCAGGTCCAGCTGGGGTTGCATCGCTGTCTGAATCTCCATCCCATGGTGAGCCCCCATGGGATCCCAGTTTAATCAGGTAGTCTTTGTCCATGTTGCTGGAACACTTGGTCACCAATTTACTTGTAAAGACCGGCGGTGTCGAGAAACTGGGATTCCCCCAGTTCTATGTCCTCAACTCAGCTGGGAAGAGCTGGGACAGGGAAGTGATGATGTAGGGAGCTGCTGTCCCCTCCCAGCCCCGGGCAGCCCTGGGAAGTGATACCCAAGCTGCTGGTGCAGGGCAAAGCTGGGAGCAGACATTCCTCTGCTGATGGAATCCAGACCGCAGGCAGCGCTGCCAGAGCTGTGGGGAATATGCTTAAACCAAACCAGCCCAGACTGTCCTTCTAACATGGAAATAGGGTTTGTCTGCTCTGAGGTCCAAGTCCAACAATGCAAGTTGTGCAGAGACCGAGGTGTCACTGATGGAAACCCCCCAGTGGGTCCCTGCCCTGAGCCCCCAGCTCCCAGAGGAGACCTCAACCCCTGCAGCCACTCTGACCTCCAGCTCACCACCCTCACATGTTGGAGCAGGATGGTGTGGGATGCTGGGCATGCTGGCCTGGGGACTGGGACAGCAGCAGCACAGGGGGGATGCCTGGAAAGGGAGCATGGGATGGAGACTCTTGGCAGCAGCAGACAGAGGGGAGGTGGTGGGTGCAACGGGGACAGCAAAACCTCCCCATGACCTTAATCCTTACATCAGCTTTCCACCTCCCTCCCCAAAAAATCCCTACCAACCCACACAGTCTAAAAATCCCCAAGGATTACAACATCCAGGGGAATAGGAAGCAGAGGAGCCTTGGGAGTGGGGCTGAATGCTGCCCAGTGCTCACAGGCAGGGCAGGGCATGGCGAGAAGCTGCCAAGGCAGTCCTGGAGAACACTTCGAACCCAGACCAACCTGTTCCTCTCCTGGGAATGTTGCAAAAACCCCCAGTCCCACACTGGGATTTGAGGAAACTGAAACCTTGTGATGCAACTGGGAGAGATGGAGCAAGAGACACTCAGGAAGCAGATGACAGATCCAGAACCACAGGGCTTCATGGACAAGGCATCAGCCAGCTGCTAAACTTCCTCAGACCCTGAACAGCCTCTGGTGTCCCCACCTTCCCCTTCACCCCCTGTGCCCAGCTCTCCCCGCGGGAGTGTGGCCCCTGTCACAGCCAGACCCTTCAGTGGTAACTGGGGATGACAAGGTTATTGGGACACAAGTTGACACTTCCAAACAGATTCTCTTTGCTGCTCTTTTCCTTCCTGAAGCTGGTCTGAGCTTGGCAGGGATTGCTCAGGAAAGCCAGTAAGGTAATATATTCATGTCATCTCACATTTGGTGCCAGGACATGAAGTAAACACCATCAGGGACCTCGCTCTGGTTCAAAGACAAGCCCTGATTCTTATTCCGGTCACATTATCCATGGTCCTTGTACAGCTTCATTGATTCATATCTTAAAAAGAAAAGCCTTCAAAACCCATTAAGTCTGCCCTGCCATTCCAGCCCTGCTCTCAGGGGCCAGGGCAAGAAGCATTAACTAATCTGCTCACATTACCTTGCCTTTGAACCGGGCACCTCTTGGCATCAATCAAGGGTGTTTGGAAGTGATCCGCTGCCACACGGGGTGAGTTTTGGCTGCCAAGGTCACCAATTACCTCAGTGCCAAAGTCATTCAATTCCAGAAGATGTGTTTTGCATTGCAAAGGTCACCCAAGTGAGTGGAGGGACCAGCACTTAGGCACTGCCCCCTGCACCGGGTTCCCTTCTGCACCCAGGGTTCACGTGCCCACAGAGGGATGGTGGGGCAACCCAGGTGCCCTGTTTGGTTATGGAGGCTGTATGGATATAACAAGTCTCCAAAGGACCAAGCTCAGGGCCTCAGGCAGCATCTGGGGTGCAAGAGTGGGGACTCTGCTGGTGTCAGCTTGGCTGGGTCCCGGCAAGGGGAGAAGGGTTTACAAGCAGGATGTCCTCCCAGGGATTACGAAAGCCAGGCTGCCTATTGCCAGGGAAAAGAAGGTCCTTCCAGCCTCCTGGGCTTCAGCTCAGCCAGAAGCCGCTGTTTATTTGGCTTCAATGAGTTCACAGCATACCGAAACATGCTCCTGGGGGCCCAGTGTGCTCCAGAGAAGCTGGACAGGACATCGGGCTTGGCCACCCCACGCGCTCCCCGGTGCCTTGCATAAGGCAGCTCCGCACCCTCTGTCCGGCCTGACTTACACTCAGGAAGAAATTATTCACTCTTGCCTCCATCTGGCTGCAGGACACACTTGGGATGTTTCTTCCACTACTCTCACAAAGGCTTCCCATCCTGCCGGTGCCAGTAACAAGGCCAGATCCATCCCCTTTGCTCCCGGCTGACCCCCAAGTTCAGGAACAGAGACTGGATGGCCTTAGAGGAATTTGGTTTTACTTGACATTTCAAGTGCTGCTTGAGACTGTTGTTTTCAGGGCTTGTAGTACTTTGGGAGGACATATCCGCCAGGAGGGGATTAACCACAGCTGTCCCAGGCCCCTGCCATGGCTGGACTTGGGAGGGGGAATCTTTGGCCCTGGATGGATGGGGATGGAAAACCAGGCTTCCTGGAAAGCTCCATTTTGATTTCTTTTAGACCCAACCACTCACTGAACCTGGACCCATCTAGGTTGCTTGGATTCAGTTCTGGTTTCAAAACCCCTTTTACAGGGGGAAGCTGTTTTCCATCTGAGTGCCCAGCCTGGGGCTTTTCTCAGCTGTCCTGCTGCAGCCAACATCCATCCCATGCCACAGCCCCGGGGCCAAAACGGAGCAGGGGCATTGGGAGAAGCTGCAGGGTTGTGTGCACAGCCCCACAGGGAGGCACGTCCCAACTTTGGTGAGCACCAGAGTTAGACCCTTGAGTGCCTCCACAGCTCAGAGCCCACTGCCCAGTGTCCACATGGGGCAGGCAGTGCTGGGGGTGTAGGCAGAGAGCATTTACAAGAGGAACCTCATGGAAAAACCTCACCTGGGGTCAAAACCCTACATATGCCCAGGAAGCCACTGCCTGCAGCTCCCTGCTTTGCTCCAGGGCTCTTCTCCAGGTCAGGGCCATGACCACCATTAAGCCTTACATGTATGTGTGTCCACAGGTTTGCATGTGCACATACAGCTGTCTACCCTCACCCTCTCTCTTCCAGAAATGTTTTCCCAGTTGTCCTCTTTAACCTAAACCCACAAAGTCACTCCAGAAGACGTGTCCTGCATTGCAAAGGGCTGTGCGAAGGCATTTCACTGCCTGTGGAAGTGATAGTGGAGGGAAAGGCTTCCCTGGAAAGACAATGGAATGGGCACGGAGATCTGGAGGAGATTGTAGGGCCAGTGCCATTCTGTGGAGAAAGGTATGTGTGCTGCTGAGTGATGGGAGAGCGGGGAGGAGGAGGCAAACCCAGCCCGGGCGAGGGAAGGATGCAGACAAGGTCTTGGGATCAGCTGGCTGAGACATGTCCACAGGGAATTACAGGCAGGTCTGAGCCTGTCAGATTACTGGAGCCAGGAAGGGGGGAGCGGGTTGAGGCAGGTCTGGCAGGCAGAGGGATAGAGGAGCTGGAGGAAAAGGGAGGAACAGGGGGAAGGTTGGCAAAGAGGGGAGGGAGGCACACGGGAAAGGAGTGAGCAGAGGGGAGCACCCAGCCCTGGTGGTGTGGGACTGGTGGGGGCAGGAAGACAGACTAGGGGTGCCATGGGGTGGATGGGGTGGGAATGGGTTTGATCCATGACACGTCACCTCCAGCACCCACCTGGCCAAGGTGTGGGGCTGGGACCAGCCAGGGCAGATGCACATGCCAAAACCAATTAAGTGCTCAGTGGGTCACAGACCAACTGCTGGGCTCCCTCCCGTCCGAGGCCAGGGGAGAGCGTCCTCATTTGCTGCCTCTTAATTACATCTGATCCTGCCTTAAATCCTCCTAAAACCTTCCCTGAGAGCTTTCAGGTGGCTGCTGGGGAAAGGTGCCCACGAGCCAGGGGTGACAGGCCATCCAGGCACGGGTGGCAGCCCTGGGCTGAGTGGTGGCTCCAGGAGGGATGTGAGGGGCTGTTGGCACCGCGTGGTGATGGAGGAAGCGCCATGTGCACCACAATCCTGGTCCTCGGTCCACTGCTTCTGTTGCTGCGGCGCCGCTTCTGCAACAAAGTCGAACCGTATGTCCTCTCCCATCCCCTTCCTGTCCCCTCGGGGCCCTGGGGGTGGGGACGGGAGGGTGAGAAGTGGCCTTGGGGTGGAGGGTCTCTCAACTCAGCCAATGATCTATTCTTGGAGATATTGGGGTTCCTTCTGGTTTCAGTTCTCTGGGTGACACCAGGAGACATTCCCTCGAGCTGGGCAGAGGGGAGCCCTCTGTGATGTGCTGTCACCTCCTCTCCAATGCACCAGTGAGAGCAAGGAGGAAATGCAAGATTGGTCCTCCTGCCTTTCTGGTGCAAAGGGCCAGGGCTGAACTCCTGGGATGCTTTTACATGCACCGATCAAGGTGCATTTCCCAAATGGAGCAGTCCAGTCCCTGCCATCCATCCTGGCAAGCAGCCTGGATGCCTGTCTGTGTTCATGCCTCAGCCTGGGAGGAGACTGAGCAGTAATCTCAGCTGTGGAGACATCACCAGGCTACCAGTGACACTCAGCAGCACTCAGCTGGTGTAAAACAGCCCCAGGGAGATCCTGCTCCATCCTTGGGGTCCCAGGAGTGTCTGGGTACGTGGGATGCTCGAGAGCATGGGCTGAATGTTGGCTCTCAGCAGTCAGCAGCCACCACCCTGCAGCCGTGGCCCTGTTGCACTGTGCTCCGTGTTCACACACACGCTCACACTCCTCCTGGCTCTGAGGCAATGGCAGGGAGCAGATGGGAAGGGACTTGCTGCAGTCCCACACCGAGGCAATGACAAAGCTGCGACAGGAGGGCAGGGTCACCTCCTGCTCGGTGCCTCCCCGCTGCGCCACGGGCACGGTGCCGGCGGCTGCGGCTTCCACTACCTGCAGCTCCCCCGTGCCTTTTGGGAGGGAGTTTTGTTCCCGTTCAGCTCTCGCTTGGCTTCAGCTCGGTGGCAGCAGGGCCGTGCTCTCGGCGAGGCCGAGCATTGCCCTCGCTTGCTGTGCAGCCGCCTGCTCCAACACCAGGCTCAGCCCGGGGAGGTTTCCGCTGGAGACGCACAAATCTATTTACCACTGGAGACTGGAGACATCTGAAAGTGTGGAGGTCAAATTGGCACTTAATGAGCCAATTAAGTCAGGGCAGGGAGAAACAAGACTCAAAGCAGGGAAGGCATCTCCTGGCCTGCGTGCCCCCAGCCCTCCCCGTGCTACCTGCAGCACGGCACCGGCGGAATTCAACATTCATTAAGGGCCTGAGCAGGGCTGGGGGCTGCCTCTGGGCAGGGGGTATTAGGGTGGCTGGCAAGGCTGGCAGCCTGCAGCTTCCAATTGTCCTTTGGAAGCTGCAGGACAATTGGGCAGCACTGCCCACACATGGGGCAGGTAGTAGCTGGGGGACAGGTCACCTGGAGCGATGGCACTGAAGGCACAGTGTGCAGACAGTGCAGTGCCCCGGTCCTGGGAAGGCAGATCCAACTGCAGCACAAGCCCTGCCCATGGGAGCAGTGTGAGAGGGCAGCTTGTAAGGAGCAAGCAGTGGGAAAGCACAAATCCGTGCAGGAGGAGACAGGAAGGAGCCTGGAGCTGAGAAAGCTGGGGCTGGGAGGGACACTGGTGCTGCCCTTCCTGCTCATGGCAGGATCAGTGCTCCTTCCACCACATCTAAACTGGGGCCCTGCAGCCTGGTCAGTCCTAGCACCCATCTGGTTTCACCATCACCACCATCACCATCGTCAATGCTTGGCCAGCGAGACAGCAACACAGCCCACAGAGAAGCCACATGCCTCTGGAATAGTTTTTTTAGTGATTAATTGCTCTCACCATTAACTACCAGTGCCTATTAAGAGATTTTCTACTTGCTCTATTTTGGACATTCATCTACTTGCCTTGCTCTGTGCTGGCATCAATCAGAGCCATTCTGGTCTATACCAGGAGAGATTCTGTCTTCAGCCTTTCCTATCCTGGAAAAGAGAAGTAGCAAAAGCAAGAGAAAAGTCCCACAGGGACTGGGGAGAAGTGGTACAGGAGATCAAGGCAGAGTGGACCAAGGCTTCAGATGGAGATGGTGGAGGTCAGGCAGCATTCTCAGGACCAGGAACAGACCTGTGGCACCAGAGCCCCAGTACAGTTTTGATCCAACTGGGTTTTGGTGAGCTAGAGGACCAGGCTCAGTCTGGTCAGGCACCGGAACCCCAAACAGTAACAAAGACCATGATTTTCCAAATGTGCACTGCTGTGGATGACAACTGGATTAAAGACAATCCTGAAAAAACAGCACACAATGAAGAAAAAGTCAGGAGCCCGCATGTTCCACGGGATAAACCTGGCTCGGTGCAGGATCAACCCTCTGTCTCTGACGTCCCCGTGTGCGAAGCAGGGCGTGCGTCCTGGGCAAAGGACACAAATGAACAACACAGGCAAGATCAGATTATGTGAAATCCTCTGCTCACTTGACCTCCTTCACGTCCCTGTCTTCTATTTATATACCTTGGGGCTGCCAGGGATGGTGCAGGTTGTCCTTGGCCCACACTCGCAGGGCTGGAGGGCTTGGCAGGGGGTCTGTGGGGTTAAGGTTGGCCCCTGGAGCTGGCTGCCATCATCTCCAATGGAGAGGTTTGGAGAGTTTCCTCCCAGCATCCCAGCCATGGGTTCTGTTATCCCCCACCTCGCTGGAGTTGAAAAGCAAACTGGAACACTACCCTGGACTAACATCTCATCAAGGGACAGGAAGGTCAAGAGGGACTCCTTGGGCTTCGGTGCTTGGATTACCTGAACGAGCAGTGATTTATCCTTTGTTGTATGTGATATTTAATGAGGAGGTCCTGGCCGGGGGCCAGGGCTGGTTATGCATTTCTGTTCTGTTTGCCTTTCTCATGTTCCTCCCCTCCTGCCCCTTCCTGGCTGGAGCTGCTCCTGGTTTTGGGGAGGTAGAAATGATGCTGGCATGGAACCCAGGGTTGGGTTTTGGTACCAATCCAGCGCTGGAGGATGCAGGGCACTAAGCACGCAAGGGAGTACAGGAGCACTCAACAGAGCACAGGAGCACCCACAGGAGCCTACTGGGAAGGGTCACATCTGTGAGGGGAGATGTGTTCCACAGAGAGCTCTTAGAGATGGATCAGGCTTGGTGGGGCAGTGCTGGACTATGGCAAAGCAAAGGAGGCTCTTTGGAGAAGTGAAACGTGCATTTGCCTTGCTGCTGTTTTTTCAGCCCCCTCCCAACAGGCTGGACATGAATTCTCCATGCCCCAGAGGGGTTATTTTCCTAGGACTGGGAGCCAGGGCCACGGAGAGAGGAAGCATTTAGTGCCTGTGGCGATCTCTCCCCTCATGAGAACACCTTTGTCACACCCCACACATGGTGCTGCAAGGCAAGAACAGACCCTCTGCACCCCAGGCTGGAGAAAACAGAGCCAGCAGTTTGGCATCATCTAGATTAACCTTCCAGCTTATTTCCCTCTGGAAAGCAGGACGTGACCTCCTCATTTCCACCGCCCAGGCACGGCTGGCAGCGGTGGCACACGGCTCTGCATCTCCAGGCTGGAGCAATCAGCGCGCAGCAGGCAGGCACAGACAAGTGTCAGCTGAATTTCTGTGAGACCTTAAATACATTAGCAAGGCCACAAACACTGCTCCAAAGTGCTGCAGGCACAGCCGAGCCAATAAATAACCCCCAAACCCACCGGCAAGAAAACACCCCTCCTCTTTCCGTGGGAGATAAGGCTCAGCATCGCTGTCCCCCCTCACGTCTGCACAGCAACGGAGCGGATCCGCTCTCTCCCTTGCTGTGTTCAATCCAGTACCAGAAGGGTCAATTCTGTGCCACATCTGCGGAGTCATTATCCTGTCGGTTATATAAATGTCTGGGCATGCACAAAAGGCAGTGCTGATACAGTGGCTCCGACACCAACTCTCTCCAACACCTGCTTTTCAGCTGGGGAAGAGAGCTGAGCACAAGAACATCTCGAGAGCTGTCACACAGAAGGCTGCTGTCTTTCAAGCTGAATGGAGGTCTAAATAGCTCTCACTTCTGCTTTAGAATCTCATTTCTAAATGCAATTAATACTGGCATATGCATAATGAGAGACTGACGAGTGAATACAGACTCCAGCAATAAAGAAGCCAGCCCCAAGTGCTATGTAAATATTACAAATCCTCACTAGGAGCTGACCCGGGGAAGACAGCTTTCTGATGATTAAACCCAAGTGACAATACGACTGGATTCCTACATCTGTCACAATACTACCTGCTGATACATAATGAGCTACGCTAAAAGAACTCGTTCTTGCTGCTCTTCAGTGCAGATAAAATGTCTATTTGTAGAATGTAATTAATCTCTTCTTCAAAATCAGGAACCTTAGTGTCCTTGGTAACAACATGCCAGTGACTCAGAGAGCATCTCTGGTTTTTCCTCTGATTTTGGAGTGAGGTATTGAAAGTGACCCCAAATTCTAGCACTGCAAAGGAGCTGTGCTTCACAAGTGGAAAAGCCAGCTGGGTGTCTGGAGGTGGGGATGGGTTTTACCCACCTCTCTGGGCTCTGCAGGGCTCCTCTGGCAACCCAAGGAGGTTCCTGGACTTGTTTCAGCTACGTTCCCTGTGATGAGACACGCTCTGTCCCAAGACCTGGTCCCCAACCCATAGAGAACAAATTCCCTTTTACCATGGGGTGTAACCAGGCAGAGCAAGGCCAAAATTACGGGATGAAGCTGCTCCCCCTTTTTCCTGGTTTCCCCAGCAGTAAGTGCTGTGTGATTGCTCTCTGTGTGTGTCCATGCACACACGTGTGTCTGCTCCCCCAGATGGCTTTTGAGCCTGCTGGCTTGTTTCAGCCAAGTTTGGCAGGGGATGGAAGTTCAAAGACATCCAGTCCCCACCAGGCAGTGAAGATGCAAAGCCATGACCCCCAGCATGGCAGTGGGATGCAGGGAAGCGCTGCTGGAAGAGCCCCTGGTCCCTTTGAGGTTTTGCTTGGGCATCATCTGCTCCTCCAGCCACCCCACTCTGGGCTGGCTGAGATTCGTGCTGGAAAGGCAAAGTCACTGCAAAGCACCAGGGGCCATATCTGCTTTCTATGAATTTCAGTGGGAAGCAACCACTGCTGGATGTTGCTCACTGACCCAGTTCCAAAGCCCAGGGGAAGGATGGGCCGTGATACAGGGACAGCTGGTTGGAGAGAATGATGGAGAACTTTCATGATTTATTTATTTCCTAGCAAAAAAAAAAAAAAGAGAAAAAAAAAAGAAAAGAAAAAAGCATTGTTGGAGAAAATTAGCATATTCCAGGCTAAACTGTGCTGCAGAAATTCCTTGTGGGACTTGAGATGAGGAGCCTGGTCCCCCTGCAAGGGACATTTACCCTGCTGCTGCACACTGCTTTGGAGAGCCGTGGGGACATGGGGAAAGGGGGGGTTTGCTGTTACAGAGTTATCACTTTCCTTTTGAAAGGGGCTGCAATTGGCACTGCTGCCCACAGCTCATCCCATCTCCTCTGTCCCCAGGCACTCCGAGGGAGAGGAAGAGACCAGGACTGAGGCCAGCTCTGACTCAAGCACTACGTGACACCACTTTGGAGTAAAAGCCAGGTGGGATGTAGCAGTTATCTGGGATGATGCGGATTTGGGGAAACTGTGAAAAGGAAGTGCTAGCTTGGGGTAAAAAGGCCTGTCACATTTTAATGATGTTTTTCTCTTGTTTTATCCAGGATTTCTAGGTCTTCCTGCCTACTGGTGAGCCTGTGAAGTCTCAAGAAAAGTGTCTCGCTCTAGGGAAAGGAAAGTATAGCCTGGAACTGCCAGATTGGAAGGAAACCCCCCATTTTTCCAATTACTTTCAATAGGAGCTCAGTTCCCAGGTGAGGGCACATCCAGCTCTTTCTCTGTGGCCTCCCACCCACTGTCTGGATGCCAGGAGCACCTTGTAGGGACAGAAAAGGCAGCAGAGCCAGTGGTAATCCATCTGGGATGGGGTGCAGGTTTCCCAGAGAAGCTATGGATGGTCTTCCAAACCAAACAATTCTGGTGGTTCTGTGTTGAATTTGTGACTGATGTGGCTTTGTGTCCTGTTCATTGACCCCAGGGAGTGAGGGCTGGCTCTGGGGTGTCCGTCTGTGGCTCCCAGAAAAGGTAGGGCAACTCATAGGCCTTGGCCCTGGGAGGGAACCTTTGGTGTTGAGGGTGAGGGGGCACATGTGTGGAGTTCTGGGGGCAAATTGAGGCCAGGGCTCATTCCTGATCCCCCCCGGGGGTGCTGAATGCCCAGAGCAGCTCAGGGACTCACCTTGCCCTGCCTTTCCTTTGGCAGATCCCCCCAGTCTTCTAGCCTTTTCTGTCCCAGCTCTGATCATACAACTAATGATGATTCCTTCTCCTCCTGCAGCTCCCCCATGCCCTGCAGGCAGCACCCAGCCCATCGGCACACACCAAAACCCTCCGCAGACCAACCCACAACACCAACCTGAACACTGACAAACCCACATCACCCAGCTGCCCTCCCACGGCTCAGGGAGAGTCAGGCTCTGGCTTAAACACTGGTGCAGGAAGGAACTTTGCCTGTCTAAGGCTGAGCCCTGGGTTGTGTTGTGTCCAGCAGGCCCAGCCGTAGCGCAGCCCGCGGGCACGGGGCGATCGGGGGCCCTGCCCCGCAGCTTTCCCATCGCTATAAAAACATTAATAAAAGATCAGTTTGCAGACACAGCTTGCTGTAGATGACAGCATTAGAGGCGCATCTGTTTCTCCTAAGCACCAGTCTCATGCTGGGTTTATCTGGTCCATTTGTGGCAGGGAAAAGTTGCTTTCGGCGTTCGGAGATGTCTTGTGTCTGGGAGAAGTGGGGGGAGGGTGGGGGTGAGATATATTTTTGGCTCTATTTAGCCACAAAAATTTGGTATTAGAATAAAGAAAAATGTTCCTGTTTTCTGTTTGCTGCCAAACTGAGGCAGAGGATTTCTTGTGCAAGCCTTCATTTGTTTCAGGACTCGGTGTCCTGTTGGAAAAATAAATGCTCTGATGGGAAAAGTCTATCTGATCAGTCATTGGGAATGGTGGGCTCACAAACATCAGCTTCAACTAACTGAAAAAGCAGTTCCTGAAGCTTTTGCCAATAGATATTAATCAGAAGGAGATAGGTCTTGGGGTTTTTTTTATGAGTGGAGTAGTTACAAGCTGAATCCTTTCTGTGGGCACAGTTCTGCTGGCCTCACCAGCAGGGCTGGCATGAATTTTCACTGGCAAATACACCCTGTTTGCACCCAAAACAGGCTGTTTGCTCCTTCTGAGAGCCAACCACTGCAGACAGCCATAGCAGGACAGAGCATTGGAGGAAGGAGAGTGGCTGAGCAGCGATGGTGGGGAAGAAGCCTTGGATGCGGCTCCTCTCCAGGATGCTCCTGGCTGATGGCAGCACCCTCTCCCCATCCTGGGGCTGTAGGGTCACCTCCCTGCCACAGATATCAACAAGAGCTCCCAGCAGCTTGATTCTCCACAGTGAGAATTTGACAAAAGTCTGTAGAGTTTTCCCTGTAGTTTTTTCCCCGTTAAGTTTTTTAATTAAGCCTTTTCAACTTCAACTCATGTTAAACAATTTTTTTTCTCCTTTTTGGCAAAAGAAATATTATGATCGGGAAGAATAGAACTGCTTTTACCTGGAGCTGCCTTCATTTTATAGGAGATTAAAACCAAGATACAGAGTCAATAATGCCAGGGAGGGAGGTCAGGGGATGAATACAATACTGTGCTGAAGGCAGCGCAGAAGAGATTGGGAGCTGAAAAGACAAAAGCTTACCAGGATTGATCCCCAAAAGCAGAATCAGCTCTTCAGATGATACAAATCACCTGGATTCCCCTGACATGCTGGTATTGCTGTAGCATGGCTTTTAGGTATTGATTTAAGGGAAAATAAAGGTCAAGGGCTTAGCTGCAGAGGAGGCATCAGGGTAGAGGCTGTTCAGCTCTGAGTGGGCAGAGAGGAGCAACAAGGAGGATCTGCAAGGTCAGAAACAGGATGGAGAAGAGCCCCAAAAAATATGGGTGTGTGCTGGAGCTATGAGAGCCCCAAAGATTAGGAGCAGAGCCTTGCTGAGGGGAGGCCACTGGAGCCCTAATCTGCAGGGTTAGCCCAGGCACAGTCATCCTGGGTTTAGGGAAGTCCAGATTTTAGTCTGGACCTTCCATCCATAACTCTGACCTTTCCCCCCATTTGGACTAGCACACAAAAACTCCCAGAAAGTACAACAAGGGGGCCAGATGGAAACGGTGCCTGCAAATGTCACGGTGCTGCCGGGAACAGGGTCAGTGCACTGCAAACCTGGGTGTGCAAACATCGCTTGCTAAATCAACTGCAGCACGGGGCTGCTGTAGATTTGGGGGATAAAGGTTTCCTGAGCCATGGAAAGGCCAGCTCTCCGCCTGGGGACCTCCAAGAGGGTGGATTTCGTGAGAAATGTTCTTTATTTACTCAGTCAGCCACAGCCAGCAGCTGAGCTCAGAGCGGGCGAGCCTGCCTGCAGCCAGGAGCTGCGCAAGGCTTGCTGGCCATGACGGGGTGTTTGTGGTCTGCATGGAGATTTGGGATGGTCCCGGAAGGCCCCGGATGGGTGGGAGTGGGAATTTGCTTAACCTCGTTCGTTGTGTTCTCTCTGCCGGCCAAAACCAGCCTCCATTTTACAAGAAACACAGAAGGGGTCGTGGCAGCCTTCACGGGGCAGGCAGGGTGTCACCAGCACTTCTCCAAAGGATGCTGAAGGTCTCCTTCAGGTCAGGAGGCTGGACACGGTCACACCATCGTGGTCATACTGTTGTTATCTCACTGAGATGCCGTTTGTTTGAGGAGGAAGGAAGGATTGTGACATCTCTGCTCTTCTTTCCATCTCTGTCCCCACTAAAATACAGCGTAGGAAAAACAAAAAGGGAAATGAAAGGCGAGTGGGATACCCCCAGCTGGAGGGGTGGAGGTGGAGTGGGACCCATAGTCCCACACAGCCTTGGAGGAGGGGGCGAGGCTGGGGGGCTGGGCCCAGCTCCCCGGGGTTTATCTGACTGTCTGTTTTCGTCATTGCCCTGTGAGAAGGGAAATGGACCACACAGCAGCAGAAAGTCCTGGAAATCTGTGAGGGAGACCGTTCCCAGCACCCTTCCCTCTGCCCTCCCCCCTGTATACAGTTGGCTATGGAGGATGCGTGGCCCTGTATTGCTCCAACTCAGTGAGATAATGCCTTGGAATTCGATTCCTTCACAATTAAATTCCTAATCACAGCCAGCCAGTGCACTTCTCCAGCTCTGGCCCTCCTGTCTCACTTGCACACGTGGCCTCTCTGACAGACCGAGTGGACCAGGGCTGGGGTCACCTCATCGTGACTGGCCTGGCTGCTCCATCCCCTTCACATCAGACCCTGCTGCCTCTCCTCTGCTCCCACTTCTGAGGCATCCTAAAGGCTGTGTGTGGCCTACAACTTTTCCTTTTCTCAAAAAAAAAAAGAAAAAAAAATCCACCAAAAAACTAGAGTAGAAGCAAGGAGAGGAAATTGCTTCAAGTTTCTTAACTATCTCATGGAACAAAAATGCTTCATAAGGCTGTTCAGGGAAAGAGAGGGTCAAATGTCCCTCATTAACACTGATTTACTGAGAAGGCTGGGAAGTGGAAGAGGGAGACAGTCCAGCTGCCTGTCTCAGTGCACAAGGAGCCTGGCCTGGAATCCAGGCTGGGAGGTGAGGGCTGGACCCCCAACAGGAGATCGGGGTGGTGGGTTTAGCAGCAGAAGGTACAGAGGGGTGCTGGGCTGTCAGCATCCCTGAGCAGACCTGACCCTCACTAGCACAGCAGAGAGGCAGGGCAGAGCTCCCTCAGCTCGTGTAGCAGTTTGGAAATTTGGTGGCTTTCTGAAGAAAAAAGCAGAATTTGAGTCCATTCAACCCAATTAAAACTCCAGAGGAAGTGCAGAGAGGCAGGATGTAATTACCCGTGCTGGAATCCCAGTTCGGAACAGGAGGCAGAGCTCTCCGGATCAAATTAATCCCTGGTGTAACTCTGCCGAAGTTACACCGGGGCTATAATTGGCCTGAAACATTTTAACTATCTCATTTAATGTTATTCATGCTCTGCTGGAGATGAGAATGTTTATCCTAAATGAGAGACTCTAATGCTCTGTAGCAATAATAGAGTGTGAGGCTTATGCGGTTTCTCATTTACAAGGATGCTGGGGAGGCCAGATTGTCACAGAAGATGCAGCAGATCTGGATTCCCCAAATCTTTAACCATTTCCATGGCTCCTGTTGTGGCTGGTTGTCCCATTGTCCTTCCTCCAGTGTGCTCACCCTCCCCACGCCCAGGCTACTTTTCCATCTCTTGGAGATGATAGGAGCTTTTATTCCAGACCCAGCCAGAGGCAGGACTAGGGAGAGATTTAAAGTGGTACAAGAGGGAATGGAAAGCACTGAGAGAGGCCCTCCACAATTAAAGCTTCTACAAATCAGCACAAATGAGATTTTCCAGCAACAGACTTGCCTCCCAGTGATGCTAAAAGACCGGATTTTCATCAATGGAGGCTGGCTCCCTGAGTCATTCCAGGGAAGCTGCTCCCAGGTTGCTGAGGAAGGAGCAGAGTCAGTGCTGCAGGTAGCTCAGCAAGCACAAGGAGCACCAAAGTCCCTGCTCCCAGCTGGACACTCCACGGACAGTGTTTCCAGCTGCCAGCCCTGGGTTATCCACCAGGCTCAGAGGACGATCCCAGGATCATTTGAACTCCCACGCCAGAGGAGATCTGAGCACATTCCCCGCAGTGACAGGCAGCAAGGCACTGTCACCCTCCAGGAGGAACATCCCCCAGGAACCAGGACCTGTCTTGTTCCCCTTCCCATGGCAGTGCCATTGGCCAGCCCAAGCACACATCCTGACACTTGGAAAGCAGGGCCTGCAGGTTACATTCCTCCCTGCCCCAGCTGTACTCTGGCTGGTGACACCCTGGCAGGGATGGCATTGAGCCCCACATCTCCACTGTACACCCTGCATCCCCCTGAGCCAGCCCTGGCAGGTACTGCTCGCTGTGGGCTCTGCATCGCCAGTACCAGGCCTTTGGAGGATTGTAGTTATCTGTCTCTAAATCACACTTCCAATCCCCAGGCTGCTTTTAAGCCAGACCCCTGGTCTTTCCCTCTGCTCTCCAGCCAGTAGAAACCGCAGGAATGGCAGATTTGTTTGTTCCAAAGGAATTTTTAATGCCCTGTAGCTTAGTAAAGGCTCAAACGTTACAATTCATTCCGTCTCTCTCTGCTCCACAGAGGATATTAGATCCTTCTCTTGATACTTCCTCACTCTTTGTAGATGTTACCCTAGTTTTAATTTTCAGGGCTTCCAGACTGCTTTTAACAATGCTGAGCTTTCAAGTTGCTTCCTTCAAACTTTCTCCAGCCATGCTTTCCCAGAGCATAAATAGCTTTGATTATTCCCAGATGTTTTCGGTTTGTTAACCCCAGAACAGTGTTGTGTAATGGCTTGGAAAGAAGACTGGCAGCAGGCATCCTGGGTTCTCTTTCCTGGTTCACCAAATCACTTCCCGAGCAGAACATCTATGGGATTTAGCTTAAAAAGAGGAATACTATTAGCAGCAGATTATTTTGCTGTAGAGAACACGACTGGAGGTGGCTGAAATCCTCTTGCTGAGAAAGATTACCCTCTGAAGGCATGGCTCATTTTCTTCACTCAGTTTCTCCTTATCCTCTGTGCTGTGACTTCCAAGCAGGATGACACATTGAGCAACAAACCCGCAGGGAAGCCTTTGAACAGGCAGCCCTGAGGCTGCACTTGAAGGAAAAGACATTGCTCACCTCCAGGCCAAGCTAGACTCAAGCTGTGGCCATCCCTACCCACCAGCCACCCAGCCAACAGCAGTCCTGCTGGGGTCAAATTTTCCTTGGCCCGGGAGGATGTGTGCACATATCCTGACAGGCTAAAGTGTGGGGAGTGAGGAGTCTTACACAACTGCCTGACCTCCTAAAAAACCTCTATGGCCTTCCTGACTCCGGCAACCCTGCCACTCCCATATTTCAGCCATTGCATTGCTAAATAATCACAAAAAACATCCCCATTCCCACTAGAAGAGAGCCAGGGTGTATCCGATCTGGCAGGAGACACGATTCTTTTCAACCATCCATAAATCTTCCTGGGATCACCCCAAACTCCCCATATTTCTTGGTTCCTCCACCCACCCTGCTGGATCCTTCCACTTCCCTTTCTCAGCCCAGTGCTCAGCTCTGCAAAGCCCAAGGTTACTGGGGCGGATGTGAATGCATCCCACAGTGTCTGCCTCCCATATGGGGAGGACCACACCTAGGCAGGGCAAGGAACAACAAAGAAGGAGGAAAACAAGATGGGAAAAGGAATAAAAGCACCAAGAGAGAATAGTTTTTCAGCAGAGACACATCCCCATGACAGTGGTGTGGCACCCAGCCTTGCCAGCTTGTACCAGCTGCAGCTGGGAAAGCAGGTGAGATAATCCAGCAGCATTCAGCCCTTGCAGAGCCAAACTGACCTGCTGTAGGAAGACCCTGTCCCAAGGAAAACATCCTCTGGATGGGACACAGGGGACACAGAGTGTCCCAAACACCCAGCTCCAGCACAGCTGGGCACAGTGTGGTGCTGAGCAGATGTGCCTCAGGCCAGCTCTGTGTGAGCTGGTCTGACCAGGGCTGTACCCAGAGGTGCTCAGGAGAGCAGGGAGGAGGGAGGGGGAGGAGAATCAGCAAGACAAGCTGTGAGTGAAGAGTGTCAGTGCTTGGAAAGCGCAACCAATTTGCTTTTAGTACAGTTCATGCCTCTCCAACAGTGCCTAGAATAACAAATTCCTTCCACCCTCCAAGCCTGAATGCTGGAGGAAGCTGCTGAGAAACTTAATTGATTAGCTGGATGCGTGCACAGAAAAAAATTGCTCAGCATCAAGGAAATCACTGTCTTGACAGTTAATGCAGACACTGGTGGGAGATTAGATAGACCAGCTGCAGCCTTTTATCACACAGCCCCTTCTTTTAGTCTGGGAACAAGGCAAGGTCTGTTTTGATGGGGCGACCCATTTTGCAGCAGCATCGAGGGACTGGAGCATTAGGGCTGTGCCCACTCTGTGCTCACCCAAGGGGCACCCCCCTGGGCAGGGATGGCCCCATCCTCAGTCCTGGCACCTTCAGCCAGTGGAGGGCAAGGAGACAAGTTTTGGGTTCCTGCACCTCTCACCCCCACCCTCCAGCCCCAGCGGTTCCTATCGGCCCTGGCAGTCCCTGAGCAGGAGGAAGAGATGCCCTGAGAGCAACTTCAGTGTCCAGGGTGCAGTGGACAGAGCTGAGCACATCGGAGATGAGTTTCCAGATGCTTCACAGCATCCTCCCAAAGAAAGCTGTGCCCAGCTTCCCTAGTCCCTGCAGAGCATCCCTCCCCCTCCCAGCCCCTGCCTGGGCTTTCTACTTTGCTCTCAGCATCTCCAGCTCTGCCCTGCCTGCCACAAGGTCACCACCTGCGACTCTGTCACCGCACAGGATTGTTTTCCCCGTTTGGCACAAGAAAACAGGAAGCCAAGGCCTGCAGAGGCTGTGAACCTGCCTGTCATGTTCTCTGACAGTATCAAAACCTTTTGCTGCTTGTGTTTTTCCCAAACTGTCACTGCTCGTCACACCCCTTGTTTAATCCTCTGATCCCGAAAGCTTTCCTGAGCCCTGTGCAAAACAAGTGGAAAGAGAGTGGTCTGTTCTCCAAAGGGATTAGACACCACCTCAAAAGCAACTAGACTGACAGTGTCAGAGCTCCCCAGAGCAGGCACAGGCAGAGCCAAGCCTGCATGTCTGTGCTCTGTGGCTGCCAGAGGTGGGAGGAAGCAGCCTGCCAACCCCCAGCTTCCGCCTCTCCCTCAAACTGCTCACCTCCTGCTTTTGGCTCAGGGAAGGATGAAAGGGAAATGAAAGGGCTCGGCCCTTCTGTTTGCTCTCTACAGATCAGAAGTGTTCTCCTGTCCCCCATTTCCCCTATTGCTGCAATTTGCTATTTGACCTGAGCAGCCCAGAGGGGTTTTAGTCACAGTGCATTCCTAGCACGGCATCAGTTTTCTAGAGCAAAACGGAAACAGCTGCCAAGAAACAAATCTTCCCCTGATGCCTGGCACTTCTCATGGGTGGAACAAAACTTCTTGAAACCCCGGGGGGAAAACCACCAGAGCTCAGCTGCAGCAAACCCCATCCCACTCCAGCCTGTCCCCTCCAGGGATTTTGCAACATGAGAGGGCTCAGACAGAGACTAATGAACATCATGATTGCATCCATACGGCACCACTCTGAGAGCTTTGAGTGAAAGAAGAGGTAAAGAGAGATTTGATCTTTAGCTGAAAGCAATGCTGTGGGGAAGAGTGGACTCTGGCTGAACCCTCCAGCGTCCAAGTCCAGCTGTGCCCAGTGTCCTCCTACCTGCCCAGGCCCGTTGTGCCTATTGTAACTGAGGAGGGCAGAGGCAGGTGGATGGTGCTGGTATGGAACACATTAAGTTCACACATGGCTTGCTGTGAAAGAGCTTCTGAGGCTTTCCAGGGCTAAGTGAGGTTTGTTTCCAAGCGCTGTGAGAAAGCCTGGTGCTATCGGAGTCAGACTGGTGAGGAGATATGTACACAGGGCTGAGCTGGCTCTCGGATTTCAGGTGGTGTGTGTGTCCATGGGATTGATGCTGCTGAATAGCAGAGCTGACAGATGTACGTAGCCCCTCTCCTCGTGAAGGTAAACATCTCCCCCGGGTATTAACCAAATGTGGGACTGAGCCTGCAATAGTCTCCCTGCCACACTCATCAGCTTCTTCACAGACTGCTGTGGTTTGGTAGGCTGCTCGGGAACAGGGAGATGCTCAGACAGCCAAAATGGAATTGGGAAAAGAGTTTCTGGAGGCCTGGGACTAGCTGAGACATGCAAACAGCATCAGAGCACATGGCTTCTTGGCCTTTCCTGCTGAAGGAGCAACACTTGCTCTGTGTTCGCTCACGTCTTGAATGTGATAGATAGAATCAGGTCAGAAATATTGGTAACCCAGTTTCTTGGAGGGCTTATGCCAGCTGACACCTGGTTCTTGATGGTAACCAGATTCTACCCTCAGTCATGGTGCAGAAGGCAGCCTCCAGACAATATCAAGGCAATATGCTTTTTCTTGTTCACCCTGATTGAGGTTGAGGTTTATCTTGAAAGCATCCACTGCAGTTCGTGCTCAGCAGTCTCAGTCTGACTGCAATGGGCCTGATGGAGGTTCAGCTTCACCTTCCCCATGATCATTTTAGCAGGATATGCAGGAACAGGCTCAGTCAGCAGCAGTACCAGCCATAACTCACACCATCTCAGTGGTTCACTCAAGTCAGGACACTGTTCCTCCAACCGTGAGGGTTTTCAGGCATGAAGCATGTAGAGTTCACAGCTAGGACAGATGCAGCACCGATGTGCTAAAGCCTAAGGCAGCGACACCAGGTTAACCCCATTTAAGATGCATTTAGGTTTCCTGTGAAGGTAACATGAAGTTCACATTGTGACACGCATCACCTGCTCGCTCACCGCGAGTCCCTGGAGAGTGCCGGGAATGCTGCAGAGGGGCTGGAGCTACTGACTGCAGGCAAGTCATGACAGTGCTTTAGCTGGTGAGTTGGAGATGGCAGAAAAGCCTGATCCTTGAAAAAACAAGAGCTCCTTTGTGATGCAGCCTTTCAGGCCAGGTTTACACAGCAAGCCGGTCCCAGCAAGCCCAGCCTGCAGCTTCTCTTTCTGTTTCTCGGCCAGCCCAGGCCGTTCTGCTACAACCACACAAGCAAAGTCCATTGTCACAAACACCATCTGCTGAAGAGGAGGAAGGTTTCACACTGTGTCAGTCTCTTTTATCTCAGTGTAGGTTCTGCATAAGATCTGGCTGAAGCTAGAAAAGCAAAGGAGACCCCAGCAACAGCTTTTGCTGGTGCTGTCTGTGGGCAGTTATTGATTTGAGTAGAACAGGACTCCAGAGAGGCAGGACAGCACACAAGCAGCTGGTCCCTCACATCACTTTTCAGGCTTTGGTTGAAAATAGTATCAGAGTTTTCCCCCTCCCCCCCAAACTACACAGAGCCTCAGGAACAGGAGCAGCCCTGCTCAAGAGCTAACCCTTCCCTGGTTGGGCAGGAGCAGAGCAGGCAGGACTGGGCAGAAATTAGCCCTGACTGGGAACTGGGGACCAGCTGAGACCCCTGGCAACTTGGTGGGGAGTAGAATCCTCTGGTCCCCAGGGACCTGGTTCTCATGTGTTCCTTGTGGATGATCCCTCATTTTCCCAGGCCAAAGTCTCCCTCATGCTGAGCAGGATGCCCCCCTTCCCCATGAGAGCCCAAATAATTGCTGGTTCTCCTCCAGGACTGATGCTCCAGGGTTTGGGATCTGGGACACGGAGCATCAGATCTGGATGGAGGCTCCAGCAGCCTGCAATGCCCAGGGCTTCAGATCAATTCCCTCTCAGCCTGGAGCCAAACCAGGATACAGCTCCAGCTCTTCAACAGCAAAAAGCTGAATTAGTTGAAGTCATGCTGCCAGCTGTGTATTTGAACAGGAATTACATAGGGTTTCTGCTGTGGTAATGCAGCAGGTGCTGGCAGTTGTACTGAGACAGATGAGGAAGGAAGGGCAGCAAGCTGGGAACTGGGAGAGGTGCTCAGGGAATAGAGGGGCTCCTGATTCCTGCCTTGCTCACATGTAGGAAAGGTACCCCAGCAGTCAGCCAGCCTGCAGAATCTTGTTCCTTTGAGCTCCCTGGCTCCTGCTGAGCTTTGACCATCATGAGACTTAGGTCTGGGAAAGAAAAACATCACTGGGAGAGAGCACTCAGAGCCAGTGACTCCTGGCATAGGTACCCTGGCCATGAACTGGGATGCTACAGCACGAGGCACTGGCCAAACACAGACACCAAGGGTGGTGCCTGTGCCAAAGTGCAGCCTCTTGGAGGAAGATATTTGGGAAGTGATTATGAATCTGGAGCCTTCCAAAGCATACTAGCAGCTAGATCCTCTGGATGAATCAAACCCTGCCAAAAAATAAGATCTGTTTCTGCAAAGCTGAAACAGCAAACTTGTTTGTCTTTCCTCCTTCCCCTCCCAACCACGTTGTTTTAAACATTTACAGAGACCTTTATACTGTTTAAATAATGATTGGGGAGGAGGGGGGTTTGCTTCCAGTTTTTTTGCCAGCTGCTCCAAGTCAGCAGCGCTTCACATGCAACTTCGTGGTAAACCAGGTGCTGTGGTTTGTTGCAGTACCACCCACGCTGTCCTGGTTCCCCCTGCCTCACCTTGCCTGCCCACTTCATCCTCAGTCGTGCCCCCTCCAGCTGCTGGAGGAGGGGGTTACCCTGGGACCTGCCGTCTCGGGGAGCAGTTCCCTCCCCTCTGCAGTGTGCGGGCAAGTGGAACCCCTGGTTTGCCACATAAAGGGATGCACGTCCAGCTCCCACCACAGAGCCCCCCCGAGCCCCCAGCAGCACTGAGCAGGTCGCAGGGCTCACACGCTGGTGGCCGGGCAGCTACGGCGGGGTTTTCTCCCCCTGACACCGGGAGGGAGGGGAGCTGGAGGAGGATGCCAGAGCAGCTGAGCTCTCCCATCCCTGAGCACAAGCGCTACGGAGGATTAGCCATCTCCCGCGGTGCGTGTTCTCCCGCCCACCTCCCTCAGCAGCGAGGAGATGACAGCCGAGGGAAGAGAGGAGAGCACTCGAGACGTGCAGGGGAGAGGTGGCTGAAGACAGACCGACCTTTCTGCAGCGGCAGCGCAGCAGGACGTGTGTTGGTAGTTCGATCAGAAAGAAAGGCATGTGAGTCTCTCCCCTGCAGGCAGGTCTCCAGGAATCTGGGGGGTTTTGTTGGGCTTGATTTGAGTTTTATTTGCAACCTGTGGGGAAAGGGAGTGAGGAAGGCTGTCAAGGAAAGCTGGAGGCTTTCTGCAGGATGTTTGGACTGAGTGAAAGGACAGAGAAGTGAGTACGAGCCATGCTGTGGAAGCAGGATGTGGGATAGAGAAAATGTTTATACAGCCAAGCACAGGCTAATCCATGGGAGGCTTTAGAGACCATAAAAGCCATCTGCAAGTGGATGGATCACATTCTAGAGGAAAACAGTGGTTTAAAACAACACTGCCCTCACTCTTTGATCTGTTCTGAAGACATCACACCTGTGAGCCTGAAGAGAAGGGGAGGATAAGTAGAACCATAAGTTCTGCCTGCACAGTGAGAGTGGGGAGGAATTCTCCATTTATGGTCTCTTCCTGTGCAAGAACTTGGGGCCACCAAGCAAAACAAGCAGGAGCCAGACACAGAACAAAGGAAAGAAAGCTGGTCTCTCTCCTCCCCACAGGAGGGAATGGCTGTTACAGGTTCAAAAGGGGACTGGGCAAGTTAATGGAAAAGAAAGTTACTGAAATCTCCATTCCAGAGAAAACCCATTAGCAGAGTGAGTGAAATGACCTTTGGCTCTCATGTGTCACACCCCTCAAATGGTTGGTGGCAGGGAAGTTTCTGGGAGATGTACCATATGTAATAATGCTGCCCCTTCATTCCCTAGGCATTCATTTTGGACATCTCTTGGAAAAAATTACATTAGTCTTGGTGGCCCTTGGTCTGATGCCCTGCAGCAGGGCTCCTTCAAGCAGGTGTCACTGGGAGACTGTCCTCAACAAACCATTTTAGAGACAGCAGAAGGAATAACCAGTGGCCTTTAATCAGCTGCCCTCTGTCACTTTGTGAGGCCTCAGTTTACCGCTTCAGATTTGGTCAAATTAGGCACTTGGCCTGCTTTCCCTCCACAAGGGCAAGAAAAATGACCTGAAAGGTCCTGAAATAACGTGGCCTTCCATCATTTAAACATGTTCTTTCCCATTAAGTGGTGAAAGCAGCAGAGATGCTGTTCTCAAAAGCACCTCAAAACAATTATCTCCTTCCTCTGGAGTAAACGATGGGAAGCAAGGGGTGAGCCGGAGATATGGCATTTGCAATTCTCCATTTTCCATCTGCAGGAGGAGGAAATGTTGATTTGCATTGTGCTCCGACACAACCGCTTGACCTCAGTGCAGTTTATGCTAATTACTTGCAAGAATATGCTTGTTTGCTCCGTGCGTGCCCAGCATATTTCTTGTATCTGAGCCTGATAGATGAAATATTGCTTACAGGACAGTGCAGGCTGGGTTGGCTGAACCAAGTGCTGGGTGGCCGAGTAATCCAAGCAAACAGAAACACTGTTTGTGATAAAAGAGGACCTGAGAAGTTTCTCATTAATATTGCCTAGATATTTTTATACCAACTCACTCCCTTTCTGCTTACCATGCTGTAATCTCTCAGGCTGACACAGAAAATAGAGAGGATCCATCTCTTTGCCCAAAGCAAGGACAACTCTCCTTTCCTTGCTCATCTAACTTGGCCTAAAAGGAAATCTTTCTCCTGTCTCACTGGCTTTACAGTGTTAAGGTTTTCCTTCTAGTTTTGAGGGCATTTTTGTAGCTGTACACATCTTCTGTCTCCAGGTATGCTCTGAGGGTGTATATTTTAATTAAACATGCTCGTCCATGAAGAAACTGGATTCCTACTGCTACTATTGCACCAGTGCATCTGTCTGGCCCCAGGATTTGTCTGTGCACTCCCTGCCACTGGAACATTTTGTGGTGGGCTCTCTGTTCCGATCGGCTCCTTCAAGGAATGGAGCTGGGAATGCCTTCTGGCTCACTCACACAAAGATGGTCACTTTGCCCAGCTGGGACACAGACCTGAAGGGGTCAAGTCATTGATCAGCTTGTCTCCATTCCCAGCATGGTCTCCTCAAGCTCCTTTCTGTGTTGCAGTTGAAGACAGTACCCTGAGACTGCTTTTTGTTGCACTGTACCCAAAATTCAGTTGAGAAAAAGGGGCAGAAGCAGGAGCAAGAGTTGAGTGGCTGAAGCTGCCATTTCTTTTGCATTATTGGGAGAAAGGGCAATCTTTTCTGTTCTCTACCTGCAGAATCCATGTCTTAGCCCTGCCTGTAGATCCTACTGTGCTCCCAGAAAAGCCATCCCTTCGTTGCACAGATATTCTGTCAGGGAAAAGCTCTTATTATTCAGTGCACAGGCTTTCAGATAGGCCCCAGTTACAGCAGAGCATTCCTGAGTCTGCTAAATTTCTACATAAGCATGCAAGACATGCTGAGGAGGAATGGGTTTAGGTTTAAACGTGTATTTAACATTAAATGAAGGCTTAAGAGCTTTGCTGCCGGGAGCAGGGAAGGATGTTTTGTTTGCAGTGTGCCTTGCCCTGTGTGGGAAGATGTTGCTTGTCTGCTGCTGAGGCTCCAAAGAGCCTGTCTGCCATTTCTTGGGACTGATTTGAAGCAGCAGACACCAGGATCTGAGACCTCGTGGCTGGCTTTCCTTGACAGTGCAGATCTTTTCTCTCAGAAGTCTGGTACCTGAAATACCAGCAAGGAATCTCCAGTCTTAGCCCAAGGGACTGTTCTTTGTGCACTGCTGTGCACCCAGCATTTCTAACAGAGACAAACATCAATCCAGCTACCCCCTGCACCAGCCAGATGCAGTTGGCAATGGGGGAACTGGCTTTGTAATGGGTTCAAGTACCTTGTCTGCTTCCCCCCAGCCGTGTGTCAAAGATAACCACAGCAGGGCACCCCTGAAAGCACAGATGGGTGGGACCTGGACAGACAGAGGTGGAAATCAAGAAGAAATCAAATTGGTGTCAGTAAGCATGAAGAGTTTCTCCCTTGAGGGATTTACAGGCAACTAAGAAGGGAAATGGGTGGAAAACTGAAAGATCTTGTCCTTCCATTCGAGCATGGGATCAAAGCCCAGCTGAAGTTAGAGCAGTTCTGTTATTGATTTCCATTTTTCTTTCCATCCTTCCTTCCCCTATCAAATATTCTGCCCATTCTCCTATTATCTGCTCTAGGGGTAACCAAACACCTCAGAGCAAAGCCCAGACTTCTTTAGAGAGGATAATGCTGTAGCTTTGAAGGACAGATACTGAAGCACCTCGAGAAATCAGAAAGATGGGGATTAATGTCTCTCATGATTTGCTGGAGGAAGCAATGCCCCTCTAATCCTCTGTGGGGAAGTTGAGAGCAGCCCCCAAAAGCTCACATGTAGATCTCCATGCCCTTTTCACAGCTTTCCTTGCTTGCTCGACCTTTCAAAGACTGGAATAACAAAATACCATAACTGATGGAGATTTGCCACAGGAAATCCATCTAAATTATGTCGAAATTGCCCTTGGGAGCAGCATTGCAGCTGCCTGAGGAAGGAGAATATGTTCAAACAGAACTGTCCAGAGCAGACTAACTTCCTTCACATCTCTAGGAAGGTTCACAGACCCTCAGAAGAACCACCATGGCCCGCTGACCTGGGGGAGGCTCTGCCTTGTCCTGGTGGTGAAGGTTCCATGCCGGAGATCTGTGGGACATGATCGCCCTCTAAAGGGAAAAGCTGAGAAAACGCGATTAATTCCCACACAGGCGAAGCTGCAGAGAATTAGAAGAGCATTGGCATGGGCAAGGCAATGACCGTCTCTCTTCATCCAGGGTCTTTGTTCCGACTCGAGCATATCCTTGGAAACATTATCCGTGCACTCCAGCCATGAATAATTGCAGCCAATCAACTGCACACTTAGCTCATGCCGTTCTCCCGAGCTTTTAATTGTTGAGTCCATTAGTTATTTGGTACCTGGCAGAGCTTATCCATTTATAGGCACACACAGACCGTGGGCTGAGCAGCTTTCACCCGAAAATCAAGACGGTGGCAAATCCCTCAGCGCATCCAAGTCTACGCCCTCTCTCCCGGGATCTGAACTCTGCACAAGGGGGGATTTTAGTTGTTTTGTTTTTAAAAACTTAACGTCCCTTGGGGACTTAAATGGCTAATTCTAGTTGTGACGGGTTATATTTGCTTATTTGGGAAGCTAAAAGCAGCCAGGCAGATTGCCAACCCTGTCTTCACAGAGCAAAGGCCGCTGCAACAAGGGCTGTGTTAATTATTGCTGTTCTGTATCATCATCTGCCTTCCTACCAGGCCAAACACTCGGGCCACAGGCTCCTGTGGGGCAGGAAGGCATGGAATCTCTTGTGTCCTCAAGCCAGAGCATAGGACTCACCAAAAGCTGCTTCCCCCAGGTCCTGCCCATCCTGCCAGGGCAGCCTTTGAGGCTTTCTGGAGCTATCAGAGGGCACAGAGGGCTGGGGAACACCTCACAGTCAGCTGCTTAATTTGGAAGCAGCTTATTTTTAGCACCACCTTGGTATCTGTTTACAGCCTTCTTGGACCACTTAAAAAGTGCCTTTTGCAGCCTGTTGACTTTTTAAGAGAGATTTAAGAAACAACGTGGGCCATTCTGGAGAGTAAGGACTTGTGAGTTGGGTTAAATCTGTGCTCTGGAATAAATTAAAAAAAAATCAGGTTCTAAAATGGGAGCAAGGCCAGGAGGATCCAGGCACTAAAAATAAACATGAAGTCACGCTGTCTTTTCCTGGGAACTCGGCTGCCTTGCCTGGAGAAGGGGCTCCCAGAGCAGGCAGCAGCATGGAACCATCTCTGTGAGGGTTGGGAGGTCCTGCCACAGGTTGTCCAGAGAAGCTGTGGCTGCCCCATCCCTGGAAGTGTCCAAGGCCAGGTCGGACGGGGATTGGAGCAACTTGGGCTAGTGGAAGGTGTCCCTGCCTGTGGCAGGGGCGATGGATCTTTGAGGTCCCTTCTAACCCAAACCACTCTCTGAGTCTGTGATCTCCCTGCTGTTGGAGGGGATCTAGGAGCAGAGAGACAACCCCTCAGCTCTCAGACATTTCAGAGGTGACTCTGGGCTTGTCACCTTTACTCAGATTTTGCTGCTTTCAGACTCCAGTTTGGCTGCTTTCCATTCCCAATCACTGGAGCTTTTCTCCACAAGGGTGGATATACCTCTGTGGCAAGAAAGTGTTATTGGCAGTTCTTATTTTTCCTCCCCTTGGTTCTGTTCACACTGTGTTATTGTTCATATAGGCTTCACATATAATGTAAATAGGATCATATATAGTTTCATATGGAAGTTATAATTTCATTTATAGTTTCATATATAAGCCAGACAGGATCCTGTGGATTTCATGACAGGTTTTCACAGGGAAGGACAATCACAGCACATCCTGGAAGCGTCGCTTATTCAAAGCACGGCACATACATTTACTAACTAATCTCTGACTAATCCTGGCTAATTAGCCCCTTCCTCCACGAGCTAATGCGCGTTCAGCCTTTTGAAGCATTTAGAGCGCTAAGCACAATCACGCACATCTCCTTAGCGTGCCGGGGACGTGAAGAATTAATAAATAATTAATAAATAGTGTTAACGAGCAGGATGGGGCGGGACTACATTTCCCATCAGCCCTCGCGCCCCGAGGGGGGCTGGACTACACCTCCCATGAGCCCCCGCGCGCGGCCCCGCCCTCCCCGCGGCGCACGGGAACAGCATGGCGGCCCAGCTGCGTGCGGTGAGCGGGACCGGCCGCCATCCGGCGCCATCCGCGGGCACGGCGGCCCCGAAGGGCGCGGGGACGGCGGGAGGGTGTGCGGGGGACTCCCGTGCGCCGCCGGGACCGCTTGTAGGGCTGCTGCGAGGGCTCGATGGCTGCGGGGGGAGCGCGTAATGGTGCCCCCCCCCCGGGCGTGGTGGATGGAGGGAGCAAGGCCGGGCGCGCTGCGGGATCCTCAGCTCGCGGGGTTTGGCTCCGCTTGTGCCGGCTCTTCCCCTCAGCGCCTGTGGGAGAGTATTTTATAGCCAGCGGGTGTAGCTCAGCCTGAGCGCTGCCGCCGGGGGTGTCTCCGAGCTCCCCGGGGCGGTGGGTCAAGGCAGCCACGCGTGCCCGCGGGTGTCGGTGCTGCGGGGGGTGAGGAGGAAAGGGGGCAAGAACAGGCCCGAGGTTTTGAGGCCCCGCGGTTTGTCTGTTCTGGGAGCTGAGCTGGTGATGATAAAGGTTATCCCTGTCTGAAACTGATGTTTCCTCTGTGGAAGTATCACTCTGAGGCTCGGCGTTAAAGACGCGAAGGTAAAGGAGTGGTTTGCTACATGAACTAACTCTGTGGTGTTCCTCCCTTTCAGAGCCTGGCACGATGTCAGGAAAGGATTAAAACACTCACCTGGCTGGGGACCTGATTTATCTACTGGACTGACAGCACAGCTGCACAGTGGTGAGAAACATCAGCATTTCTCTTGCCATAGTCTTAATTTTCTACTCCTATGGAAATAAGACTCATTTTTCAGTGTCAGATGATATGCTTGTGTCTCTGGGGCTCCTGGGAGGGGATATCAAAGCCCAGTGGCTTGATTAATGTAATTAAGCCAATCAAGGCTGTAGCTTTGTTGCAGCTGCCACTCGAGTGTGCTGCCCTTTGCTGCCATGGAGCATAAGCTGAAAGGCAGCACGGAATGAATGGGAATTTTACTGGTGTTGGTGCCCAGCAGAGCACCTGCTTGTCAGCGTGATCAAAGATGAGCCAGAGCAGAAGGGATCAGAGGTAGGAGGGATTGGATGTCAGCCCATTATGGAGACACTTGACACAGCTCATCTCATAACTGTATCTGTCACAGAAATAGACGTAGTGAAAGAATAATTGCTCTGTTTGCCTACCTGGAGGTGCCCTGGGAGAGTTTCAGACTTGCATCAGGTTGCTGGGGGTGGGGACATGCCCCAAAGGGTCATCCTAGAAAGGACACAGCCTGAAGAATCCTTCCCCTGAGGGGATGTGTCTGTCTCTTAGGTCTGATGAATGCATTTCTCAGGGTAAACTCACAGACAAATTACACGCTGGATGGATGGATTATTCTTGTGTGCAAGGAGGGAGTTGGATTAAGATGTTTGTGGAGGAGGATGAGGAGGAGGATGTCAGCTTGAAACAGCTTAAAAGGCTCCAAACTACCAATGTCTGAGAGCTGGTGGTTTTCTTTTCCTAAGCAGGGATTTAAATAACATCCACCTCCCAAAGTTTCTTGTCTGTGAGTGAGACAGCCCACTGCCAGTCATGCTTCTCTGTGTCTGAGGGACAGGATTCTGCTGTGCTGAGTTTGTGAGACAAAAATTGCTGTCTCTGAATGGAGAATTTCTGTCTCTAATTCTCCCTCAGTGACCCAGGGCTGGGGTTTTTTTTGAAGGGGTGAAAAGGAAATGAGTGGAGGACAAACTTTATTTAAAGTACTTTTGTTGACAGTTCTTATTGTAACTTGTATTTAGGAGGAAATGGTCCTGCAGAGTCCTGGGGCTGCTGTTGCCCAAACACAGCTTTGGCAAGAGGGCAGCTGCTAAGCTGGGCTTAAGCTGGTAAGAGAATTCTTCAGTGTTGTGTGTTGCTTGTTTTAAATTCATTAATTCTATGCCAGATGTGTAGGAAGCATGACTCATGTGCTGATCAGAGCACCTAATCTTTGGAGGCTGTACCAGGAAGAGCACTGGCCATCAGCCCGGTGGCACCTGGGTGTCTGTGCTGTGCGTGGCTCTGTGGGACTTGAGGGGGTTGTGTAGCCAAGGGCAGGAGGGAAACTGAGCCTGTGATGTGCTGTTATCCCTGTCTGACACCTCTGTGAGGAAAAAAACTCCACTGAGGCTCATGTGCTTCCCTTGGTGGGGTCTCCTTGCAAAGACTCCACAGACACGAGTGGCACTGTGCCCTGTCCTCCCACCCTGTGACAAGTGGCACCAGCACAAGTGCTGTCCCAGACCCAGCTCCCCGCAGCCCAGGCATGGCTCAGGAGCTGAGCATGAGCTGCTGTTGTCATAGCACAGTTTAGAGCTGCAAAGAGCTTTTAAGTTCCTTTTAAGCAAACAGTGACAGGTTGAAGGGCAAATAAGAAATGCATTTTTTATCTTTGCCTGATGTACAGTCATTGAATACACAGGCTGTAACAGCACTTTGTCTCCAGGCAGCTGACAGCTGCATTCTGCTAAATGGTTTTACGCTTTATTTAACAGAATTCCTTTGCTGCAGAAGGTCAATAACAATTTCCGACGGGCTGAGCCGGCAAAGTTGATGACAGGGAACGTCTTAAGAAATCAAGGGTGATGTGTGAGAGGGGAGGGAAGGAATGGCCCCACAAACCACCAGTCACATTGGGTGCTCTGGCAATACAGCTGTGTTCCAAGCAGGATCAGCCACTGGGAAAAGCACATGGGGCTTTTGGTTTCCCAGGAGTAAGGGGAGAAAAGGTGAAGAGGCAGCCTGATGATAAATGGGAAAAGGAAAAGCTACTCAGTGCTTTGAGATTAGAGGGGCAGGAAATGTTTCAGAGCAGACTTCTTTAGGGAAACAGTTACAGGATTGCTTTGTGGTGTCTTCCAGCTCTAGAAGCAACAGAATAAAGATTGTTTTGGACTGAGTGTCACAGATGGCCACTGATAAGTGACTTGTGTAACCCCAGGCTCCTCCTCGCTGCTCAGGGGTTGCTGCAACCACACCATAGGTAAGTTACCACTGAAGCCAAAGAGGATTTGGGTACTGGTGCCATCGGCTTGGGTGGGAACAGGTTGTTCTCTCCTGAGATGTGTACTCTAGATTAAATAGTGCAAATCAGGAACTTCACAGCTGACAGTTGCTTTGCTCTGACACTGTCTTTTTTTTTTCCGCTAGGATCTGACCTACAGGTGGCTGGATGAAAGAGCGATTCCCTGTTTTCTTCTGTTCCAGAATAAAATAAATTATGGGAAATCTTGTGAATTGAAGTTGTTTTTTGTTTAGCTATTTTTGTAAAGGTTGGACCCAATAGTCTTAGAGGTCTTTTCCAACCTTAGCTATTCTATGATTCTACTGGGACAGAAATGGTTTTGTGCAGGTAGAAAGGATTTTAGATTGAAACAGCTCTGAAATTCAAGCAGTTGTGAGCTTACCCTTCCTAGCAAACCTGATACCCAAAGACTTCAGTGTCTGCACATGCTGCAAGTTGAAGAAAAGCAGTTCCTGGGGACAAAACTACTTATGGCTAAGCCAGGTGTGGTGACAGAAACGGTTCTTGTGGTCTGCTTGGGAGCTCAGAGATAAGGGTGTGAGAGGCAGTTGTAGAGTCATTAGGTTCTTCTGATGGTAAATCCTTAAAACTCCAGTGTTAGGCTCCACCCTGGGCTGGGAAACCTCCCTTTTTTGAGAAGGGAGAGGAAGATGCATGGTGTGGCTCTGCTGTGCACAAACAGCTCTGCCCATGAGCTGGATGATTCCAGGCAGGATGCTGCCCTGGGAGAGCACTTCTCTCTAAACCCTGCTCTTCCTGCCCTATGTCTCAAGGTGCTGCTGATGTCACCTGAGGTTTGGGCAGAGCTGGTTTGAGGAGGTTTTGGAGTGTCTTGGGCAGGTGATGTGAGGATCAGGCTCATTCTTGTCATTAAAGAGGTTTTTGCTGAGTGCTTGTGAACACAAAACAGGCCTAACAGGCTGCCGTGGTACCAGTGTGAGGTGGCTCTGATGGGAACAAAGGTTAATTTGAGACGTGGGAACACAAGGTGGGCCCCAAGCTAGAGATTACATCTGAAGCAGGCTTGGAGCCTAACCTGTAGGTGAACCGGCTGGAAGCAGCCTGCCTGGGAGCTTGAGGGGGTTTGGAGGTTCCCTGGCTCGTGGCCAGGGTATCTTTTGCCATCTCTGTACAGCAACCTCATACAGCAAATAGCATTCCAAGTGGAAAAGGGCCATGCTCTGAGCTACCAGGGCCTCCCTGCCAGCCCAGATCTTCATGATTAAACCTGCCCCCATCCCCATCAGCCTCTGGGGCTGTTCCCCAGTCAAGGGTTTGTTCTACTACCTGCTACTGCTCTGCTGCAGGAGGGGGGGGGGTCTCACCCCCACCCACTTCATCAAAACAACAGAAACAGGCATTAAAGAAAGCAACCATTCAACATTTATGTAATTACACAAAGTGGAGAAGTGTCTTGGGTTACACTGCTCTGTATCCACCCTCCAGCTGGAGGAGTGTCCCCAGTGGGTCTCCCTGAGCAGAGCTGGTTCAGGACCTTCACCTCCCTGGGGGCTTTAGGGAGGAAATTAAAAAGAGTGATGATCACTTGTGACTCACCTGGCATGGGGCTGCCTCTCAAAGCACTCAGAGGGCACCACAACCCTGGGTCCCTGTGCAAGAAAGGCCCAACAAACTCAGTGCCACACGTGTGGCTTCAGTCCAGTGTCACCTCCGGGCTGCTCAGGGGCCGGATGCATTCCTGGTGTCCCAGCTGAGCTGAGCTGACTGTGACCCTACTCTTGGCTGATGGCTTTTAAAACCCTTCCTTGTCTGAAAACAGCAGACCTAGAGAAGGGGTCAGTGACAGGGCACACTGTGTCTGTCACAGGAGAGGGCAGCCACACCCCTGTCTGTGCTGCTGATCACGGAGACAAACAGATCCTTCTGGAAGGCGGCACACACCGACAGAGCTGGCTGCAGCTGGGGCTTTCTGCAGTCTAGGAGAGGAGCTCTCCAAACACACCACCTTCTCATCAGCTGGATGATCTGGTCTCTAGTCCACAGGTTCATCCTGCCCCTTGTGCCACCACGGTGATGAGCATTTGAGCCGGGGCATGATGGTGAGGTGTTTTCCAGCAACTCCAGCATCCTCTTCCAGCACCATCCTGCCCCTCCTGGGCTCCACAGGGGCCACTGCTGCCCTGCAGCCATGTTCATGGGGCTGGCAGGTCACAGCCACGTGCTGTGGTGCTGCTTGATGCCCCAAAGGCCATGTTCAATCACACTGAGCCTTGAAACATTTCAGGAGATCCCTGAGGAAAGGCAACATTTCTCTACCAGCTTCAGCTTCCCCCTTACCCTCACACCACTGCCAGCTGCAGTGTGGCAGGTCTGCTCCATGGGCTGGCCGACCAGCTGGGGAGAGCCCTCAGGAGAGAGAAGGTGGCCCTCGGGAAAGAGAAGAGCCACAGGAGTCCTTGGACTTGCCCCTGTGGGCAACCTCCCGGCCTCACCGCTGGTAGAGGGTGATGATCCCGGCCCGGTGCAGGCTCCTCCACAGCGCTGCCTCCAGCATCATGTCATGGTTGGCATAAAACACCAGAGGTTTCTTCTCCACCTCGTAATAATGGTCTGAGAACTGCTCGTAGTTGGCAGTGATGAACCCATAGGCACTGACCTGGGGGGAGGGACAGACAAAGGATGGGGTCAGGGCTCTACTTCACGTGGTCCATTCACCACCTCCTTCCCTCTTCCAGGGACAGGGGGCATGTAGGACAGCCAAAGCAGGGGGAATCCCCTTGTCTCCAGCAGGAAGGTGATCCCGTGGCCTCTTACCTGGTCACAGGTGTGGAGCGCAGTGAGGAGCATGAGGGCACCTGTGCTGGGCATGTAGAGGGAGCTGTACTGGGTGTTCAGGATCTCTGATCGCAGGAACCTGGCAGTGGACATGGCAGGGGTGGGGGGTCAGGGGTGGCACGGCACCGTAGCCCCCAGACCCACACCCATCCAGCCCCCACCACACACTGGGTGATGCCAGGCCCTGGTAAGGCAGGAGCACCAAGTGAAACTGGGACTGGGGTGGATTCTCTGGTGACTGCTACCAAGGCTGAGCTCATTTGCTGCAGGTTGGTAAAAGGCACCTCTCTGCTGTTTGGAATCACCCCAACCCAGATGCCTGCTTTCGTGAGAGGCAGGAAAAGACACTCCCGTTGGACCCTACCTCTGCTCCTGTTAGACTGGGACAAAATGTAATTTATTTTGGGGAATGGGAGCCAAGTGAGCACAGAGAGGTGTAGGAGAGGATGTGAGCTGTGCTGCAGTGAGCAGGAGCGACAGGGGAGAGGTGCTTCAGCCTTATCTGCAAACAGCAGGGCAGAGGTGGTTCCATTGTCTGGGGAGGACTGGGAACACACTTTGATGCTGAGCAGCCACTGGTCCATACTGAAGAGAGCAGAGGCAGGTGGTCTGAGTCCAGCCTGGAGCAGAGCTGAACAGCAGCCACCATCCTCATCATCCTCACCTTGCTGTCAGGTACTGCAAGAAATCAGGATGCAGCAACTTGAACTTCTCTGCAGATGCCTCCGGTCCAAAATACTTCTGTGGCCTGCAGCAGGGCAAGGAGAAGGGCAAAATTGTGTCACAGGAGTCCTGGAGCTACCTGGGGTTCGTCCCAGCAGGGACTGAGGTTGTGGTGAGAGCAGGCAAGTCATGCCTGCATCACTGAGGGTGCTGGGGGGACTTTTGGGGGGCTACTCACTCATCCCCCTTGTCTGAGCCCTCGGGCACTGGGCTGCCCTGGATGGCTGATCTCAGCATGACGTAGTCCCGGACATCCGAGGGGATGAAGATGTACTTCAGGTCCTGCAGTGGGGGCACAGATGTGGCACTTGGAGGGGCTTAACAGGGCAGTGCCCATGCAGGCTGGCAAGGACTGAGGGCTCCCGAGACGGGGAGAAGGTTTGGGGGGCCAGCCCAGCCTCAAGGGACAATTCGGGACCACGTGCCCAACAAGCCCTCAGGGTGTCACCTTGGCCTGGGGGATCCGGGTGAAGCCGTACTCCTCGTAGGCGATGAGGGAGTTCTTCATGGTGTTCACCGTGAAGCCGTAGAAGGAGACCTTGGTGCCCACGTCCTCCTCGAAGCCTTTGATGATGGCACCGTTGATCCTGCGGGAAAAGCGCAGGACACGTGTCCAGGGCTGGACCCTCCCCAGCACCCACAGCCCCAATCCCGCCCGGGACCCGCGCGCACCTGAAGACCAGGTCGTGTGCGTCGATGGCCCGGCCCTGCCGCGAGCCGTTGAGGATTCCACCGTTTCCCACCACGGCACAGCGGACACAGCCCCCGGGGAGGGCGGCCCTGTCGAAGAGGTGCCTGTTGGCAGAGGCGTTGAGGAGCCGGAGGGTGCTGCCCACCACTGGAATGGAGCAGGATGGGAGCGGTCAGTGAGGAAAAGGTGTGTCAGCACACGTGAGCACGTGTGTGTTAAAGTGTGCGACAGCACAGAGCACATCCAGGAGCAGCACACAACTCACACCATCACTGTGCAGGAGAGGGGCCTAAAGGTGGGAATGGGGACACCGGGCAGTCCCTGCTCTCCCAGGCTTTGTGTCACCCACTCTCAGCTCCTCCCCCCCCCCCCCATGGTTCTAACCCTGCTCCAAACAGCAGCACTCAAGGCCGTGCAAGGCACAGGGTCACATCCAGACATCTCCAGCCCCAGCCCTGCTGATGCTGCTGCCTGTGCTGGCCATATCCCCTCCTCACAACATCTCTTTGCAATGGCCACCAGTTCACTCCCCACTGCTGTCCCCAGCACTTCCCAGCCCAGGGACTGAAGCCGGCGGCTGTCAGGGAGAGCAGAGCGTGGGTTTGGGGTGGGAAGGGAAACAATCTTCATCCACAACAATGGAGAGGGTTGTCCAAGCTCCTCCGGCCCCAGTTAATAATCATGCACACACTGGAGCTTTTATTCGGGGAAAATGTCACAAGATGCAGCAAGAGGCCTTTGCAAAGCCATGCCCTCCACCCCATGCCCCAGGAGGTGGAGTGGGGAGAGATCAAGGTCCCTGGCTCCTCTGCTGCCTTCTCTGCCTGTCTCATGTCACCAGTCCCTTCTGCTGGGTCCCCGAGCCCCTCGAGCTGCCCCAAATCCCCAAATCACCCCACCGGCTGCGGCCCCCATCCCAGCTGGGTCTGTACCTGCAAGGGACAAGCCTTGCCAGCCGTAGGGGACGTGTCGTGTCCTCAGCCTGTTCCAGGTCTCCAGGGTGAAGTGCTGGTCCCACATCAGCACAGGGGTGTCGAAGCGGAAGATCTCCCCAAACTTGGGGTCTGCCTTGGCTCTGGCCATCACTGAGTGCAGGCAGGTGCTGGGCTGGGAGAGAGGAGGACCCCAGCTCAGCCTCTGGCCTGGGTCTGCCTTCCCTGCGACATCTCCACCCCTCAGCAGGCACCAAGGAGAGGACAAACCCAGGGACAGAAACACTCCTTGTCCATCACAGGTTCTGCTGGGTCACCCAGGCAGGGCACTGCCCCATGCCTTGGTTTGCTGCTGCAAAACACCCTGTGGCACCCAGCTCAGTGGGGCTGGGGGCAGCAGAGGTTACAGGGTCAGCTGAGAGTGTGAAAGATTCAGCACCTTCAGGTGTGGGTACCCCATTGAAGGGCTCTGCTCTATGAGAACAGTCCCAGCGCCCAAGAATGGTCCTCCCTAGAGCCTGGGTCCATCCTCATGAGTCTCCAGCCTGGTCTGGTGGACCAAGAGTCACAGGGTTGGAGGGAGTGGGTGATGCTGCCTCCAACTTCCACATTAGGGAATGGCAGCAGGGAGGCCTGGAGAGACCCATTTGTGTGGATGGAAAAGGTTGCTCCCCTGCAAACCCCTTCCAGAGGATGCTGCTCCTCCTTCAGCTTCCCTACACAGCCCTTCAGCCCACAAAACCCAGCACGGAGGGGCACCATGGACATAACTGTGCAGTGCTAATGATTACCTGCTTCCTGCTGGGCTCGGGCTCCTCCAGCTCTGCAGAGGGCTTGAAGGAATTCCCACTGGAGTGGGGGAAATACATGGCAGAGTTAAAAATCCATCACTTGGGCACTGGGGCACCCCACAGTGGGCATGGGGCTCCCAGCTCACGCCAGGGTTGCTGGACACCTTTCCCTCCTTACCTCTCTGAGCTGCCTCCAAGGGCCCATCTGCGATGTGGGGTCCCCGACGGGGCCAGGACCAGCGGCTCCGGCTGCAGCAGGCTGGGACCAGACAGTGAGGGCTCAGCTGAGGAGGTGACACTGAGCACCCCAACACCCCCACACCCGTGACAGCCATAGGGCAGGACCATGTCCCCTCCCCTTGTCTCCCCTCCACCACTGCCTGCGCCCACCCGTCCCTGTCTGTGCGTCCTTCTGCAAGGGGAGAACCACAGACGTGCAAAATACGGGGTTTGTGCAGAAAGCAGCTGCTGTCTCCTCGTGGGTCCCACCTCCAGGAGCCCCACACACCAAAAATCACACCCAGCCCAGCCTGCAGCTTTGGGGGAATCCTGCTGAGATCACCCTGTCTCTTCCCACCGTCTCACCATTCCCGAGTCCAAGTTAGACAAGGCTGGGGAAAGCTGGATGGGCCAGCAGGACACTTTTAGTTGTTACACTTGGAGAAGCAATCAGCAACCAGGGGCTGCAGGCTCTTGGGGTATATGGGACCTGGTCTGCCATGGGGGCAGCTGGAGCATGCCCTGATCCTTCATTTAGCACTGGGAGACAAAGGCAAGGGCAGCCCACCCTGAGCAATCTGGGATGCCCTGAGCCCCAAGGGGCCAGGAAGAGCTGACCCAGCCCCCCAGGGGGAACTGGGGCTGGGGGCAGCCTGGCAAGCAGGAGGTGGGAGCCCACCGGAGGGGAACAGGCTCCCATTCATCCCTGCACAGAAAGGCCCTTCAGAGCCCCCCCGCGCCGCCGCCAGCCCAGCCAGCAGGTGCTCAGCCCAGAAGGGAGGTATTGTGGAGGAGACAAGGGCCCCTTGTTATGGGATCTCTGCCTGGGAGCCTGGGGACAGGTAGAGGCAGGTGGGGAGCAGAGCTCTGCCTCCCCCCCGGCCCCTGCCGGCACGGCGCTGCCGGGCAGGGCAGGCATTGGGTTTCCGTCCCTGCCACGGCCCCTGTCAACACCAACAGTGCCCACAGCCCTGCCCAGGAGCGGACCCAGACCTGTTTGCCACCCAAACCCTGCTCTGAGCCACCCCTGGGGGTACAGCATGACATGGGGGTCTGGCAGTGGGGGCTGGAGCGTCTCCCCAGGCGTGGATGGGGAGGCAGTGCCCAGCAGGATTTAGTCCAAACTTCTTCTTTGCACCATCCCAGCACTGTCAGCTCCAGGCAGCGGATGCTGATGGGGAAAGTGTCTCCCTGTGCAGGAGGCTGAGCCCTGCCAGCAGGGCAGGGCAGCTTTTTAGATTAAGCCAGGGCATCTTGCCTTGGTGTCCCATGGAAAGGCTGGTCCCCAGCAGAAGCAGAGCCCTGTAAAGCCCCCACCACTCCAAACACAATGCTACAGCCCAGGGGTCAGCACAGTGTGACCCCCACCTCTCCTTGCAGACAACCAGCTCATCCCTGAGGCTCATCCTGGGATCACCTGAGCTGACAGAGAGGAGGGAGGGAAAATCCCCAAGAGGAGTCCATCAAGGTGGGACTGAGCCATCCCAGGGAGATGCTGGAGCTGCAGCTTTCTGCAGAGCCTTTCTGGGGTATTCCTGCAAGGATCCAACTAACCCCAGCCTGACCAACCTTGCCTGTTCCCTTGGCTTGCAAAGGGGAGCACAGGGTCTGTTCACAGCAAGGTGAAGGCCATCAAAAACTGTACCAGACCTGGTGGTTACACTGAAGGCTGCTCTTTCATTCCAGGTACCGACAGCACACCCATCACAGCAAAGCTCATCCACACAAGTGTCTCACAGGAGCTACCAGGGGATCCCTGGATGCTGAGTCAGCTCAGCCAGGGCAAACTGCCCTGGGATCCAGGGAGCTCACCCCAGCCCTGCCTGCTGCCTCCATCTCATGATGCAGGTGATCCCCAGCCCAGGTGCCTCACCAGCAGGAGCTTATCAACACTACCACCACCCAACCAACAGACACCTCTCTGCTCCAAACCCAGAACAGGATTGCACTGAACTCCCTGCATACAAAGCCCTGGGTTGGCCACACACCCATTTCCTGGCTGCAGAAGTGCAGCTCCCCACCAAATCCCAAAGTCGTTACCCTCACCCACCACATCCAGGCTTGAGCTGCAGCCAAACAGCCTCTCCCAACCCCACCACCTCCCTATCCCTTCCTATCATGCTCACAAGCCTCAGCTGCACATCTCTGCCCACCCAGACCCCCCCCAGCCCTCCAAGCTCTCCTACTCTTGTTTCTTGGTACAGACAGACCCCTCTATGGCTCACCCCAGTACCTGCAGGACACTGGCAGTGGGAGGGTGCTGTGCTACTTTCTGAGGTTCCAAGGATGCTGTGGGAGCTCTGAGGGGCTCAGCCCATGTGTACCCAGGTGGGCAGAGCCAGCCTGGCAGGTTGGCTCCTGATGATGTTCCATGGAAGCTGGGACCCACCTCCAGTCATGGCCAGAAACAGTGGGTGGCACTTGCTCCTCATTTCTTGCAGGACTTGCGCTGAACTGATAAATCAGTGCCAGCACCTCCCTGCACTCACATCCCAGCTGCAGGTGCTGGAGCCAGCTCCCCAGCAAAGCCACTGCCCAAACCCTGCCAGGAAGGGCGTGGGGCAGCTGGCCCCCCACCAGAAAGCAGATCAGTGGCATGAAGGGGAGCCAAGCGCTTTGACGTCACCCGCCAGGATGTGGTGAAGCACCTCGTGATGCTTGGTTGACTCAGAAGATGACAACGCTCCCCAGGACCAACAGATGCACAATGGGGCTCTGGGAAGGAGTGGCTGTGGCTGCCCCAGCACTGGCAGTGGCAGCAGAGCCAGCCAGGCTGGGTGCACTCCCTCACCATCTGGCTATTCATAAATCTGACATTTTTGGTCCAAGGCCATCCTTCAATTCCGGAAGATAACACTGTGTGCGAGTGTTGTGAGCACACACTGGCCTTATCTTCAGAAAACACTCCCAGGGCCCCACATTTGAGGGAGCCAAAGTAACAACAAGAACCTGCTCTTGGAGGCATTTGCTCCATCCTGCTGCGAAGGGCTGAGCTCCAGGAAGCATCTTTCCCTGATGTAGAGCTGGAGCAGCATGGAAAGGCTGGGCAGAGCTCAGTGCTCTTCCTCTTAGCCCTAACAATAAAACCACAGGCAGAGCTGGCAGCTCACCAGTGGGGTTTGGGAGAGATGGACAGGCAGGGATTGGGAGTGGGATAGGGCTGTGCCCAGCCAAACCCTGGGGGCTCCAGGGATTCAGCTCCCTTCATCCTTGTGTTGCTGGCTCTGGGGGGACGAGGGCATTTCACCCATCTCCATAGGACCTCACAGCTGCCACCAGCTCTGTGCTGAGCTGGAAGGGGACTTGGCATTGCTGTGGGTATCTGGTCCTGGGGTGATCTGGTGCTGGCAGCAACCACCATCCATCAGGGGATCAGCTTCCCTTTACCCCTCTTTGTCCTCCTGTCCATCTACATGGGGGCACTGCTCACACAAACCTCCCCACAAAACGTGGTCACCTGCACCCACACGTGAGCACCCTGACCCTCCCGTGCTGGCAGGCAGAGCGGGAAGTGAGTGCTCTGTGGTGGCACCTCAGCCTGTGGAACGCTGGCTATCCTGGTTCCACCTCTGGCCATCCCGGTTCCACCTCCGGACTCGGCCCCACATCCGTTGGCAGGGCAGAGCTGATTCCTCCAGTTCAGCCTGGACGAGCAGCAGTCACGGGGCATCATGTTTATAAACACAGGGAATCGGAGCCAACAGGACCCACTCATTTGGGTTTAGCTTTAGAGGTTGGATTGAAGCCAAGAGGAGAGTCCAGGAGAGATTTGGAGAGCAGGTCAGCTCTGTGTTACCTCACCCTGGGCTCCTCTCTGGGGCTGGATGAGCTGACCCTTGGTCCCATCAGTCACGGGGCTGGAGCCCAGCCTGGCTTTGCAGGGGAGGTGACCTGGGGCAGGTCCAGGCAGGGTTAGGAAGTGGCAGCCTGACATGTGGTGGGGAGAACCCACTCCTGGCTTCCATCTCATGGCTTTCCTCCACACCCTGGTTCGGGGTTGAGCCATGGATCCTGTGCCAAGGCACAGCTGGTTTCCATTCCTAGCTCCAGAGTGGTGTCTGGGCATGTTCTGCTGCCCTCATGGGCCTCAGTTTCCCCTCTCATGGACATCAAGCTCTTTGTGGGGAGCTGCTCTGCACCCCGGCTGTGACGTGCCCCCAGCACTGTGTGGTTCCAGCTGACACTGCACAGCCAAGGGTGGACACAGCCAACCTCTGCCCAAACTGCTGGGGATACTCCTGTTCCACAAGCCCAGCAGGGGAGGGGATCTCTGCCTTGGGCAAGATGGGATGGGGCAAAGAGAGCCCCCAGCTACCAGCTGGGGAAGAGGCAGCGTCTGGACCCCAGGGCAGCCCGTCCAGCTGCATCCCCAGCAACTCCCAGAGCAAATCTGCCTGCCCTCAGCTCACCCTGTGCAGGACCAGCTCCAGTCCTCACAGCAACTCCCGTTCCCGGGCAGCACCCAGGCAGCTGGGCTCTGTCACACCGAGGGCACCCAAGAGCACCCAAGAGCACCCAGGAGGAGGTGAGGGACACCCACAGCACTCTCCTGGCACATCACCCGGTGCTGCAGGGCAGAGGGCGGCTGGTCCGCAGCCCAAGCGCTGTGCAGGCTCCCTCACCCCCTGCCCACTCACCCACGCTCCCCGGGGCTCCCTGGGGAACACCAGCACTCCATCCCTTGGCACCGCGGAGACTCAGGAAGGGGCTCGGGGAGGTTGGAGGACGCAGGGAATGCAGGCGAAGAGGGATTGCAAATTGCTGGAGTTTGGGAAACGCTGCAACCCTGAGAGTTTGCGAGCAGCGAGGCGCAGTCCGGGGATCCAGGGGGGCAGCCCGGGGGATCCGAAAGGGTTGGGGGGCAGCCGTGCCCTGCCCCTGCAATGGGGGGGTGGGTCAGTGCAGCTCCATGGGGGCCAAACCTCCCCCAGGACAATCAGCTCGGATCCTCCACGAGCCCAGCGGGGACACGCGGGGCTCGCAGCGGGTTTCACAGAATCACAGAACCACAGAATCTGCCGAGTTGGGAGGGACCCACAGGGATCACCGGGTCCAGCTCCCAGCCCTGCACCTGGGTTTGGTGGGCAGCTGAAGGGGGTTTGATCCTGCCCGGGGTGCGCAGGACCCTCAGCCGCCCCTGGACCCAGCAATGGTTTCTTTGCACTGTGATGGGCTGCACCCACGTGGGGACCCCTGCAGACCCCCACGGCCCCGGAGTCCCGCTCTGGGCACCCCTGGGCTCGGCTGGCGGCCGTGGGCAGGAGCCGGTGCTCAGGATTCCTCGGAGCGGGGCAGAGCCTGCTGCGAGCACATTTTCCAAACTACCCAACGACCGGGGGGCACAGCTGGAAGAACCCGCCCTAAGGGGCCCACACTGGCATCCCAACTCCCCCTCCCCATCCCAGTGCACGGCACCTCTTGCTGGATTTGCACATCCCTACCCCCCACCCCCATTCCCCGTCCCCCCTTACCTGGCTATGATCCTCTGGCTGGTGGGCGACTCCACCGTAGTGTAGTAGTGACTGTAGAGGAGCAGAGAGGATGTTAAACCTGCCAGGAGCAAAAGGCAGAGCCTTTTCCAGTGTGGGGACCCCATCCCGAGCACTTCAACCGCAGGAGTCGCGCAGGCGAGCGGCAGCGTGGGAGCCGGCCCCGGGCACACAAACTTCCCAGCCCCTCTCCACTCCCAGCCCGGTGGGCGCGGACACCGCTATGTCCTGGCTCCGTCCTGCCCTGGGTGCCCAGCTGCACCTCGGAGCAGGCTGGGATATTCCTCCGGAGCGGTGGGAGGAAGGGTGTGAGCCGGAGGGAGGAGGCACCAGGCTGACTGGTTCAGACTTGCTGAGAAAAAAAAGCACTTTTGAGCTGCTTTTTCTCCGCGCCGGGGGATTAAACATTCACCCAGACCGGCAGGGAAATGCGATTTTTTTTTTTTTTGCCTCTTTTTCATGCCACCCACCCACAGCTCCCAAACACGGTTCTCCTTTCTATAACTTTCCTGTTCGACTAAAAACACGTGCGTTCACCGCCGGCTGCTTCCCAAGCGGCAGCACCCACACCCCACGGTGCCACCCCCGAGCGAGTCCGCGGGTTATTTTATGATTATCAGAAGCTCCACGCTCTGAAGTCAAGCCGGGCTCCCACCCTGGGACGTACCCGCGCCCGGCCGCTCGCTGGTTAATCCGCCATGGGGGAGAAAATGTGGGGGGAAAGGGGAGAAGGGGGGACACTTCTGGGGTGCTGCCCCCGGCCCCGTTCGGGCTGAACGCATCGCTCACCCACGCTGTGTGTTTGCAGCAAACAAAACCGTTCGGAGCTCTGCGGCAAGTTCGACAAAGAGTTTGGGCTGAGGGAAAGGCGAAACGTGTTTGGAGGGATTGGGAGGAAATTTGCATTAATTATTTTGGCGTTTTCGGAAAGGATGTGCTTCAGTTTCTATTTTGAAAGAATATTTTGATGGTTTTTCAGTTAAACTCTGAAAGAACCAGCCCTGAGAACTCAAGGATATGCATACCAAATGTTTGTTGCAGCGGGGGGAAGGGACTCAGCAGGAAAACAAGCGTTTTCCATTGAACTGTAGGGATTTGGGGGGGGCTGGGTTTTTAGGAAGTGACCAGGCTCGGGGAACAGCAGGATGGGGAGTCCCATTGTGTCCTCGGCTCCCTGAGCACCCACATGTTGCTCTAGGGCGTCACACACCTCCAGCCTCTCCACAAATACCTGTTTTCATTATTCAGCCCCAAAACCCAGGACTAAACTCCGTCCCTGCTCCCAAGTCCCACTGCACATCCCCAGGCTGGGGTACTCATGGCTGCATTTCCCCCAACACTCCTTTATCCCCCCAGATCCAACCACCCCCCACTCCCATTCCTGCCTGCCCAGACACGTTTGCAGTGATGCTGCTTGTTCAAAGGAAGAATAAACACAAGAATAATTTTAATAAGAGTTTGTTTCAGTCTCCATTTGCTTCCATTATTGCAGGTCTCCCCATTGCCAGCCCTGGTCCTCTGGGAATTTTGGCTGTGTGGGAAAGCACCATGCTGACATCCATGAAGTGCCCAGTGTGCATCCATGGCAGTGCAGGGAGCAGGTCTGTGCCCACAGCTGGCAGTGGTGGCACTGGGAGAGTGGGCACTGGACCTGGGAAACCACCAGGGGATGGTGACCAGGCTGCTTTAAGGAAAACTTGCAGGGATCCATCCCTGCTGTCACGCAGGGACCGGGGGAGCCATGGCAGGAAGGTTGGCTGGGCACAGGGTGTCTTGGGGAAGGAGAGAGCAGGCAAGAAGCTGGAAGGACAGAACAGACCATCACCACTTGGACACACAGGGATGAAATTGAGCCTGAGGCTCAGCTGGAGCTAAAACTCCAAAAAGATGGGCTGGAAGAGGGGTTTACACGTGCCCTGGTAGCAAAGGGCAGCTCAGAGAAATGGGGTGCACCAGTGGAAGGATTGGATGCTTTTTGCCTCTATCACTAAAGGTTGCTCCCAGCCCTCGGGAGTACTGGCATCATCTAGAGGACTCAGGGCCAGCAGAGCGGGGTCAAGAGTCTGGGATCCTGCTCAGAGGTCCCCCCAGCTGGAATTTGTCCCCACCTGGTGTGACTCAGGGTCTGCCTTGTTCACTCTCACCCACTGGATTCACTCCCTGCGAGCCAGAGCCGCCGCTCACGTGCTCTTGACTCTGGCCCTTCATTAACTCCAGCTAATTATTACCAACTGCTCTCATAAGTCACAGGGGACATAGCAATTCCTGGCTGGAGGTGGATGACCAGTGGCCCAGACGAAGTGACCTGTGGAAAGTCAGGAATTTGCCACTTGGAAACATTTATGGCCCATTCATGTAAATGCTGGTGGAGTGGCAGCTTCAAGGGCTGCAGGAACTGGTTTCTTCACATCGCTCCCATCCCTCTGTTTCCATGATATATGGGTTTCTACTGTTGGTTTTATTTTCAGCGGGGTGAAAATGAGATGCACAGTTCTTCATCTGCTCTACTTGTTTTGTGCTACAATGCATTTTGGACTATGCCCCAAAATTAAGTGGCGCTTAATTTAGAAGTTAATAAGTGTGAAAAAACCTTTTAGGATGATAGTTGCCAAATAAAGATTAGGAAAAGAACATAAAAGAAATCACAATGAAAACCAGCAAGTATCATTTTTAGCCTGGGTTTTTTATTCCGGTGATTACTTCTTGGAAACAGAACCCAATCCCTCCACATGGCTTGAGAGTGTGAGAGGAGAACAAACACATTTTGCACCAGCTGGCTGTCAGCCACAGCTTGGTGGAGAAAAGTCTTGTGGTCTTTGCCACGATGAACTGTCCAGCTGGGAGAAAGAGATCTCCAAAAATCTCCTGGAGGATTTGCATATCCAAATTTGTTCAGCGCGGGTCAGAGGTGCACTTAAGAAGGTGCCAAAAATCTGCTCATAAAACACGTCCCTGAAATTCGAAGTCTGGACGCCAGGAGCAGGTTGCTGTGTCAGCCCTGCTGGAGAACGTGGGGCCATATGGCTGCCTGAGGAGGCACAGCCATCCCATCATGAAAAATTCATCAGCAGATGTCCCGGGAGGCTGACGCACGGCCCCTTCCCGGCGGGGCGGGGAGGGCAGCAGGAGCACCTCAGCCAGACCTCCCCTCACCAGGCTCCCTGCCTGGAGCACACAGGGTCACACACAGCACTGAGAAGATACTATGGATGCTCCCTGACACTCTCCCTGCTTGGATTTGTTGGTGCTACTACAACCAAAGTCAGGAGGCGAGCGGGGAAGTGACCACAGGGAGGATGCCTGGACGTGGGGTTGAGGGCAGGGGGGTGGCAGCGCTTGGCTGCGGGACCAGAGATGCTCAGGGCTGTGCTCAGCATCACCCCCGGCACCTGCAGCTCCAAGCAACGGGCTCTGCCCTTCTGCCCTGTGCACAACCCCACGCTGTGGGTGGGGAAAGGGGCTGGGGGTGCAGCTGTGCAGCCAAACTGAGCTGGGATGCCCTAGTTCAGAGAAGGGCAACAAAGCTGGAGAAGGGGCTGGAGCACAAGTCTTGTGAGAAGCAGCTGAGGGAGCTGGGGTTGTTTAGCCTGGAGAAGAGGAGGCTCAGGGGTGTCCTTATCACTCGCTACAACTCCCTGAAAAGACGTTGTAGCCACGTGGGGGTCGGGCTCTGCTCCAAGGCAACAAGCAACAGGATGAGAGGACATAACCTCAAGCTGTGCCAGGGGAAGTTTAGGTTGGACATGAGGAGGAGTTTCTTCACATAAAGGCTGATTAGACATTGGAATGGGCTGCACAGGGAAGTGGTGGAGGCACCGTCCCTGGAGGTGTTTTGGGAAAGACTAGTTGACATGGTAGTGTCAGGTCACAGGTTGAACTCAATGATCTCAGAGGTCTTTTCCAACATAACTGATTCCATGATTCCATGATATTTATGCCATTGTGGCAGGATGTGGCCCATCAGGGAAACACACCCTTGCGGGGATGAGCTCTGGGCTGAGGTGCCAGGTCGGGACCTGGGGAGTGGTGGCAGGATTTGGCTTAGGTTGGCTCACGTGTGCTCCTCTTGGTGCTGCTGGGCCCAGCCCAGCTCTTATCGCAGTGTCTGCGAATGGCAGAGCCCTTGGCCAGCCCTGGACCGCTGACCGGGGCTGAGATAAGCCAAACACACAGTTCAAAGGCCATCCCCTCTCTGCTGGCATGAGGCAACCTGTGAGGCTCTGGGCTATGCCCTGGAGGGGTGCAGAGCTGGGAAACACCTTTGGGAAATGAGGGTGACAATGCAAACTGCTGCCTTCCCCCTTCTTGCCAGCTCTGGGCCAGGCAGAGCAGATGTGGTCTGATCCTGCCCTGTTCTTAGCAGGGCAATCAGTCCCTGAGGGCTTCTCAAAGCCTGGACAGGCCAGGCTCCAACCCCAGAGCACACAGCTGGGGAGAGGGGACACCATATCTGAGTGTGGGTGGGCACCAGCCCCTTATCCACCCACCTGTGTGGTCCCATCTGACACTGCATGGCTGCCATGGGAGGAATGGAGGGAGTGTTGGGATGTCCCCAGGACTCAGAGAGTGTTTTTCCAGGATTTACCACCCCAAGGGCTGGGTCAGCCCAAGCTGGGAAAGCCCTGCAGCACCCAAGCTCAGTCTGGTAGAGGAGCCTGCACTACCAAACCCCCTTGGCATGGGAAGCAGGGACTGCTGCACCCCTCGGAGCCGTTTACCTGCAGGGCCCTGCCCCAGCACCTGGAGGGCTGACTGGCAGGTCAGCTGGTGCTTTTTGCACAACAAAGCCATGGGCTGCTCCTTTATCTTGTTCTCCCTCCCCTATTATCAATAGTTTTTCTGGTCCAACTGGATTTACCTGCTACCACATCCCCAAGAAAGGGAGAAGGTCCACACAGCGGGAGGTGAGGAGAGTGAACCCCCCACCCCTGCACACCCAAGGCCTGCCCCAAACCTCTCTGCAGTTGGGGAACATAAATAGCATCTGATAAGACACCAGCACAAGGCCTTTTGTGCTGACCTGGAGCAGGCACATGCCTCTGCTACACTCCCACAGCATCCAATCAGCCACGGCAGCTCCAGAGCAGAGTATCTGGAGGGAGCACCTGCTCCATGCCAGGAAGCTCTGGGTGCTCTGTGCCTCAGCTGCTTGCCTGGGAAGAAGAGAGATAGGAGTGATAGTCTGGATCATGGCACAAGGTTGCCTTGGAGCTGTATATGGCACACACAGTGGCTCCCTCTAGCACCTGCTTGGGCTTGGTCTTGGCTGCCAGCACTGGCAGGTACCTCAAACCCCAAGGTTTGTGTCTGTGAACACGCAGCAGGACGTGGTGGTGCCTGCTCCTGCAGTCACACTGAAAGAAGGAAGAGGTGGAAATGAAGCAAAAGATTCGAAGCCCTGGCAGGAAGGTGACAGTGTGAGAGCTCCTGGGTGACAAGTGGCTTTGGTTCCTGCAACCTGGCAGGGAATATTTAGAGCCTGTTAACTCCTGGGGAACGCCAGGAGGAGTCAGGCACGGCTCTAATAACAACTCACGGTACTCACCAACAGCTTCTGAAAAAAGCAGCGCTGACACAACAGCAGCTTCTGGACATGCTGAGACACAGTTGTGTATTTATTACTCAAATCAAACGTCTCTGTTTAAATCCTGCAGCCCGCGGAGCTCCTGGCTGTCAGCAGGGAATCCCCTGCTGGTCGCTGGCACTGGGTGTCGTGTCTGTGCATGAGGAGGAGTCGCTGTGTCTGAGCACCCCGGGGGATGTCAGACCCCATCCCGCCGTCTGTCCCTCTGCCCGCGCTGCCTTCAGCTCCGTGGCGTGTTGCAGGAGCCGAGGCCACACCTTTACACACTTTGTGAGTGGCACTCACAGGTACCAAATCTCTGCTCCATGTGCCCCTACATGTGCCCAGGGAGCCCCCGGGCCACAAATCCCGCGGGCAGGCGGGTGTTACAAAGCCGAGGACACTGGGGAACACTGGTGTGGTGCAGCGTGGGCAGCTGCAGGGCCGTGCATGGCACTGGGACACGGTGCCAAATCTGGATGTGCCAGCCTCGGCACCGTGCCGGCAGGTCCCTGAACAGGAGCTGCCACCTGGTGGCACAGGGACAATCCTGCTGCCCTACCAGCCACAAGGATGGGGACATTTGGGGTGGCCCTGCGCCCTGGCACTGGCTCCATTGAGCTGCACTGAGCAGGCTGGGGCTACTCCGGCACAGTCCTGATTTTCCCCCCGGGACACTCACCCAGCTGGCATCTCGCCCAAGCCCCAGATCCTGGCTCTTGCCAAGGGTGCTCCAGCTCTAGCTGCCCTCCACAGGTTTTGCTCCATTAGTTTGTGCCAGGACAGAAGCTGGCTGGGAAATGTCACCTCTGAGCTCCCTCAGCTTCCTGTGGCTGCTCTGGACCTGAGGCCACAAGATCAGGTGGCCCTAGTGAGGCTCAGCTGGACTTGTGCTGCAGGGCATGTGTCCTGGTGTGTGCCACACCTCAACCAGCCCACGGTGGGACAGGATGTCTTGGTGCCAGGGGGGACAGGAGCAAAGTGAGGAGGTGAAGGGGACCACCAGGTCAGAGCAGCTTTCCTGGGATCAGAGATGATGTGACTTTGAGCTTGCTGGGAAACTCCAGAGCACAGCAAAGGCCCTTTTCCAGCCAAGGTTATCTCTGATAACATCAAACTGTGCCGATTGTGTTGAGAGGAAAGCCTGGAGGGAACAAACTCTGCTGGCAGGGAAAGCCTCCTGGGAAGTTTCCTTCCCTTGACTCTGGGAAGCCTCAGCACTGGGGAAAAGCACGGGCTGGGGGCTGCCAGCCCATCCCAAAAGCCTCCTCGCCCACGGGGGGATCCTTGTTCAGTGGGACTCAGCCCCATCCGGCTTCCCAGAGGAGAGGGAAACAAAAGAGGAGGAGGGGGAAGGGAAGGGTCTAAGAGAAACTTCTTCCAACTTGTCGGGAAGAGAAAAGCTCTATTCAGGCAGGAAGAATACCCGTGTGGAGCCGGTCACTAAGCAACCCGCAGCAATGTGGTGGTGCCTGAGGGACAGGCAAGGAACAAAAGTGTCTCGCTGCCCACCCAGAGCCCCGGCAGGGAGAGCCTGCAGGGCCTGGGGACAGGGGACACAAGAGGTGCACAGCCTCCACGAGGGTCCAGAGCTCCTGGGGCAGGGGCTCCTCCTCGGTCAGCTCCGGAGGGTGACCAGCCTCCATCAGGCTTCCCCTTTGCTGCTCAGGAAGGATTTGTGGTCTGCTCCTGTGGCTCCCCATGGGCCTGGTGTTCACACAGGGCTACATCATTCCCAACAGAGGCACAGTGCTCCCTGCTCCCACAGACACTGTGAGTGTGCATGGGCAGAGCATCCCAATGCAGGCTACACCCTCTCCCAGAGAAGCTGAATTCTGCATTTAGATTCAAAATGTGGGGGGCTGTCCTTTGCAAACAAGCTCAATGAGACATGATCAACTGCCTGGCCTCTCGGCAGCACAAGGAAAAAAGGGACAAAGGAAATCAAGCCTGACAAATCCTGCTGACAGTCCCAGCTGAAATGCTTCCCTTGGGCTCCAGGGAGTCCCTGGAGACGCTGCTTCCCCATCTGAAATGCTGCAGAAATGGGAAAACACTCACAGCCAGAGCAGGTCCACTGAGACCAGCCAGTGTGCAGCTGGTTAACTCCAGGGAGATGCCCTGGACACTGGAAGTGGCTTTTTGTCTGCATAGTGTCACAGGGGGGAACATCCAGCCCTTCACACGTTTGCCTTGAGCATCTGATACACTTGGAGAGGACAAACCTTCCTCAGAGAGGTGTTTGGCCAGTGCTGATCCCTGTCCTGCAAGAGCCAGGTGAACAAGTGGGGGATGCTCAGGTGTGTCCACATAAACTGCAGAGCTTCTAGAGATGGAGGTGATCTCAATAACCTTCAGCCCTGCCCTTCCCTGGCTTCATTATCTGCTACATCTCAGCCTTTAAAGCATCAGCTCTGGATGAACTAAATAACCACAACCCACAGGGCTACAGTGAAAGATCAGCTTGGCCAAAGTAGTGCCATTTATTTTATGTACAAAAGCCCTTTGAGAAGGCCAACATGCTGCACGTGTCCTGGACACAGCACTGTGGGGGACAGGCACTCCAGCCAGCAGCAAGGAAGGGTAGCATCCATCCCTGGGCTTGGAGAGCTCCCACCTTCCCTGGCAGGAGGACAGACACAGCGCTCTGGGCACAGCTGGGAGCCAAGCATGACAAAGTCCAGCTAAGCAAGGACTTGGCACACCAGGACCATGCCAAAAAATTCACATTTTGTGCAGCCATGGGATCCCTGGAGCAAGAGGCACCAGGTACTGCATGTCTGCTGCACCATGGAGAGCAGTTACCTGCCCCTGAGCTGATGGCAGTGCTCCTTTGGAAGTGTCACAAGGCCACACTGGGAAGCAGAAGTGAGACTCATTCTCTCTTGAGTTAGTCACCTGGAAGTGTCCAGTCCACCCTTTTTATCTGCAGGGAGCAGAGTGAGAGCAGCACCTCCAGAAATAAAGTCAAGCTGAGACAGGGCCTGTGTGTGCATCTCCATCCACTGGCTCCTGAGGGAGCTTGTTTAGACAACACCCAACTGCACAGTGGGCATCACTAATGGAGAGGATCCACCAGAACAGAAGTAGCCCCAGCCTGAGGAGCATCTCCTTGCAAAGAGAGAAAACTTGGATTAAATAAAGGACACTGGACCATATGCTATCCAGATCTATCCTGGATTCTGTTTTCCCAATACCTGTGCCTACAAAAACCAGCAGGAGTCTTGCAGCACAGCCACAAGGATTTTGTTGGCACTCTGCATTTTCTTGTTCTTCTCTGGGTCTGCAGCATTCACACATTTGTGCAAGTGTTGTGAAAGAATAGAGGTGCTGAAGGAGGGAAATATCTTTGTGGGGATGAAATGTGCCTGGCAGCCCAGAACTAACCTTGGCTCTGGTGGTCCTCTTCTCTTCCCAGTGAGGTGCTGAGATTTCCCAAGCAATGGCCCTTGCCACACAATCAGGATCTCTGGTAAAGCTTTATGATATTCTCATCGTGAAGCTTTTTCCACACCTCCTTCTCCAGTTTGAAGTCGTGGTTAATGTAGAAAATCAGCCGCTTCCAGTCCTTGTCGTAGTAGTGATCCGAGTACTTCTCGTGCCCGTCCGTGATGTAGCCATAGGCACTCACCTGGGAAAGATGGGGAGCTCCCTGGGCAGGGGTACCGAGGGTGGAGGGAGCTAAGTGAAATACAGGACACAGTTCCCAAACAGGGAAGGAGCACAGGACAGAGATGCCAACTGGGGCTCCTCTGGTGACCCTGCATGGGGGCCCAGAAGGACCAGATTATGAGCACTGGCTCCTGCTGGCTCCTCTCACTGCCTCCCTGGGAGCTCACATGCTCTAGGTCACAGCAGGCTTCACAACCTCTGTGTGAGCTATCTTAGGGCTGTTTCTCTTGTCTTCAATCTGCTGCTCCACAGCTAACAACAGCCCACATCTCTCAAGGCAGACAGTAGGCAGGGTTGTAGCCACCCCTGCTCTCCCCTGCCAGACAGTGCTGGGTGCAAGAATCACGGGGCCCTTACCCGGTCACAGAGGTGGAGGGCAGTCAGCAGCAGGAAGGCCCCAGTTGTGGGTCTGTACAGCCTCCAGTAGGGCTTTTCCAGATTTTTAGATTTTAAAAACCTGCAGCAGGAGAAAAGAAAGCCCAGAGCGGTTGCTGGGTGTGGTGTTTCAAGCGGGGCACACCTTTCCCTCTGTAGCCTCTGTCACATCTTCCTTCCTTGCAGCAGGTTGTGGCCATATGAGGCATTTCAGAGAAGCCATGAGTATGCCCAGAAGCTCCATCACCTGCACTGCAACCTAATCACAGCTCTGCTCCAGTTTTATGGAAGTGGAAGTGGGGATTGAGGCAGTGGGGATAAAGAGGGGATGGATTAAAGGATCTAGTAGGTTAAAGCCCACTACTCTTAGGTCTGTCCTTTGCCTTGCAGTGCTGAAGTGGCTTTGAAGCTCTGTGGTATATCCTGCTCCCCATCCACATCTAAGAGTGAAAACGAGACATAGGGAAGGTGCAGAGGAGGGTCACAAAACGTGCCAGGAGCTGCATAACCTGTGTTATGACAGGAGTTGTTTGGAAAGCAGGAGTCCACACCAGGAAAAAATAGCATTGAGTCCTCATGGCCTTGGAAAGGACCCAAGTCAGAGGGGAGACGTCAGAACGAGCAGGGAGTGCTGGCCATCTGGCTCTCAGGGAAGGCAGAATGCAGCTCTCAAGGAGACTGAAGGGTAAAGGCAGCCAAAAAAGGCACGACAGGAGCTCCTGTTCCTACATCTCAGTCACGTGTGGCCCACGATGGGCAGATCTCAGTGACAGCAGGCTTGTGGACAGGATTGGAGAGGCACAGAAGAGCAGCCAGACCAGGCAATTGGGGTGCTAAAGAAGGGTCTATTATGGTGTTTGAGGGGACAAACAACCTCAGGAGTCTAGAAGGAATCTCTGTAGAGAAGGTCTGTTACAGAGCCTTTCTCCAAGGTGCTCGAAAATGGGGAATATGAAAGGCTGGTCCTGAACTAGATCAACTATTCCGGCACTTCATCAACACTCTTCCCACATTTAAAGTTGCCATTTGCCCAGGATCTCTTTTGGCTGCAGAAAGCCAAACTGTCTCCAGCTCTCAAATTCTGGATGACTACCCACCACTAACCCACTGCAGCACCACAGAGAATTTCAGCTGAGTGCACACTGCTGAAGTTTACCCCCAGGCTGCTGGTGTGGCTGAACTGGAGTTACAAGGGAGCAGAGAGCTGGGAGGAGAGCCCAGAGACAGACAGAGATGGTGCCAGCCAGAAAAAAAAAGCCCATTAGAGCACATAACCCCCAGCTCACCTGTTTTTCATGTATCTGAGGAAATCAGGGTGAACCACCAGGTATCTGTCCATTGTGAAATCTTTGTCAAATTTCTGCCGGGGCTTCTGCCTAAAGACAGGAATGGGGAGACTCAGGATGAGATCCTACACTTCATCACAGCTGCAAAGGATCAGCACTCGCTGGTAAGAGAAGAACCACAAGCACTGTGAAATTATTCTGCAACATTTCCCAGATTATGACAAAGTGTCCATAGCCTGTGTGTGTTGCAGAGGAAGAGATCAGGGAGGAGAGGCAACAACAGGAGACAGGAATACCAAAAAGCACATGTTTGTATAGGTAAGAATTGGTGAAACCAGGCTTTCATCCATGAGCAGGCCAGCACGTACAGACACCAAACCAGACAGCAGCATGTGCTCATCCCAGAGGGCCACAGAGCTTTCTCCAAGCTCTGGCCACACACCATTGAAATCAGCTACCTCTGGGAAGGAGGTGTATTGGTTACAGCAGTGCTCAGAGCTGTGGAGGAAATGAGATATTTCTCCAAACAGATATGCCAGGGGAGGGAGGCTTTAGCCTGGCTTTACCCTGGCCTGCCCCTCCTCAGGGCTGAGCACTGTGTAGAGGAAAAGGGCAAAACAGAGAGCTCCTCACTGCAGGCTGTAGAGAAGGCTAGTTTGTTTTACCCGCTGAGGTTCAAGAATCCTTTCCTGATGTCCTTGTTGAACAGAAGAGCCTGCAGCCACTCATAGTCTCTAGCTCCCTCCAGGAAGTGAATGTATTTGACATGCTAAGAAAACAAATGAGCATTACCAAACAGCACTTAAAATCAAAGCAGACATGTGCTTTAAAAACAAAATGCAAGCAGACATCTAGGCTCACTGAGTTTCTTGGGCACACATCTTCAGTCTGCACCTTTCAACTAGCCCACAGAAGCAGAATGGAGATAACATCTGATGTGCAGCTACTTCTACATGCCAAAAGGCTGGGGTGGGACTGACACAGCTTGCCACTGCAAATACTCACTCCCAGCCAAGGCAGTGCAGGTTCCCTCATTGAGGGAAATGCTGAAGTGCTGGCTCAGCCCCTTCGCTCCTCACGCATGGCAAGAACAGAACTGAAGGCCGCAGACAAGCAGCATCCCATCAAAGCTGTGCATTCATACAGCATGGACCTGACTTACTTTCTCCCGTGGGATGTTGCTGAACCCTTTGTGTCCCAAGATCTGAAGAGAGGAAACCAGGGAGAAGGCTGTGAATCCATAAAAGGAGGTTTTTGTTCCCACATCTTTTTCGTAACCTTTGATTACAGCCCCGCTCACCCTGAGCAAGGAAATGAGAGGAGCAGAGTTAGGTGACCACTGCAAACCCTCACGTCCATGTTCCTAACAGGAAAAGGTAGTGTTAGTCTGGAGGAAGGGAGGACTAGGCCTGTTCTGAGAGGCACCCTGATGGGCAGGAGAGCCCCTGCTCTGGAGATGGCTCTTTGTGGCTCAGTTGTGAACACAGGCTGTGGGTGTTCAGGAACTTCGCAATTACTTTTTGACTTTTTGTCTCCTCCCACGAGTCATTTTGGCACTTGGGAATCAGTGCAATAGTAGAAGAGATGAAGTGATGCAGCCACAATTACCTGCTAGCCCAGAAAGTAGCTGTTAGGTTAAGGTAGCTGTGCATCTTCTGAGGAGGAAGCCTGCCTTACCGGAAGACATAGTCATGGGAGTCAATCTCCTGGCCCATCCCAGAGTTATTCAGTATTCCTCCATTCCCCACGACAGCACAGCTGATGCATGTTGGAATGCTGCTGTTATGGTTGGCCAGGAGCAGCTGCTGGTGGGGATTCGGGGGCAGCAGGGACATGACCTCCTTCACCACTGTGAAGCAAACATGGTGGAGAGTTATCAAGAGTCTTTGGGATGGACACAGTGAAATCACCACAGTTTCCACCAGGAGGCCCACCTAGCCTTTGACAGGGAGATGCTGCAAAGCTCCAGCTACTTGGCATCATGTTCCTGTTGGGAGTCTGATGGTCCCATCCTGACAAGCCCTGAGGGACTCACGTGAATAATTCAGGTCCATGAAGCCATATGGGGGTATAAAATGCTCCAGGCGGTTCCATTCACTGTCATTGAAGTATCTCTTGTCTGTGAAGATTGTGATGTTGGGCAGGAAGAGATCTCGCAGCCAGTCAGACTTGGCAGCTCTGGCCCTCACTGATTCAGAGCAGGTCTTGAAAAACAAAAAGAAAACAATAAGGACTGATGAGCAGAGAGCTGATCAATCTGACTGAGTGCCAGTGCTTGTGTGCCTGTGTGTGACAGGGTCAGAGAGAAACATAGAAACTCCAGTGGTACATCAGTCATTCCACTCAGCATCCCCATCACCGTAACATGAAGCACAATTTCAGCACTACATCCATAACTACCGGGCAGAAAGTCGCCTACCACGGAGCCAGAGTGACTCCAAGTCTCCAAGACTTTCCTCTTCAGAATAAGAGGCCTGTGATGCTTAAATATTTTACTGGCTTTGGGCCTCATTAACTGATGCAAATTAATATCTGTAATAGGTCTAACCTGAACTTAGCAAATAAGGCTATAAGCAGTAATAATATGCTATAATAAGCAGTGTCCCACCTCACAAGGTCCTCAGGAAGCACCTCGGGACATGGGGGATTAGATCACCATTACCACTCCCTTTAAAGGTACGAAAAAAGGTACAACTTGTTCAATGTCATAAATTAATCACTGTGAAACGCACTGCCAGACAGGGAATCCAGTACAGGCTGACCTTCAAATGAACCTATGGAAACACATGCAATTGCAGTAAGTTCCCATACTAAAGCACAACAGAGGACTGGCCAGGCTGAGTCATACATGGAGGTGTTCCTGTCTGGGTCCCACCAGCATCTGCAGTGAGCTGACCTACCAGCTCAAAAATCATCCTCAGCTGCAACGGGCACACATGTCCAGGGGACAGCAGACAAGGAGGTCAGTGGGGAGGCATTCTTGGTGAGCACACACGCCATCACACCTACCGATGCTGGAGAGGAGTTATCCAGCAGGTACTTGTCCTCGAAATCCCAGTGTGGCTCAGATGTGTAGTTAGCAGCGCTCAGTTTTGTCTTTTTTGTCAGTGCAGCAGCCTGAGGAACAGGTGTTACAGTTTTCACTGACGCAGGAGGCTCTTTGGGTTTTGATTGGTCTTTGGATGTGTTGTTTTCATGAGCTCCCTTCACCCCAGAGGATGGTTTCACTGTTGCCTTCTCCTTGGCTTCCTGCGCCCTGGGAAGGGGTTTCACTGTTGTCTTTTCCTGCTCCATCCCTGGAGCTGGTCTCACTGTTGTTTTCTCCTTGTTTCCCTGCACCACAGGGGCTGTTTTCACTGTTATCTTCTTGATTTCCTCCAACTGAGGTGATGGTTTCACAACCATGTTCTTGGCTTCCTTAACCCCACTAAGCGGTTCCATCATTTTCTTCTCCTCCTTTCCTTTCCATCTTGGTGTCTTCTCCACCATATCTTTTTTGAGCTTTGTGATGTCTCTCCCCAAAGTCACCTCTAAAAACCTCCTAGAGTTCCCATTATCAGAACAGTTTAAACCCTGTTGCTCTTGGTTGTCCACTTGTTGCGTATCTGGGGCATGTTGAAAGATGTTCAATTTCCTGAATGCAATCAAAGAAAAAGCAGACACATCACACACACTTTCCACTTAACACTGAACACCCTCCAGCCCATTTTTAGTGCTCTTGACTCTGAGCCTCTCTCTGTGCTTTAGAGCAATTTCATTTTGATCTTTGCCAAAGTGTTATTCAACTTCCTACACCATTCTGGCCTGAATTCTGCTTATCTCCCCACTAAGCAAATCCCAGAGGTACACACTCCTCTCCTCAACACTTGGCTCATGAAACATTCACACTGGCTGTCACTAGCAACCAGTACAGCACAGCTTTGCCCTGCACCGGGCAGGACCCCTGGCAAAGTCCCCAGAGCACTGTTGTTTTGGAGATCCTGAGCTCAGGACATGGCACACACCACGAAGGCAGCCATCTGGCTCTTTCCTCTGCCAGCAGAGCTCTGTGCTTCAGCAACAGAGCAGGAAAATCTTCCAGAACTCAGGAAGGGAAGTCTAAGAAGAAGTGAAACTCCCTCCTTTACCCTACATCATTTCTTGAGCATTTGGGCATTCTCTGCCACAGGGCACTTCTCCCTCTCCTCCTCCTCCTCCTCAGTCAGCTGATGCAATGGCATCACACAGCACTCACCAGGTACACGTGTCTTAGGGCAGACACCCTGAAGCCATTAAAATGTAAAATCTCTACATTTTTAGCACTTGCCTCTAATATTGCAGCTGCCCTGTTGCCTGGTTCAGAGGCACAGGCAGGTACAAGGTTATCACAGAGGGACACATCTGCCAACAGCAGAAGAGCCACCTGCAACAAGACTGGGCTGAAATCCAGCAGAAAAATCAGGGCAGAAGTGGTGGGGTTTTGTCAAAAACTTCCCTTCTTATCTGCAAATGGCTGGAGGGTGGAACAGGAAAAAGGAAGGTGAAAAATTCCTGCAGCTGAGCTTTTATGTACAGCAAAGCTTTTTAGGATAAACCATCGTGGTTGTGGCAGTCTGATTTCACACTCATGTTCAGCCTTTGCTTCCAAGGTAATAAATGGGAAAAAACCACTTCTGCAGATAACAGGCTGTAGATAACAGTTCAATTGCTGCTGGAATTTGATGGATGCCATAACACTCTGTTCAGGAAATTATTAGGTAAGGAGGCTTTTAACAGTTGTTTTGTATCAGATAAATACAGGAACCTTTGCAATGAGAAAAGAGGGAGTTTGTAAAACATGGCCTGTCAGCTCCACCTCTCTCATAATCCTTAGCCAGTTACAATCAAGAGTGCAGAATGTGCTTTTGTAGTGGGTTGACCCTGGCTGGATGACAGGTACTCACTACAGCTGTTCTCTCACTTCCCTCTGCAATTGGACAGAGGAGAGGAAAAAAAAAGGGAAGGATTCATGAGTTAAGAGCTGGGAGAAGCACTTACTGATCACCATCAAGGGCAATACAGACTCAAAATGGAGATATTAATTGGATTTATTACTAACAGGGGCAGAGCAAAAGAGTGGGAAGTAAAATAATCTTAAAAACAACTTCCCCCCACCCCTCCTTCCTTCCTAGTTCTCCCTCCTCACCTCCAGCGGTGCAGGGGGACGGGAATGGGGGTCATGGTCAGTTGTTGTTTCTGCTGCTGCTCAGGGAGAGGAGTTGGAGCCCTTCCCCTGCTCCTGTGGGGTCCCTCCCACGGGAGACAGTCCCTGATGGACCTCTGCAGCATGAGTCCATCCCTCGGGCAGCAGTTCTTCCCAAACTGCTGTCCCGTGGGTCACTCCTCCATGGGGTGCAGTGCTTCATCAATGAGCTGTACCAACGTTGGTCCCCAACAGGGGCCACAAGTCCTGCCCGGGAAAAACCTGCTCCAGCCTGGGCTTCCTTCTCCATGGGCTGCAGGTCCCTGCCAGGACCCTGCTCCATCCTGGGCCTGCCACGGGGTCACAGCGTCCTTCCTGCATCCACCTGCTCCAGCATGGGAGCCTCCATGGGCTGCAGGGGAGTCTCTGCACCCCGATGCTCCTCCATGGGCTGCAGGGGCACAGCTGCCCCACCCTGCTCTGCACCACGGGCTGCAGGAGCCACAGCTCCGGTGCCTGGAGCACCTCCTGCCCCTCCTGCACTGACCTTGGTGTCTACATTGTTGTTCACATGTTTTCACTCGGTTCTTCCCTGGCCGGATTTTTTTCTGTGCAGCAACCTTCTGTTCTTAAGTATATTATCCCAGAGGCATCACTATCATTCCTAATTGGCTCGGCCTTGCCCAGCGGCAGGAAGCCCATCCTGGAGCCGGCTGGCATTCGCTCCACCAGACAGGGGAAGCTTCCAGCAGCTTCTAACAGAAGCCACCCCTGTAGCCCCACTGCTACTAAAACCCAGCCACAGAAACCCACTACAGCTTTCTATCCTCACGCTTCATGTATAAACTTGCGTTGCTATTTACTGCCCAGTAAGAGGAAAGATTTTATATGTACACTCTAAGTAAAGAGATATTGGGTAAGGTAGCTCAGGCAGATCTTAAATCCCTTGATGAATGTCTGTTGTATTTTTAAGATGACATTTAAAACTTTGAAATTAAAGGGCAGAAGACAAGTGAAACAGGGCGGTATGACAAATGAAACAGGGGAGTATGACAAACCATTCCCCACTCCATTTCCCTATGTGCTGTCTCACAAGGCCAATTCCACCCCAGCTCTATTACATTTGCCCACATGGCCAGACACTCGTGCCTACACAGGACCCTGCTCTCCTGACCAGCATTTTAAATGCAGACAAATTGTCAAAGCAGCTCATCCAATTTCAGGCTCTAGAGTCCAGCTGGCAAACAACTGCAGAAGCTCAATGACACTTACTGTCATTTCCTCTCCTTTTACAAAGCCCAAGGACAAATAGAGGATAAAGCCACGAAAATGTTGCTTTGTGTATTTTATGTTACATATAAAGGTACAGAAATAGAACTGCCACACAAATAACCACAGGCAGCTCATACCTTGTTCTGTTTTATTTCAGTTGCAAAAAAGGAAGTAAATTCATTTCAGGCATTTCCATTACCTGAAACTATGGCAGAATTAAATGGCTTCAAGCAGCTGGGCATGGAGAGCCAGTTCTTGTCCCAGCTCTCCCACTGATGGGCTCTGGGATCAAGGACAACTCACTTCATTTCTCTACACCTCCTCCTTCTCTCCTTTTCCTCCCACTGCCTCCCTGGTGCAGATTCCAACCTCTACAAATGGATAGCTGCCCTCAAGGTGTGGTCTCAAGTTGCTAGAGCTGAGCTTAACTCAAGTCACCTCCAGAAGAGATGCAGATGTTCCCAGCCTCACTCTTCCTGCCTGCCCCCACAGCATCAGCCCTGGGACATCCAGCTGAAAACAAACTCCATCAAGCTGAGCCAGATGAGCTCACTGGGAGAGCTGGGACCAGATGAGGGTGATGGGGAGGCTGGGAGTGGTGCTTCCTATACACAGCACACACCACACTACAGAATCACAGTATCAACTAGGTTGGAAAAGACCTCTGAGATCATCGAGTCCAACCTAAACCAACACATCCATGAGCCATGCTACTACTAGGAAAGGCTCAAGTGTCTCCAGGGCTCATCCAAGGAACAGTGCTCCCTGCCAATGATGCTGGAGACACTTCATTGCAGTCTACACTACAATTCCCTCCACATCCCTTCTTGTAGGATTTGCTTGACCATTTCTTTAAATTATATATATATATATGGATCATGTCTGCATGACACTGGTCTCCCAGTATGCAGCATATTTGTGTTAGGAATCAGCTGCTGAACTCACTAGAAATTGGAAGGCATCCAACCCAATTCCCTGTCCAGCAATACAATCTAGATTAGGGCTGAATAAAGTCATTCAGGGAGCCACTGTGCAGTGCCAAAGTGTGAAAGCAGGTAGCATTAATAAAGGAAAGGGTGCTTTAAACAGCTACACAAGCAAACCTTAGAAACTAGGGAGCCAGCAGAAGTAGGTTTTTGAACTGTGGATCTTCCAACACCGTGCTCTGCCTGAACGTGGTCTGCTAAAATAAAGTGGTCACCTAACTCAGATCAGCAGTGCAAGTTTTAGGGTGAAAAAGAGAGAGGCAGAGAAAGAAAGTGAGTGCAAGTACTCTGCCCAGACAGTGCATATCAGGAGGAAGCAGGTCTCCTACCTGAAAATCTTTGTCTTCTCCAAGGAGCTGAAATTGGCAATGAAGATGCAAAAGTAGGTTACAACAATGAGGCAAATCACAGTTTTGGCAATTTTAGGGAGCCTTATCCTGGAAAATCGCATGGTGAGATGCCCGGGAGCATCAGAGGCTCTGCTGCCACTGCCCAGAGGTGCTCGCCAGGCACTGCTTTATCAAGGTGTGTTCAATGACTGGGCTGGTTTTCTCCCTGGATTTGCCTACAGGAAGGCGCACACCCTGTCTCCCAGGATTCCCAGACACTTTGCACACAGATCCAATTTCTCAGGCCAGCTTTTACTATTCATATGTATCACCATAAAACCATAAAAGGGTTTGGCGAAATAAACACTTGAAGAGAAGTACAAAGATCAGTGTTTACAGAGCCACTGTGCTCATCCATACTCTTTTATATGGATCCGAATCATGGGTCATCTACCGCCACCACCTGCGGCTCCCAGAACGCTTCCATCAACGCTGCCTCCGTACAATCCTAAACATCCACTGGTCAGATTATGTGACTAATATGTCTCTTCTAGAACAAGCAGCAGTTACAAGTATCGAGGCCATGTTGCTGAGAACACAGCTGCGTTGGGCAGGACACGTCTCCAGGATGAAGGACCAACCACCACCTCCCTAAGATCCTGCTTTATGGTGAACTTGCCACCGGCTGCCGCAAGAGAGGAGCCCCGAAGAGGAGATACAAGGACTCCCTAAAACAACATCTCAGCCTTGGCCATATTGATCACCATAACTGGTCTACTCTGGCCTCCAATCGGGAGGCCTGGAGACACACCATCTATAACGCTGCTGATGCTTTTGAGAACGCACACAGGGTCACTCTCGAGGAGAAAAGACAACGCAGAAAGAATCGAGCCTTGCAGAATATACCATCTAAGAAATCTTTCTGCTGTGCCTTTTGCAACCAGACCTGCCTATCTCGTATTGGCCTTTTTAGCCACCAGCACGCTTGTAACAAACGTGGGTAGAGCCCTTCCCAAATCTTCGTTCATGAAGCCCAGCCATGATGATTGTAACAAATAGTGGGAAAAGACCTTTTACTGCAAACAGTGGAAGTTTCCTATGTTTTCCTTAATGAGACTGATCTGGTAAGAAGGAAACCCTTCACCTCTGATCTGGCGGAAGCACCACTGGGAACATGTGTAAATTATGGAAGTAGCCATAGTTACAATCAAAGAAGCTTTCATACCACCACTTGCCCAGGATTTTAGATATAACCATAAACATATATTCTTAATGCAGTAATTGCTTGCAACTGCAATCCAGAAGCAATCCCTGCCCCTCAAAAGCTGATGGATAGGTACACATCCATTTTACCTTGTGATTGCTTTGAAATAAATCAAAGTAAGAGTCGTTGCAAATCCAGAACAGAGAAGTTTGTGTTATGAAAATCCCTGGTCTGTGTGGAATCAATTTGGGCAGTCCAGAGTACATCACCCCAGCAGCAGAGGGAAAGATCTACAGAGATGAACGTCCCAGCCAGACAAATGCTTATCTTTATCAGGTAGTTTTACAGCAAAGGGCTATTTTTAATTTCTAAATTGTTAAATATTAGCCCTGACTGTTCACAGGGAGATGGCCTTAGTGCTCCTTATGCATAGGCTGCTTTTGCACAGCTCTTATAAAAAAGTCAAGCTTGGATATAAAAAAGCTTTTGTTGATGGTATCAACAAAATCTCAGAAGCAGTCACACTGATACTGAATACACAGAGAACAGAAGGTGCCTGTTTTATGTCACAGGAAAGCCAGTCAACAGGTTTCACAGCTACCTTGTACCCCTCCACAGAGCACAGCAAATAGCTGCATGGACTCCCTGTACAAAGCTCAGCAGTAGCTGCCTTTCTTTTCTGTCCATACTTACTGACAAGTTACTCTCTTTGGATTTATGTGCAAAGCATTGGTTATCAGAGGGCCTAGGAGAGAAAAAATGAAACAATAACATAGGTTTGAAAAGCCCTTGAAGAAATACAGGGGAGGTTGTTAGCTCAAGGTACAGCCCTGGCTCCATCTACAACAAAGCATTTCACTGTTGCTCAAACTGAGCCCAGGATTGAAAGAGAGATGTGTTGAACAACTACAGGCACTGAGAAAGGGCTCAGCCAAGGTATTGCCATATTCCAGCTCATGAGCTCCAGGCACTTCTACAGAGGTGCAGCAGGCAAGTAGCAATTCTGTGCCCACAAAATCTCCAACAGGACATTCTTACAGGAATAAGTATCAGTCCTGCACTCATATGCAGCACAAATAGCAATGGCTTCATTTTAGCTTTCCTCTCTCAAGTCCTATGCACCTTCAGGTATTCAGCTTGGAAGAAGCTGCTTGTGTGCAACTACAAAACTTTTTCTGTTAATAGGGTCTCAAAGAGAAATTCTGGAAGCAGCAAACACTTCCCTTCAACCTTCTCCATGTACCATTACTGCAAAACCAAGAGCCACAAGGGATAGCAAGACTCTGACAACCAGAAGAAGATGGATTTCTTTGCTTTTAAGGAACTGCTCTGGTGATTGTGGAGAACACGTCTGTAGCACTCTGTGTTCAGGAAAGATTGTGCTTGGGGGAATATCCTGATCTCTGGCAAGCACATTAGCCAAAAGCAGGCTTGCTATGCAAAACACACAGCTTTCCACCTTCTTGGTGTAAGAAAAGAAAACCTAAAAACCCCTCTCAGAGTACTGACTTCTGCTTCCTTGGAGTATCATTTCATCATCCTCCACCTCCACTGCTGAAATCTGTCAGAAGTGAGGCAGCCAGGCTGGTTAGCTCAAACATGAGGTCAGACTGGGAAATGGGGTTATATTGGAACTCTCCAGGGTGACCTGGTGAAAAGTGAGGCCAAGAGCAAAGCTGGTCCCTTATAAAGCTCTATAAGAAGTAAGATGCTTGGGATACACAGGGCTCCCCCACAGACAGGAAGATAGAAAGCAAATAACCTGCACCTAACACAGGTACTGTCCTCTCAAGGGCCACAGGCTATGCCAGCCTCCTTTTCCAAACACATTTCTCTGGCATTCCTACCTGCAATCCCAGGAGATGCTGCTTCTCTCGTGGTGTAGAGACTCCAAACCCAGCATTGCTGCCCCATGTTCAGTTGCCCAGTTACCAACATCAGCGACCACAACAGAAGAAGTTCTTCTATTCTTCAGTGCTGTAAAAACAAGATGACTTTGTTTTAAAGCAAACTGCACCTGGGATCAGCAAGTGAAGGTGGTTATCTGTCAGCCCTTTTTCATCTCCAATGGTCCATTTAATTGCACATCCACTTAACTACATCCTTATTACATCCTGGACATATAAAAGGCAGATTTGCCTGGTTTGGGTTTTTTTTTTTTGTTCATAAACAAACTTCATTGCTATTAGATCTTAAACTGTGTGTGTTGTGGGTGTCGGCTGCCATTTGAACTGTGCCAAAAATTTATCTATGGGCATGTTCTCCAGAGGGCTAGGTGTCAAATTTTGTTGACTTGCCTGTGCCCTGTGTGCTTTCCATTTTCCCATGTCTCTGGGTTATGGAACAGAACATCACAAGATGTGTTTTAAGAACAGAGCTATTCTACAAATTGATCCAGCCTTTGCTGCAGGGTAAACTTGTCTTTCAGTGATGGTTACATTGTACCATAACCAGTACTTGACTGGAAGCCAGTGGAATAAAGAGCTGCTAAAGGAGCTGGGGGTGTTTGGACCTGTTCACAGTATTACCTGATGATAGAAGAACTGAGTGAGTTGTAAGTGGGAGAGAAGAATAATGACATTGCCTCCAGCATGTGACTGCTCAATGGTCATGCCTGTGGGCTAGCAAAGGCTTAGCTTGGCAAGCTTAGTTTCTTGTTCCCCTCTCCCTGTTCAGCAGTCATCTCCAGAAGCCAAAGCTTTCAGGTTGGGAATCTGGGGAGGAAGAAATTACAAGAGCAAACTCTGCACAACTATTTGTCTTGCTTTCACCAAATAAAACCCATAGCCCAAAAAATTCCAAGCTTCCCATAATTCCACATTCACTTGTCGTTTTCCAGCTAGTCCCTTCCCTTCTGCACCAAACCTTCCCTCACAAACTCTGAACAAGCACCCAGAGACAACAGCATTTGTGAGACAAAGCCCCCACATCTTCCATTGTGGCACTTTCAAGAATACCCACAGTTTTGTCACAGAGCAAAGCCCCAGAAAACTGTGCCAGGAGCAGGGGAATGGCTTAGAGAGCCAATTCGTCTGTGTTCTCCATGGGCTAAAATGCCCCAGGAGGGAAAGAGACAATGGATTTGATGGTGGAACACTTGAAAGCGGCTCCTCAGTGTCCACACAGCAAAGCAAAACTTGTTGGGTTTTCATTAGTGCTGATTTGTGGGCTTGGCATCCAGCCCCACCCAGCTAATGCCCCCGTAAAAAAACTGCCTTGAATCTGTGTTGTGACAGCAGATGACATGGGTCCAACCTAGAATATTTCTCCCTCTCCCACACAGTAATGGACCCATGGACAGGCTCCTCAGCCAGCTCCTACACACCATGGAATGTCCTTGCCTGGAACAATCACTGGGAGATGGAGTGTAAGTGCTCTTAATTTGACCATATTACAGCCTCTGGTTGCTGGAACTTGTTTTCGTTCTTTCTGTAAACACAGTGAGGACTCAGCTTTTGAGCTGTTCCCCATGGCCACAGCTCTGGGTGATAATTAACCTCCCTGTACAGAGTGGAGCAGACCAACTCTGTCACCACACGGCCTTTCTGCTTCTTGAGCTCTTCACCATTCACCTCACCCTGCTTGAGCTGCAACCCTGAAATGCTCTGGTCTCAGCATTCCTTCCTCACACACACAACACTGAGAAGACTAATGAGCCACCTCGTTTGAGAGAATTTAAAAAGCCACAGAAAAATACACTCCCAGCAACAATGGCTGGAAACATCAGCTGGAGTTACACAGGCTGGAAAGAACCAGGGGTCCTTTATCCAAATGCCTCCCTCAGCAGCCTTTTGTCTGTGCCATCCCAGCAGGAAGCTTAGCACAGCACCCCAGAGCTGCCAGACAGACAGACAAACCCACACCACTTCAGGGCTGAGATGGGCTGTGAAGTTTTTCCCCCCACCCCCTTTAAAATCTATTTGATGGAAAGGAAGAAAACATTCTGTTTCCTGACCAGGAATCTCTCAGACCTGGCCCCCCAAGGAGCAGGGCAGCACTGCAGATGGGTGAGGAGGTAATTTATTAGACTCATGGCTAGTTGCCCTCCCATCAGAAAAGCAGCCTCTACAGCTCCTCTCCCTGACAGCTGCCAGGAGTAGGAGCATTCCAGCACTCTTCACTGCTGCAGAGAAAGAAACACAAGAATCACAGAGCATAAATTCCTCTCCGTACCCCCAGCAAAAAATGCAGGCGTATTATCTCAGCACGTCACAACTGGCAGCAAAATTCAGTCCCTGCACAGATATAAATTACATCTGTATGTGGGTCTACGACTTTCAGAGCCGTAAGTGAAATATTTCTTGGTAAAGGTCTTTCCCATTTTCTTCACACTGATTTAACATCAGAAACCATCCCCCTTGACATCTCTGGCAGGACAAATGTACCATTTGGCATCCTTTGGGGTGAAAAGTGCTACAAGGAATGTAAAATTAACCCTGCTTCTTGAGTGGTATAAATCATCCTGTCCCTGTCTTACACTTGGAAAACGTGGCCTTTCTCTCTGTTCCTCACTGACAGGAGCATCAGAGAAGTGCAGTCACATTTTTAGCTGCAAGAGTAGGACAGTCACAGGGCTCTGTGAGGAGCAAGATGGATTTACTGCTGGAAATCTGATGCTTCTCTTCCCTTCGCTCTCTTCTGTCTATGGTCTTCTATGTACCAGTTCTCCTGCTTTATTTAGACACATACAGGGTGCTACTTATCTCCATCCTCCTCCCATTAACTTGACAGAGATGTTTGCCAGCCACAGAGAGAAGGTAATTCTTTGCCACATCAGCGGCACAACACCCATCAACCTCGTACAGGGAAGTCCCCAGGCAAAGTAATTGCTGGGCAGGAGAGCAGCACTGTGCCTTTGCACTGGAAATAGAGATCCTTGTTCTCAGGAGGGGTGTGACATTCTCTCCTGATTCCCTGGAAACTGCCTGGCATCTCTTCAATTTGGGTTTGTCTCGCAGGCCTTGGATTTCCAGGATGCAGAGTCTCAGCCAGAGCCAAGAGGATCAGCCAGCCTGTTCCTAATAGTTCTGCACGGTGACATTTGTCATCTCCTCCTAGAGATGCACTTCCTAAAGAAGTGCCATGGAGAAGTCAGGCAGGACACACACTCCGTGTGTTTGTTGCTAGCTCTGCAGCTTGTACCTCACGCTCTGTGTCCCCACTTTTAGTTATCAAATGACAATGATCAGGCCTACAACAGAAACAGTCTAAGCTGTGTTGTTTACATACAATGTCAAATTCGAGGGGTGTCCAGCCCTTGTGTTAATCTCTGTTATTCTGCCATTACAGCTCTCTCTGTAGTGGGCATTTGGCACTGAGACACTATCCATTCATTAGAATGAGTTACACTGCAGGGCCACAGCAACAAAGGCTGGAAAAGTCATCCTGCAAGGTCACCTCGTGCAGTTCCAAGCTTCAGTGGTATCTGAACAAACCCTGTGACTGCAAGCAGATGTCAGTTGGGCCCTGTCTATCTTTCAGTGACTTTGGTGTTTCCCTCCCTCTCCCTAAGCAATCTACACCACTGCATCACAGTTCACTGACCCCCATTTGCTTCACTCCACCTTGCAGCTTGCTCAATGTCCAAATTCATATTTACCCCTTAATATTGTGACCATAGGTAAACACAAGCTCAGATTACTAAAATAACAAATGCACAAAACAATCAAGAGCAAGAGGACACATTGCTCTTTATTAAAATAAGAACTGTGGAAAATTATTCTTCTGGTTGTTTAAATACGTGTGCTATTCTGTAAAACCATATGGTAAAGGGTTCTCAGAATCCAAGAGAAATAAGAAGCCCTCGGGTTTATAAACCTTTTGTAATTTACCCTAAAGCACTTGCAAATTACCTTACTGGGGGTCCTTCAGTGGATGCTGCCAGGCAGTCCTGGCTGAAAGGAGTATGAGGAGCTCTGCTAAAGCATCGCACACTTTTCCAGACAGAAAGTCTCTGAAATAAACAGAAAGGAGACAGTGCAGCAAAAGGCAGTTAATCACATAGAATTTAACCAGGATGGTGCCAGCAGTCCTGCTTTTGCCCAGAACTCCAAGGATATCTTTTTGCTTTCAGCTTTATCTCTTTTTGCTTTCAGCTTTATCTACACACTGGTGGCTCCACCACAACATCCTCAGAGCCCTGATGGCTGAAGCCACCACGCTCCAGCAGCTCACAAGTCAAAGGTGGGCTATTTGTTTTGCCACTGCCAAAGTACTTCACTGTTGGTCAGGAGGTAGATCAATTAAAACCATTTGGATATCTCAAGTGCCCCACAAACACACTAAAATAACTGCACTTTTTCATGGATGGAAGTTCATATGTTCCCTAAAATAAATTTGACTTGAGAATTAGCTTTTTCTCCTATCTACAAAATGCACATTGTCTCAAGATAAACAAGTGGCATTTTATTTGTGTAATTTTATGTGGTTTGCTGTCTAATCCATCCAGGAAAAACACTTCCTGTCTTGTCATGTGGTTGATTAATCTTTAGGATTTTTTTTATCCTGTAAAACATTTTATTGTTTAGGGATTGCAGCCAAATTGCAAGTCAGTTTCTCGAGAAGGGCACTCCTTGAGGTGTAAAACACTGTATTCAGCCAGCCTCACGCTTCTCTTAGTATCAGCATTTGACAAGGTCTGGCCTTACAACTTCAAGTAAACCAGAGGCCTGCAATTCCATTTATGCATAAATAATCAGTGCATGCTTCACTAAAAAGGACTGGGTGGTCAACAACACTACCAGGGTTTTCCTGCAGGACAAACTGAGACACACTCATGCCTGCAAGCACCAGTTTTATTAACCTGGTTTGACTCAAAGCAGAGTCCTGGTGATCGAATTTTGTTTCAACACTGCAACTGGCAAGTGGAATTCATGCATGGAGAAGAGATGAGTAGAGCTGTCAACAACAGACCACTCTTACACCATCCCTTCCTATGTGCACCTAAAGACAACTGTCAGCTAAGTGACCTGAGAAGCGCCCAGCCAGCTCTTTCTTCAAAACTAGGTCCACATGGCTCTTTTTGTTCTAGTTTGTGCTCACAAAGAAGGAAAAAGAACTCCTGATCTCTGGTAGATTTGTTTAGAGAAGGAAAGGTCTGTACAAGGGGGTCTTGGATAACACCATGTGCTGTTAACCCCTAGGTTGCCAGGACAGAACCTTGCCATTACCATCACAACGTGCTTTCCCACCTTAGGACAACATGGTGAATCAGTCCTGGGCTCCCAGATCCCACCCAACCCCAAGGGTCTGCATCCCTGTGCCCCCACAGACTGTGCCAGTCACTATAAGTGCAGAGGGCAGGATAAAGTCCACCATATTTTCATACCATTAGCAAGAGAGCTCCTGCCTCATCTCTTGTTGCAGAAAGGTGAGCAGGGACATCAACCCCATCATCACAGGCTTGTCAGTATAAATACCACCAAACTGCCACACACAGTGCAGATCACTGATGGGTGCAGTATATCCATGTACAAACAAGGATAATCCACCCTTTAGTAAGAAACTATTTCCCACAAAAGGCCATAGGAGGAGCTGACTGTCTGGCAAAGACAGACCTTTGTCATGAAGGAGCCGGGGAATGGATGAGCCAAGACAGCACTTCTGCAGGACACCAGGATAAAGATACTGGATGCAGGTCCATCATCTTTGCCTGTGCACTCAAACATTTTAAGAACAGGCTGCTCCAGTGTGGGTCCCCTACAGGGTCACAGATCCTACCAGGAAACCTGTTCCAGTGTGGGCTCCTCTCTCCACAGGTCTGCAGGTCCCTGCCAGGACCCTGCTCCAGCATGGGCTTCCCATGGATCACAGCCTCCTTCGGGCATCCCCCTGCTCCAGTGGGGTCTCCTCCATGGACTGCAAGTGGATCTCTGCATTCCCACTGCCTTCCATGGGCTGCAGGGGCACAGTTGCCTCACCATGGTCTTCACCACAGGCTGCAAGGGAATTTCCACTCCGGTGCCTGGAGCACCTCTTCCCTTTCTACTCCACTCACCTTGGTATCTGCAGAGCTGTTCCTCTCACACTCTCACTCCTCTCTTCTCTGTCTGCAATTACAACAGTGCAATAACTTTTTTCCTTCTTAAACATGTTATCCCAGAGGTGTCACTGCCATCACTGACTGGTTCAGCTGTGACCAGTGGTGTGTCTGTCCTGGAGCTGGCTGGCCTTGGCTCTGTCAGACATGGGGGAAGCTTCCAGCATCTTCTCACAGAAGCTACCTCTGTAGACCCCCCCCCCCGCTACCAAAACCCGGCCACATAAACCCAATACAACCCATAAGGATCATCAAGTCCAACTCCTGGCCCTGCACAGGAATAACTCCAAAAATCCCACCATGTGCCTGGAATCTTTGTCCAAATGCTGCGTGAACTCTGGCAGGCTTGGGGTCGTGACCACTTCCCTGAGGAGCCTGTTTCCCACCTCAGCTGTGCTGGCAGCAGTTTCTAAAAAGCCAGGCAAAGGAGGTGTGTAGGACAGAGTGCAATTTCCTCAGGACATTTTAGGGAACCACCTCATCAACCCACTCCCAGCACAGCCAATGTAACAGTGTGACTGTAGGGCTGTTGAATCTGTTGTGGTCTACACACAAAATGAGGCCCAACGCTCTTGGCTGTTCATGGGCAGCTTGAAAATAGCTGGAAGATAAAATTCCCCCCTAAACCCAAGTTTTCAGAATGCCTCTGCTCCTATCTCAAGGTCACTGGGTTCACACACAGTGGTACTCCCCTTCTTCACTAAGGTCATACAGCTCTATCCTGCCACAAGGACAGCGGATGAGACACAGGAATCCTTCACTGCAGGACAAAAACACAGCCCACAGAGGAGAAAGAACTGGCAAACCCAACCTAAAATTTTCCTGTGGTGCTGCCTGAAATAGAAGTCTTCTTGCTTATGCCAAAAGTCAAACTTCACCACTACAAAGTTGATTTAAGTGTGTGGGTGTGAAAACTTCAGCACAGTCTGAACAGAGAAAAGCTGGGGTTTCTATTTTCTCCATCTGGTTTCTACTGGTCTTCCTACTGCTGCTGTGCAGGTAACACCCTGTGTAACTCATCCACCGGCTTCACATCACGGTGGAAAAACAAACAGAACAAAGCATGGAAGTGGAACAGACAATATCTATTCAGACCCATCCAAACTGAAGTGCATAAGCACACAGACAGATCTTTTAACAAAAAGCCAAAACAAACAGAAAGTTCAGAAATCAACAGGTGTGAGTCTCCCTCCCAGCCATTCTGACCATATCTTGGAAGTATCCAGAATCTATAACTCTTCCCTTTTGTAATAGACATAGCTCTAACTTTTAGTAAAGTGTCAGATGCTGAGACAAGCCTAAGCAGTCAGTCATTCCAGCTCTTTGCAAATCTGTTTCCCCCGGCAGTCTGGTTTATCCACCCAGTCACTTCACAAAGTCCCTCTTCACTCCAAAGGTCACAGTCATCTCCTTTGCCTGCTGGACTATACTGTTTCTCCTCCAAAGTTAAACAGCTGGGTTTTTCAGTGGTCCTTGCTGACATGAAAGGACACATTCCACATAAACAGAGTGACAGTTAAAGGGAATTCAGGGTGACAGGAGGGATTAAAAAGATCCTGTGCCTCAATGAGGAACTACTAGTAAGTCCAAATAGGTTACAATAAGGTAAGAAATTAAGGCATGAATCTGATGCTGCTACTCACCTGAAGTCAGAACTTGCTTCACATATGAAGCACTGGCATCCTCAGAGAGGATATCTCACTATATCTGCTGACCTCTGCTTTCCCCCACATTGGCATGAGCCAGTCTCTAGGCCCTGGTTAGTCACACCCTGCACACATCCCAGGGATCAGCTCTTGGTTAGCTCAGGCACAACTGCTGCGTGCCGGGAGCGGCGCAAGCCTGGACAGAGACACCGCACACAGTGCTCTGAGCTGAACCAGCCATGTCACACAGGGGGGTTCTGCCTGTACCCCATGCACCAGCAGTGCTTGTCAGAAGCAGCTACTGCCAGCAGACTGCAGCTTTCTCCTCAGCTCCCAGAATTTGGGGTATCTGGAAATGGAAAGAAGATGACACCAGTCCTCTGATGCTGGAAGGCACTACAGAGTCAAAGCATCACCTTTCAGAAGAGTTACTGAACCAATAAGACCATCTTCACTTACTACAAACTAACCACTTCCAACACTCCTCCCATTTCCTCAAAACCAGCATCCTGAGTTAATTTCTGCTTCCATCAATTATCAGGAGCAAAATTAGAACAAACTGAGTCATAGGCAGTGTTATAAACTGATTTCAAAATTTTACTTACAGCACACAGGGTACTGGTTTCCTCTCTGATAAAAAGGCTGTAACAGTGTTGACAAGGAAGACAAATGACAGAGGCAACGATCCAAGACATCACCTCCTTTGTAAGGATTGCAGTTATATCTGTATGAGTTATAAAACAAGGCAATAAAATTCAAGACCATTAGAACAATGTCACACACATTACAGTAGGAAATACCTCCACTGAGCCAACAAATACTCATCCCACAGGTGAAAAAGAGCTCAGTTGTTGGGGGCTGGGGGATCAAGAGAAGTTTTAAGAGATGTTAAAAAAAAAGTCCTGGTCCTGATCAGGAGGATTTGCTCAGAAAATCTGAGTCATTAGCTAAGTTTAGCCAGTCTCAGGAATGGTGGAGAACAGGTGGATCACAACATACAGGGTTCGTGAGAGATTTGTGAAGGAGAAAAGGACAGCACATCCTTAATCCTCCCTAAAGCAAACAGCACCCGAAATGTTCCCTCGGAGGTTTGCGGGCCCTCTCTGCTGTTTGTACAAAACAACAGCACCCTCCAGAGGATAAACAGCGCTCGCTCTGCCTCTCCCGCACCTCACCTTTTACGAACATGCAGTGTATGAGCTTTTTTCCAGCTGTGAGCGCTGTAGGCCTGTGTTTAGGTTAGCCTTGGGTAAGAAAACACGAGCCATTTTAGAAGAGCAGTAACAAAGAGCTCCAAAAAGAACCCTGCTTTCTACTGCCAGGCAGCACTCTCTCTCTCCAAAGTGTCAGTGTTCCTCACACCAGGGCTGCAATCTCTTCACAGCTACAGAGGAAAAATTGACCCCACTGAAGGTGACTCATCACACCTCACCTTTCGGATTTTATCTCGGGGAACAACTGGTTGAACTCACTGGTGGGGCAATGAGTCCACATGACCCACACGAAGGAGGCTCCCAGCCCCCCCTGCCACCCTTGGCGCAGTCACACTGCCAATTTTGGAGATGTGTTGAGACTGCTTGTGATTCCCCAGGACGATGTCAGTTGGCTCTTCCATCTCTTTCTACAGCAGCACCCCCAACAACTTGGTTCAGCACCTGAAAAATGTCTCAATCCCCACAGTAGGTTTGGCACCAGCCTCTGACGGAAAACAAAATCAATTATCCGCTTTCTCTGAGACAAATTAACAGGAAACAAACTATGCAATATCTCATCTTAATTAGTTTATTGTTCCCGGACCAATTTAGCAGTTGACAAATGCAAACAGCACACAAACCATTCCCAAAAGCTGAGCAGACCGTGACTCACTCATTACAGCACATACCTCAGTGACTGCATTCCAAACCTACTTTGGGAATTAAAAAAGTATTTCAGACAGGAGAATTTCCCCTTTAGGGGAAAAAAAAAAAAAAAGAGTGTCTCACAGTTATTCCAGAGGTGCTGGCTGGGATCCAGTAACTGGATACATTTGAACAGTAGCTCTATTCAAAGTTTAAAAACACCCCTAACAAACCACAGGGACTTCCATGTTTTGCTCTGTTCCTGTCCCAGCACAAAGGCAGTTTCAAATCCACGGCACCAGCACTCCATCCCCATCTATCTTTAGGAATTCTTACCATCCAGTGCTCCTTCCATAATTCATAATCTGAGATGCTTCACTTGACATTTAGAAAAGGCTCACAAAAAGATGACATTCCTGGGCTTTACTCATATTATGAAAAAAGAATAAAAAACCCCAAATACCACTCAGTTGCCACAGCCAGAAGGTAGAAGACACCACTGTACATTCTCCAACACATCTGAGGTTATGTTGGCCAGACAGCTTCCAGAGAAATGCAGGTAGAAAAGGCTTCAGTAACAAGGGAGTTGTTTTTTATACAGTCCTTATGTTATATCAAAATGTGATTCACCAATAAAAATGTCAGTAAAGGTGAAGCTGCTTTCTTAAAACAGGAGCTGCTTGTGCCCCTCACTCACTACCCAAATTCCCTATAGGCACCAGATACCACAAGTTTCAGAACTAGCTATTTCACCACCTAGAGAAAATTATATTCTCTAAAATGGGTTGTTATCTATATGATTTTTAAACTTTGTTCCCACCATTCTTACAGGAATAAATCCTGACTATTATAAATTAATTCCCTGCCTGGAAACAGTGATTAAGAGACATGAGGGACTGGAGGGGTGAGGCAGGAATGAGTGAGATGCTTTTCAGTGTTATAACTCCAAAGGTGATCTGGAAACTCCTGCTTGTTCTCCTCTCGAGGGTATTAAGTGAGGACTTTTGCCTTTGATTCATTCTGAGAAATACCCCTGAGGAATTTATTAAAAAATATTTGACATAGTTTGCAAAAAATCCCAGAACTCCCCTGCACAGCACAGGAGGCAACCTAAGATGGAAAATAAACTTGTAGGTGCAAAAAGCAGGTTTGTTGTGTGTCTGGGGACACACTCTTCCCCAACTATAACTATTCCCATTTCCTTCCATGAAAAGGACAGTGCAAACCCACCTCTTCACCACCAGATACACCCTAGAGGGTGAAGCACCTGCAATCACATCACAGAGATCAAGGTTAACCAATTACAGAATCAACCTATGCAAAAAACCTCATTTAAACGATCTGTAAAGAAAGCCTCCAAACCTGAAATCCCTGTCAAAGCTACCTACAGAGCCAGAGGGGAATTGTGTTCACTCTCTCCTTCCCCTACCTTCACCTCCCACACCTACTGAAGTTCCCTACTCAAATAATTCCAGATTTTTTATAAACCTGGATCTCTGTTTCATGCCCAAAGACTGCTTGAGCTTGAATGAGGAATGAGAAACATATCTAAGAACACTGAGGACGCAGAACATTCTCTGATCTACCCAAGATTAAATCAAGACAACACAATCTATTCCTTGTCTGCAGGATCCTGAGTCACTAGATAACATTAGAGTGTGCTTAGGGGGATGTCAGGAACACAGGGAAATAAGAGCATCAGAATAAAAAAATACCTTGTTAAATATCTAGGATGAATTGTGATTGCAAACTATCCCTGTACCAGTACTGGGATTTACAGTACATAGATTTAATAAAGAACAGCTTAAAACATCAGTGCAGAAGCAGGTGGAGGTGGATGTTTGTCTTCCTGTGAATTGTCTGTCCCTGAAATGAGTTTTCCCACCTTTCGTAAACATAACTGATATCATCAGATAACTTCTGATAACCTCCAGGACAGACAATGCTGGATTGAAGAAAAGGATTTATGTGTTTCTTACCCCGTAGGATTCACCCAAATAAAGGAAGATTATTATCACCCAAATAAAACAAGCACTGTGCAAGATTACATCGCCCAAATAAATATGCACTAGGTAGACGGGGAATATATGTTAGATAGGTAGGGGTTTTTTATAAGGTGAATTTTACCGTATAAAAGAGGTAACTTTTTACCCTTTGGTGTGTTTGACTCGTGGAAACCTCCACCTCGCACCCTGTGCAGAATAAACAGAATAAACAATGTGCCCTTCAAGTCGAATTATCAGTCCCCAAACTGATTTTCTTTTCACCTTTTGTAAACAAAACTGAAGTTGCCAGATAACTTCTGGTAACTTCTACAACAGAAGTTGTTTAATGAAGAAAAGAGCTCTGTGTTGGAGGTAAGATCACATCACCCAAGCAAATATGTATTAGGCGGGCAGGCTCGTGTGAACTTTACTGCATAAAAGAGGTGACTTTTCACCCCTTGGGCTGCCTGATTTGCGGAGGCGCAATGAGCGGGATGAACAATGCGTCCTTTCCCAAACTAGGCTGTGTGTCCGTGTTTAGCGAGCTCCTAAATTCGGGCGCCTCACGGAGCCCACACGAAGCCCCTCTGGGCCGCCGCCATCGCTGTGAGGGCGGGAGCGGCCCCCCCCCTGACATGGCGGGTTAGGGAGGGCGGGCGGGGACAAGCCCGCCCTGCCGCACGGGGGCCCGGCGGGGACATGTGTGTGCTCTGGCGATCGTCCCTGCCTGCTGTGGCAGCGGGGGGCCGCAGCCACGGGGACTCCTCAGTGCCACCATCCCGTCATGAGGACACTCCAGTGTCGCCGTCCCCTCGTGGGGACCCCCTCAGTGCCGCCGTCCCCTCATGGGGACTTCCTAGTGCCGCCATCCCCTCGTGGAGAACCCTCCAGTGCTGCCATCCCCTTATGAGTACCCTCCAGTGCTGCCATCCCTTCATGGGGATTCCCCAGTGCCACCATCCCCTCGTGGGGACCCTCCACTGGGATCCCCCAGTAACATTGTTCCCTCATGGGACCCCCCCAGTGCCACCGACCCCTCATGGGGACCCTCAGTGCCGCCGTTCCCTTGTAGGGACTCCCCAGTGCCACCAATCCCTCGTGGGGACCCCCCAGTGCCTCCATCCCCTCATGGGACCCCCCAGTGCCACCATCCCCTCATGGGACCCCCCCAGTGCCACCATCCCTTTACGGGGACCCCCCAGCGCAGCCATCCCCTCATGGGACCCCCCAGTAAAACTGTTCCCTCATGGGGACTCCCCAGTGCTGCCATCCCCTCTGAGGACCCCCCAGTGCCACTGTTGCCTTATGGAGACCCCTGAGTGCCTCCATCCCCTTGTGGAGACCCCCCGGTGCCACCATCCCCTCATGGAGGTTGGGTGGAACTGGACGGTCTCTAAGGTCCCTCCAACCCAAACCATCTGTAATTCTATGACTCTGTGATTACTGAAAGGACAATACCCACAAGGGGAAGATTCTGCTGCAGCAGCTGGTGAAATTTCCTGTATAAAGGGGAGACCCTGCCAGAGCAACTGGTGACATTTCCTGTATAAATATTGATGAGCCCAGCAGGTAAAGGAGCTCAGACCCCATGGCTGCAGGTCCCTCTGGGCAGCACCTCCCCACCGCCCTCACAAACTCACACGGATGTGTCCAGCAGGCTCCTCTTTATTACAGCTTTGCCAATGCACACAGAGAAAATGTACCATACAAACCCCGTGGGCTTCACATCTAGAAACCCTTTTGTTTCATGTCTTATGCAGAGGCTTTTTTATTTCTCTTAATGTCTTTCTTAAATTCAAGCTAGTAAATAACAGAGCTTCACCACTGTCCTGTCATCGACAGCATCTAAACATTTTGGTGACACTGCTCAGAACTGGTATGGGCAGGACAGGTTGAATTCCAGCCTTTAATTCTGCCTTAAGCAGCGTTATCACTGCTGGCATAATGTGAAGCTGAGGAGTTTGAGGAATTTTTTTTTTTAATCCCCAGAAATGTTCCTATTCAGAGAAGACACAAACATAACATAAGAAATAGAAAAATATTTTGGAAATAAACTGTAAAGTCTACAAGACAAAGACTAAAAATCAACTAAAACTTAACTCTCCTTTGGTTGCTTTCACAAAGAGCTTTGGAAAAGATCCTACTTTCAGTTTTGAACTAGGGAAAAGTCCCATATAAAAACGTTCTACATTTCTCCCTTTGCACAGCTTGACAAAGGAAATCATGTCCTAGGGACACAGCAAGCCAGCATGATGTTTCATATCATGGGACTCCTTTTCCCACTTAATTCATTCATGTTGGATAAGAAGAGGTAATTTTCAGACATTAAATTTAGATTAAGTCATGACTGGTAGGAAAACCACTTGATCTCATTATAAATATGCCTTGACCTAAGTGAAACAATTAGAGGATAAAATAATTCTTAAAAGTCTAATAGTCTGTTTTTATAGAATATGCTGTAGTGGGAGATAGTGAACAGATAATGAGATATTAGGTTTCTCAGACTCAAAAGGATTACACAAAATAAAGCAAACCTAATCTTTTAAGAGATCATTCCCTAAAACTGGGTCAAAAAATGTTGCCTTCCTTTGTCAGCAGTTATTAAAACTGAGAAAATCCTTCCTGATAAAAAAGTATTTAACAGGATTTCATAGGAGAGATAAGTACACCAGAAGACATTTAGCTATAATTAGGAATGCTCATTGATTTACTCTATTCAAACCACCAAGTGTTGGTCAAGACTTGAAAATACTTGATAAATTCACAGAGATTTCCTAAGTATGTAGTTTCCCACACAATTTAATGTTAGAAGAGCAGGATTTGAGAGGTGGACACAATCATCCTTTATTAAAGTCAGCCACCTCCCTGTGCTCCTTTTACCAGTGTCAGGAGGAGAAGAGGTGTTTGTGTTTCCAGGCTGAAGTTTGCTGTTGCTTCCTCGGGCATGAAGATGAGCTCAAGGAGGTCAGATGGAACTGGCTTGGATTTGTTTCAAAAAGCCAGTGTGAAGGAGGATGAAGGGTTCCTTCCCAGGAGATGAGAACGGCAACACACCCCTAATCAGAGCACTAATGCCTTGCCTTTGGCTATTTCCTTTCTAACTGGAGGATTGGAAGCCTCTCTGCCAAGAGAGCTTGTGCAGTTTCCATCTTTGGAGGTTTTCAAGACCTGACAGGATAAACCCCTGAGTAACCCGCCTTGGTCTCACAACTGATGTTGCTTTGAGCAGGAGGCTGGACTACAGACCTCCTTAGAACCCTTCCAACCTCAGTCATTCTGTGGTTCGACTATTTTCATCCATTTTACATCTAACATCTTTGGCTTTCTTCAGATATCAAACTGATAAAGACTAGGCTTGAAAGTTCATTTGCATAAAGCATGGCCAGAAAAAAGTTGTTTAACTGCTTTATATGACTGCTTTAAAGAGTTTAACTGCTTTATATGACTGAGACATGTGACCCAGCCAGAAAAAGGTAAAAAATCTCTGTACGAGATGAAAATAATGGGAGAGCTCTTAAAAAAAAAAAAAAAGATAAAAAGGGTAAGGAATTATAAGTCCTTTGAAATCCATATCACCAGCCTGTATGTGTTTGCAAAACAAACTGGAACTGCAAAATAACTAACGAGACACGTTTAAGGGCGTAATAAGGGCCAAAATAGCTTTTGGGCACATCCTCCCCTGGCTGCAAGGTTATATATCGTACAGTCTAAGCTGCTCCTTCATGTCTCCTTCAGACATCTCTCCAAACGTGTCACTTTTTTCCTTCATCAGTGTGAAGATGGCAGCCAGCTGCTCTCTCTGAACCCTGTCAAGAAGAAAAGGAGAAGTAGGAATAGCCGGTCCCCAGAAGGCACTTGGAGCAAGAACACCATGGTCAAATGAAACACGGAGCCAAACGCAGGTCACTGTAAAAGCCTTACTGGCTGCAGGAAATCTGCCCATGTGAGATAAGACAGAGAGAGCCTCTGGTTCTCCTTCCTCCCCTCTCCCATCTGCCCCATCATCCTGCATGTCTTTCTGCACTTCTTTCAACATGGAGATAAACCAGACTGCTTTCACACTAGCTTTGGAGTTCCTTAAGGCTTATCTATGCTCACAGTTTCAAGATAACTTGAAACTCTGTTTCTCAAGATAACTCGAGATGTGGAATTTCATAAGACCAGCATGTCCCAATTTAGCAGACTCCACAATGAACCTGGATTAAGATTCAACAGCAGTGTCCTTTTATTCTGTAATGAGAGTATGTAGATACAGAGTAATTCAGGAATAACTATTAAATTTGAAATGCTTATCCCACCTTAACATTAGAGACCAGACTACCCCTCAGTGTGGACATGACTTTAATCAGCCACTGGAAAATAAGATCACAGATAGGAATTTGCTTTGATTCAAGTTTGTCTGCCAGTGGGAAATGGTGAGATGGACCCAGGTAGCCAGTCCAGCAATGAGGTGACCCCAGTGTGGGCAGAGGCTGACCAGTGGACCCCCCAGATTTCCTTAGTAGATGATTAACACCCTTTTCCCCATAGCAGAGAATATCTTGATTTTTCCCTACCCTGAAGCAGTTGAGCATTTTACACAAAGATTGGTATCTGTGACAGGGCTTTATTTGTAGAAGCTTTATAGGAGGGCTTATACTGGTCATACACCTACTGGTCATCATTCAGGGATATAGGAGGGTGGGCAGCACAGGAGTGTCATTTGCTCACAAGTAGCTCATGAACTGATGTAACTGTGTACAAAATCCTCTTTTGGGTCAAAATGATAGTGCACATGGCTCCAGGCAGGGCTAGCTGTGGACTGGTACGTTCCCACTGCTGGACTCCTACCTGGCTGGGGTCAGATTGCTGTATTGCCCAACACATCTTGTACCTGACTCTCCTGCGTGAGATTAAGAGAACTAATGAGGTTGTGGTGCTTTACGGCTGTAACAAGGGAGAAGCTTTCTATTACATTCTATTACTTCAAGGCTCATTTTGCCTCTGCATGAGTGTGGGGCCAGAATTCAGTGACAGCTTAGAGCACAGATCTGCCACAATCCCAGCTCCTCCTGCTTGTTTAGCATCTTTAAACCTCCCGTGGGCTAGAAAGACAGAATCTGGCTTTTGCTTCCACGTGGTCATCCTGTCAAGAGTCCTCCTTCCTGCCACAGCCAGCTTCCCACATTGGACTTTAAACCATTTAATTAATCCATTTAAATACACGCCACTAGATAACCTGGGGTAGTCTTCCTGCAAGGCCAGTGTGGACAGGCTATCAGCTGTTCCAGTAACAAGAGGGGTAGTAATAACTATTGACAGGCAAACACAGTCTTTGCTTGGAAGGAAGGACAGCATCAACCCACGAGCAGCAACCACTCCATGAACAAGATCAGTGGAAGGAGACAGGAATGAGTAGAGGAACCTTTTTCATGTGCTGAACTCCTGCTCTGTGTTTTTCCGTATCCTGGGCTAAGCCCCAGCAGAAGCAGAAACAACAGCCTGTCCTCTCGGCACTGCTGAAGCAAACAGGGCAGGAAAAAAGCAGATCCTGGCTAAATCAAGCTTGTTTGCCAATTCTATTGCAATTAAAATCCAACGGTCCTGAGGCCAAACATATCCCGATAATGATGTGGGATCTTTCAGTTATGAAAGCCTGGATTTGTCTGTCTCTTTTGTAATGTTTTGTGCTCACATGAAGAGCCGCCCTTTCCAGACGATAAAGGGAAGCAGGGTCGTTAGTGATCAATATTTTATTTTAGATCACCGCTGGGCACCAGAGGGCACGTTGCCAGTCTGGTGTGGAGAAATTCGATACATGGCCTGGCCTCCTGTGTCTGCAGTGCATGCCAGCTGGGAGTGCTCCACGCAGGTCTGCATCCCTCACTCGTTATTTCACAGACATTAACGCTGCTGAAACCTCCCCAAAGGCCTGTTTTCTTGTCTCCAAAATCAGGATCACAGACAGTATTCGCTCTACTCTTTTTAAGCGTAACATCAATGCATTTTGCTTCTCCCCTCTATCATGACTGTGCATTTGAAAAGCAGAAAAAAGAGCCGTTACTGCTGTTACTTCTCTGTGCTACATAACCTACAACAAAGGGACAGCAAAACAAAGATAAAGAGAGAAAAGAGCCTGGGAAGGAAGAGTAAGGCATCACAAACATGAAACTGTGTTCAAAGAGGAGCTTCTCCTATCAAAGGCGACCTTGCAAAACAACTTTGTAGTGCTCCGGGTTGGTTTTGTTTGGGTTTTTTTAATGAGTTCAGATCAAACCTACCCCATTCACAAGTAAAATCATCCTCTCTTCCCATAAGTGCTGCCCTCAAAACTAGTTGGATTCAGGGAGTCAAACAGGATTTTACTTATTGCTGACAAAATAGATTAATTAAGGATTTTCAAAGCAGCCTAATTCTTCTTGATAGGCAATTGAATTTGCATACTTAGCTCCCCTGGGCTCTTTTTAGACATTTCAGTACAAGTCTTTTACAGCTAACTGGAGGTTTGGATCAGTGAGCCATAGGTATGTTAGAGAACCCCATTTCAAGAACTGCTTGGCACCCACGTCCACAGCAGCTGAAATCCTGGGCAGAGCTCTGCACTGGGAATTGCTCTGTGGGCAGACAAGACCAGAATCCTGCTGCAACAGTGTTGCTCCAGCAGAAATAAGGTAATGTCCCTGATTTTCCCTCTGATCTGACTCTATTGTTAAGGAAGCCAGTGGAATCATTTATGTGGTAAAAAGGCATAGGAGGGCAGAGCATGCCTGTAACCTAAAATCCAGATTTTCAACACAAATCTCTTGAGAAAGAAGTTACAAGCTGCTGGAGGCAGGGAGAACAAGCACAAACCAAATAAACTATTCAAAGGTTTATTGGACCAAACAAAGGCAATTTTTACAGATTCAAGCCACTAGAATTACAGTCCTTTGTATAAGAGCCACCATCAGATACAAAATGAACAAACAAAACAAACAAAAGTAAAAAATACCCAGACAGCCATTTGAGTTGAAGAAATAGGTTGGCTTGCTGCCACTAGCAAAAAATCTGGACTCAACTGTAGACTTTGCTGGATGTACATACTGCCATGTAACTTAAACACAACGTATATAAGGCATTCTTTGCATAGTTGGGTGCTCGGGACACAGTCAGCCAGCCAGCACCAAGGGGAGACAGCGGCTGTACCAGCAGGATGTTGAAGCAGAGGGTCCAGATGTGCCTAAATTCATATGCAAACCACTAAACACGCTTGCAGTTGTCGGCTGGGAAGGGGCAGCCCAGCCACTTCTAAAGCTGAAGCCTCCTGCTGTTCTTTAAATGAGCCCTTTTATTAAGAGTCTGCCAACCCCAGGCGCTGGAAAGGACAACTGTGTACAAGGTTTCAAGTATTGTCTGCATAGGAATTAAAAAGGGAGGAAAAAAAAAAAGCAGCCCGTTGGGTTTCTGATATGTTTGCAGCATTAGCCAAGAGGCCGTCGTGAAAGAGGAGCTTTGAAGGACACATCCCCACCCAGCCTGGTGTTTCTACAACACCACTAGAGGACTCAGACCCTCTTCTGTCTCTCAGAAACCAGCTGGGTTTGATTTAAAACCTGCCATGTCTGAAGCAGGAATATGTGCCCAGCCAAAATAATCTGCTGTACGTGACAGCGCCGGGGGGCAATGCAGAACTCTGGCTCCCATGGACAAGCCACAGGGCTACCAAGAGAAGAGGGCACTGGAACAGCAGGCAGGCAGAGGAACGGGGAATGTGCCTCTCCCAGGACCCCCACTGTCTGATCCTGAGCCAGAGGAAACCCCTGATGCCATAGCTACCTCCTTGGGCCTCTCCTCCTGGGAACTGGAACAGGGAAAAGTGAGGATCCAGATATTTACAGCAGCCAAAGTGTGGTCTCCTAAACCTCTGCCACAAACAGAACAGCTAAACTATCAATCTTCAGCACTTCCCGAGTCTCCTGAACACCTACAGAATCAGGTCTCTGCTAAAATAACTACAGAAGCAAGATATGAGTCAGTCCAGTCTGCCATACCTCACGTGGACCCCCCTTTGTCCCTCCATCCACCCCTCAGAGTAAAGCAGCTTTGTACAACATTTGAAATCATAGGGAGTTCCCACCCCCCAGAAATAAAGAGGAGTTTGGCCCCAGGACAAAACAACTTGAGAGTCTGGTACAAGATCCAGGCTGGTCTGGGAGAAGAGCTATGGTTTGTCCACCCCAGGAAAGGAACAACACAGATTTCATGGCCTAATACATGGTAATGAACACAACAGACTCGCTACATATTTAGTGTTCACTTCGGGTTCTGTTTGGGGGAGAGGGAGGAAGGTTCATCCCAGCCCCCCAGACACAACTCAAGTCACTGCTTGGGCCCAGCCCTAGTCCATGGAGCCACACAACAGGATCTCCTCAAACTTGACACCATGGGAGTTTTTGAAGAACTCAACTTCAGACCAAGAGGGGATCCCAAGTTTTGAGGGTTTATGGATTTCTCTTATGGGCGTTTGGTTGGTTTTGGTATTTCTCTCAAGCCTTTAAGGATGCCAAGGGATGCCTTTAGGAGGAGGCTAGGGACAACTTCATATAGTCTTCAGGTCTGCAAAGAGAAACAGGGAGAGAAATCATTTCAGTCATTTCACCCCTCAGGTTGGTTCATTATTATTCACATAAACGAGCAGGTGGAACACTCAATGTGTGTGTGTGTGTGTGTTGGGGGGAAGGCAAGGCAACTTCCCCCCTCAGGGCAGAACAAGCCACTGTTTGCAAACATCATGCCTCTAAGAAAGATTTTGCTTCAAAGTCACCTGCAGCAGGATAGTCGAAACCCAATCAGAAGTGTAAATCCTCTTGTTCTCGCACCAATCTAAGTTACAGCCCTTCTGACCTACTAATGAGAGCTGGAGAAGCCCAACTAATTGGAAGCTTTCATTAGCTGCCTCACCATCCTGTGCAGAGCCTCCCTGGGCTGCTGGCACCCTTGTCCAGCCCAGATTCCTCTTCCCACCTGCAGCCATATGAGCCAGGAATGAGTACTAGTTTCTCAAGGCAGTGTCGACCCTTCTCAATCTTCCCACGGATGTGTCTGTTCAAGGGAAGGAGGTAAAAACCCCAGACTCTCTGCAGGTCACAAGGCTTCCTTTTGTTGGGAAGCTCTCCCAATATCCCAGGGAAGGAGGGTGAGATGATTAGATGTGTTTTATGTAGAGGGACATCCAGGCACTCCCTCAAGGTCTTGCAGCATGTTGTTGACAGAGCCAGGGCTAGAAAATGTGGTCTCAGCTTGAACCTTTCACTCTGCCCTTACTGCCCCAGCATCTCTCATGGATCCACAACAGGGAACACCCAACAGAAGGCTGGGCAGCTGCCCACGGACAGAGACCTGCACTGAGGTGGAGGGAAACTACAACACACATGACCTGGGCACTTACAAACACACACAGATGCACTCCAGCCTAATTCCTCCTGAATTCAATTGGGTTCATTGTCCATAACACCTGAACCTCATTTCAAAGTCGCCTACTCCTGCCATCCACCAAGTAACAGCCTCATTTCTTCTTCTGCAAAACCTTCCCTTCTCCAGCAGCCTCACCAGCGCAGCCGGTGACCCGGATCCCGGGCAGGAGATGCCGGGCGGAGCATCACGTGGGACCGCGGTTACTCGAGCGACGTTGCGGAGGCTCAGTGGCCGGACCATTAGGACAAAGAAAGGAAATTCTCCAGGGTGGATAATCGCTCCGCGGGATCCACGGTGCTGAGGACCGGATCATCCCGCTCAAGTCACGCAAGCATAATCAGATTTCACGTGTGAGGGCATAAGCTCGTTGCCACGGGGGCCCAGGAGGGGAGGTCCCCTCCAGCCCGCTGCAGTTGGAGTGGGGAGGGATGGAGGATGTCAGAGTGTCTCAGTGGTAACTCCTCACAGGAATACTCACCTCCAGGACAGGGCCAGGCTGGCAGCTGGGGTGAGAAGACCTCAAAACAAGCATGGCCTTAATGGAGGATGTCCATCAGAGCCATAAATTCCCACCTGCACAACGGGGATCCCCTTTTCTGCTCCTGGAGAAAGCTGTGAGGGGGATTAGACTAAAGAGCACGAGGCAGCCCCTCACTGGGACATTGGGGCCATATAACCCCCCAGGCTGAGAAGCTCTGGCATTGCTGCCACAGAACCTGAAAGTCTTAATTAACTTGGGATGGAGGCTCAGAGATTTGAGCCACTGCTTATCATTGACTCTTCTCTCCTTTGCATTCTCCTTGGATCAGCATGCTTTCCCCCAGCAGCACATCAATCAAACCAGGTTAGGGTCTTCTTTTGCCAGAAGCTGTATCCTTTCTTCAGATACAGATTATCCAAATATCTGCTCTGGCCCAAGCTCAGGCCCAAGCTGCTGAGTCGTATGATCTGTCAGCTGGACATGGCTCTGTGTAAGGAACAGCTGGAGAACAAGGAGCCCAGACAAAAGCAGGTCCTGGAACATGAGGGAGGCTCAGGGGCTGAAGATCTCAAAGACCATGCTTTTCCTGAAACATGGAAACTGCAAGTCCTTCTGGTGGCATCGGAAGCATTCCCCACACTCCAGCTCAGCCATGGCATTGGCACAGGGGCTCTTGCTTTTGAGAGCAGACAGCACTGACAAACTGGCATTCCCACGTGCATTTATCTCCTGTGTGCAAAAGTCTGCAGCAGATCAGGAAATCCTGTAGCCCATCCACAACCTATAGCTTTCTAAAGGAGTCCTGAGTCACTCTAAGAAGATTCCATAGCATCTTGCTGTAACCACCTCTGGCATGTGCCCTTTTTGGAAGTTTCACTTAGAAAGCTGATTTTCAGAAGAATGGAGCATTCCCAACTCCTTTCTTTGGCTTAGCTTGTCAGGACCATCAGTTGTCTGAAATCCTGGCAATCTGGCTACAGACTCTTTGCACTCCAAAGAAACTCAGACTGACCCTTGAGGATCAAGATCAAGTGAAGAAAGGCCCTGAGTGCTGGGCAGACCTGGCAATGGATGGTCAAGATCTCCCCAGGCAGTTCTCTCCCATCTCAGTGCTGGGGTTGGTCCCATCATCCCTGTCCCTGTTTCTTTACGGTGGGGACAGCTACCATCTCATTTCTGGTAGTGACCATAACCCACTCTTCTCTAGGATCAAGATATCACAGGAAGAATAAGAGGAATGACATATTAAATCTAAGCTTTCCTGGTGGTCCCATAAGCGGAGGCCAGTTCCTTCAGCCAATCAGTAAAACACAAAGAGAGGATTTAAATGCAGAACAGGGAGACAGTGCTTAGACAAGAGAAGAGCGGGAGAGTGAAAAGTACCAAAAGGAGCTTCTATCAACACAAATCTGATATTCCTCCAGTGGGACAGAGAAGTTGAAAGGTGAATTTGACATTGGACAATACCTCAGGAACACCAGTGGGGACTGCCGGAGCTGGTATGACCAGGGAGTACAAGTCACACAGCCATTAGGACAGGGGCTGTTGAGGAGTCAGGGGGGTCAGGGGCTGTGTCACCCCCCAAGCAGACCTTGCCCACCACCGTTTCAAGGCAGAAGCCTCCCATGTTTCCCAGCCGCAGCAGCAACAGCCAAGAAGGCCAGAGCACAGCCAGGAAGGTGGCTCAGGCTTCTGACCAGCTCAGGCTTCTGACCAGCTCAGCCAAGAGGCCATGACCACCTCCACAAATTGTGTGCCCACTCCCTTGCAACACTCCTGGTCCCCCAGCCAACACCAGAGCAGTGGGAAAAGCCATGGATAGGTCAGCCTGCATTTTCCTCCGGTGTTTGTACTCCAGCTTGCTGCCTACCAGTTTGCTCCCAGGCTGGTGTGATACCCTGATTCCCTGCAGCCCTCGGTCTCTCCTGGCTGCAGGGGAGGCAGAGCCAGGCTCCCAGTGAATTAGCAGGCAGAGAACAGCCAGCTGCCCATGCTGCACGGGGTTAAGCAGAAGCAGATGAAGAAAAGTTGTGAGCGCTGGGTGAGGGGGACACAGAGAAGCAGCCACAAGCTACAACAATTCAGGACCTGAGCCAGAAGAAAACACCCAGGAGCTCCAGCAGAGTTGCTGTCTGAACTGAAATCTCATGCCAAGGCAGGGTCAGAGACTCTCACGCTGCAAAGCCTACGGGGGAGTTCACAAAGGTTTCCTCTCTGGGACAGGAGGAGGAGAAGGGGAAGGGGCTTCCTGGCCTCCCTTTCCCTGGCTTTCCAAGGGAGGCATCCTGAGTTCCTCGGTTTTTAAAGCTGCTGGGGATTCATGACTCAGTCATGACAATAAATACGGCCAGAGCTCCAGTCCATTGACATCTCATAGGTCAGAGGACAATTTCCCTTGGGATTTGGTGTAGGCAGAGAACAGCACCAGGCCACCAGCAGACTCCCTCCTCGTACAAGTGGAGCTTGGGACCTATGGAGGGAGTGTCAGAGCAGGGGGACCTCAGCAGGGACCTCCAAACACACAGTGCCCTTTCCTACAAGAGGCAGGTGGGAGGGAAACCCTCATGCACTGGGTGTTTTGTGGCTGAAAGCAGCCTTGCCCGTGGTGAGGCCATCCCTGTGGCTGGTGGCTGCATGAAGCAGTGGCCAGCCTGACCTGCAGAGTCCCACAGCCCTGGGCTCTGCAGTCCCTTGCTGCTCCCTTCCCCTTGCTGCTGCTCCTCTTCCCTCAGCCCAGGACGACTATCGTGCTGCAGAAGATGAGAAGCAAACAAATAATAAAACCCCAATAAAAGCCCAAACTTACCAGCTTCCCTCATCCATAAGAAGCACCATGCTGGACAGGACAGGACAACAAAGCCACTGGGTAGGGGGAAGGTTAGCAAAAGAGGAGGAAGGAGATAGAGGCCCAGATTTCATGCCATACAGAGAGGGGAGCAAGCAAGCGAGCCAGGGTTATGTGATGGCAATGCAGGGGGTGGACAGGGACAGATGCCAACAGACAGCTCTCCCGAAATGCAACCTCCTCCAGCCCTGTCCACCCACTTATTTTTGGAGGGCCAGCAGTGGAGATGTTTGAAATAGGTCGAGGTCTGTCAACACAGTCATTAAACCCCTGCAGCTGTTTCCTGCCCTTGTGTGCTCCAGAGTTGTCATCACCAGCATTGTCCCTCAAGTCACAGCTGCATTCCCACTTTGATCCAGGATGCCTGGCAGAGCAGGGAATGGTCTCTCCTCTCTGCCATTCCCTAGAGCCAGGGTCTGCCCAGGGCACTCTGCCTTGCTGAAACTCCAGGATCCAAGCACAGTTTTATTCAGTGCCTTGTAACCAAGAGGCACTCTGAACCCAACTGAGGAGGAGACAGGTTTCCATTGCTAAGCTACCAAGAAAAGAGTTGAGCGTGAGATTTACAGCCATCCAATTCCTCTTGCATGAATCCAAACTTGCAGTTGAACCCTAGGCTCAAACCTAGTCTGTATTAAAGCAGTGTCACCTCAACCCATCCCCGGCTGGCCAGGAAGTGAGAAGGGAGGATTGAGAGGCAGGAGGAGAGTTGGGTCCTAGAACGGGTCACCTGGCTGTGGGAACTGAGCCCATTAGCCAGGGAAACTGGGCAGCCATCCCTACCTTCTCCTTGGTCTTACAGAGGCTGACTGTGGTCTGGGGGATCACCTACTCCATCCATGAGTGCCCTGCCAACAGCAGAGCGTGTCTGAGCAGTTTGGTGCCATTCACTCAGACCCTGTTCAAGGGGTCTGTAATGGTGCCCTAGCCAAGGCCCCATGGGGCAACTTCTGGCTCTTCACTCCCACCCCTCCCTCAATCCCTGAAACAAGGCAGAGGACAGAGAGGTGAGACCTTTCCACAGCCTGCCAGTTGGGATCTGCTCTCCTTGCTCCAGCCAACACACCTAGCCAAGAGTGACAAGGACAGAACACAGATGGCTCAAACCCTCGGCAACACCAAGGCCAACCAGGGCTTGGCTGGGACCTGCTCTGCCTCATGGAAAGAGTGAACTGAAAGCAGAGACCCAAGGGGATGGTTTCTCCTCATTGTTTTCTCTTTTACTGTGAGTGGAGCCTTGTTGCAGCTGTCAATGCTCAGCAGAGCCCTGACCATACTCATTTCTAACTAAAAAAAAAAACCACTAACCTCTTTCAACCTTAAGGGAGGTTTCAAGAGCAGCTGGCAGTGACCATTCCAACCTATCCATGAGGCCCAGGCCCTAAAGGCACACTGGGGAGCCCTTCCTCTTGCTCCCTCACCCACACGAGGTGCCCAGCCAGGACAGCAATACCCAACAGCCAGCACTTGGGGGCTGTGTCTCACACCTACAACCTCAGCCCTGCCTGAGCAGGGGCAGCTGCACCACCACAACTCATATCTCCTGAACTAGAGCTTTGCACCATGGCAGCTACAGATGGCCAAAAGCCCCAGGTGCAGAAGAGAAGGATTAGGGAAATACACTGTGCTGCCTTGACCAAGTGCTGCATCCTTCCCCTGCACTCTTCCCCTTCCTGCCCAGACTGTTTTTCTCCCCCAGGGGAGCAAAGGCTACGTGCTTCTGTTCTAGAAGTACTGGTGACCCACCAGGTGTGATCAAGCACAGCCACCACCCCAGCAGATGTATTTGCCAACTGGATTTACCATTCTCCTCCCTCACTGAGCACTCCCTTTATTTTTTAAGACCAGAAGCAGGAAATTGCATCACTCAGTAAAGGTCACATTCCTTCCCCTTTTAGTCCAGATTTAGCACCAGTTTGAAACCACAAGACTCAAGTGAATACCAGGGAGGACAACCACAACTTCTGCAGGGATGCAGGTTAGAACAGAAGTGGGTTTTTTGGTTAAATAGCCAAATCTATTGCATGTCCATCCTCTCCTGTCTGAAGTCCTATAGCTCCTTCTAGAACAGAAAAGGAATACCATCAAAGGCATCTCCAAAAACAAAGGATCCCAAAATTCAGACTTGTGGTCTACTGATCAACACAACAAGTAGCCTCAAGGGAATCTGAGGGTACCGCTTTCATTTTTGGAATGTTGCTTACAAGATGCTTCACATGGGAACCTGTTGGTCCGTGGGAAAACTGGAGGAGTGGCAGGGCTCAAAGCAAACACTAAATCTGTTTCAACTTTGGTAACACACCTTAGGACTAACCGCCCACTCAGCAGCCCAAATTTTCTAAATCAGTAAAAAGAAGTGGTTGTGGGATGTCCAACTTCAGGCATCCAAGATGGAAGAGGTGATCATCCCAATGTGAGAGCCCTCATTTCCCCTGGAGTGCTCATGGAAAGTGAGATGGAAGCAGAGAGGAGCAGACTCATTAATCTGTTATGAGGAGGGAAGGGGAGGGACATGGCGAGGGAGGTGGGACAGGCAATCAACTGCAGCTCAGAAACAAACCCTCCCCTGGAAAATAAGACCCAAAACCAGAACAAAGCAAAAAAAAAAAAAAAATCGCAAACCAACACATGAGCAGATGTTACCAGTGGTACCACTACTTCTAAGTAGCAGCATTTCCTTACCAAAAAGATTTGCAAGAATGTTTGTGGCCGAGGACCTAAGGTACTTGCTACAGAGATGTGAGATCAGAGGTCAGCTCAATCCTGCAACATAAAGGCGGCAAACCTGGGTCACAGCAGGTCAGCAGCACAGTCGGGGTGCATGGAATGGGGGATAGGGATGGAAGGACAAGGAGAAGGATGCAGGACAAGGCTGAGCCACTGCGCTCGGCTCGCCCAGGAGCTTACCTGGCAGCAGCCCTGCCCCCTTGCACCGCCTGCGAGGCCTGCAATGAAAAGCTGCTGATGCCGCAGTGAAGATTTGAGGGGGGGAAAAGTAAGCCAGCAACAAAGCAAGACAAAAAAAAATTCACAAAGCTGCCTTAAAGAAATGAACAACACAAATATGGAAGAGAAGAAAACAAAGGAGCAGTAGGAAAAACACATCTGCCAATGGCCCTCGGTGTGGAAAGCTGTCGAGAGCCTCCAAGGGACTCGAAACCCAGGCACTGTCCATCAGTTCAAGGTGCGCTGTCCTGCCCTGGGAATGCTCCAAACAGACGTGACCAGTGATGCCTGGGAGATGCTGTGTGCCCAGGGCAGGTCCATCACCCCCTGGAGCCTGTTCCACAGTCCTGAGTACAAAACCCCCATCCCACTGCTGTCCATAGGCAATGTCCCCAGGTGACAGCAGGGCCATTTGTTGCCACAGAGGAACCAGCCTAAGGACCTGCAGGACTTCTGGCCCTGAAACCTGAGCAGCCATTGCTCAGGATGGAGCTGCTGGTGCAAAGAGTTTGAATTTGCCAGCTGCAGGTATGCTTTTCCATTGGTGTTTAGCAGGATCCTAAAAAGCAACTCACATTGAGCCCCATGGGTTATCTCTGACCTTCACTCAGTTCATTCCACCACCTCCCTCCCATGTGAAAAATACAGTGACACTAACAGCCCTGCTCAGTGTTTTACAGGGTGGGGGCTTCAGGCACAATAAAGATATAACAAAACAAAGAAAACAAACTCTTTCCTGATGTCACCAATGCAGAATCATTTCTGCTGCTGGCCCCAGAGCAGGGCAGGTCTCTGGATTTACTCTGCCTTCCACAATACCCTGCTCACACCACAGAGATAAGCTCAGCCAGCCCAGCTGCTGGCATCACAGAGATGATTCCCAAGGGCCTTGAGGCAAGGCAGGACATGCCTAAGCCAGGGGAGAAGTGTGATCCCTCATCTTTGCCTTCCCCACTGCTCTCAAGTTGCCTCTTGGTTCTTTACACCAGGCCAGCTGTGGTGGTAGACCATGATATGACAGGCAAGGGGTGACAAATGCCCCTAAATCATTCTGGGAGGTGCACACCACTGGGAGGAGAATTGAGTCCAACAGCCCTTGTTGAGCCACCACTGGGAAATCAGTTCCTTGGAGTTCACCCAAGAGGGAAGAGTGTGAGCTGCAGACATCTGTAAGGGAGCAGCCTGCCACAGAGCCCTCAGCTGCAGGGTTATTCCCTTGTATAGGCTGGGAAATCTTGAGCCAGAAAGCTTGGTTTCTGTAACAGGACAGGTTCTTCCTTTCTTCATACAGGGCTCAGGAGGACACTTCAGGAAAAAGTGTGACATGGACAATCCTCCATCTCTACCAAGCCCACTACATGGCAGATCCTCACCACTTAGAGCTGAGGAGGCAGCCCTGGGCATGGACACTTCAAGTGTCAGCCCCATCTCAGGGAGCTCTAAAGCCTCACACTCACTCAGTCTGCTCCAGTATTTCTGAGCTGTGCCCATGTCCTTGGTTTGGAGAACACCCACAGGGCAAACGGAGGGGAAGTAGCTACAGATCAGGTCCTCAACAGATATATATCAACACAGTACTAATGGGATCAGGAGAACTACAGCAGTTGCATCAGCTGGAAAATTTGGTCTAAGCATCCAGAGCAGAAGCTTGAACAGCTCTAAAAGTATATAGGGCCACAGTGTCTCCATCTCCTAAATCAGTGTGACTTCATTTGTTCTCTTGTCTTCCTGGGTGGGAGAGGTCTGGAACACTGGTGCTCTGAGACACTGAGCCTAAGACTACCAGGGCAGTATGGGGGAGAGAGGTCTGAGCACACCCAGCCTGCTCCAAGGGCACGTCAATCTGGTGGGCTTGGGCAAGAAGAAAAAGGAAACTCAACTTACCTTTGTTCTTCCTCGAGTTCCTCTTTGGACATCATTGACTTGTACTGGTTTCCCCTCAGCTTTCCAGGACTGTATTTAAAAGAGAACGTCCCATCTGCAGCTGGAGAGGGGAGACAAAAGAGAGCAAGAGATCTGTGAACCAGAGACCTCCCCAGAGCACAACCAACAGCATTGGGACTGTTCTCTCGGGATGCTCTCCGACCTCCGCTCCTGCAGCCCAAAGGCTGTGGCCACCCCAACACACTTCCCGAGTCAGCTCCAGTCTCCAGGAAGCCTGAGCAGAGTCAGGGAAGCAGCGTGGATTGCAGAGGAGAGCCAGGGTGCTGCTGGCCAGAGGATGGCAGGAGTCTCGGCTGCAGCCAGCACTGGAAACAGTGAGGGCTGCTGCGAACGAGCAGCCTGCTTGGAAGCAGATCCAAGTAAATCCTAAAGCACAGGAACCATATGCTATTGTTCTCCCTGGATTCAAAGCCTTGCAAGCCCATCTTGGCTTATCAAGACATGCTAATCCTGCCCTGATTAACTCCCGGTATTTTCCACTTCTCCTCTCCAGACTTGCATTCCTCCTCCCTCCCTCCCTCTCCTGTCCAGGGGCCCTTTCCCATGCTTGGGGCTCACGAATGGTGCCATGAAGAGCTGTCCCAGGCCACGTAGCCCAGCAGCTCCCTGCAGCCCTCGACAAAGCTTGTGAAGAAAGGAGATGCCACATGGCAAATCCCAGGACTGCAAACAGCACTGAGCCAGGGCAGCCCCAGGAGCACCAATACAGCTGGATCCAAGTCCCTCTGTCACCAGCCAAAAGACCTTAAGAGCAAACCATGGTTTCCTTCTCCAGGCCTGGTTGCTCTCCCACCCAGCTCGCCAGCCCCAGCCCTGTGCTAATTAGAGCACCAAAGCTCACAGACTCTGAGCCAAAGCTGATCCTTTTCCAATCGGATTTTGCTCGAGCACTATTTGCTTTTAAAAACCTCTCCCCTGCTTTATCTTCCTACAGATGGGAGGAAGCAACAGGAGGGGAGGTCAATCCAAAAGGCGGCCCAGGAGGAGCGGCTGCTTTGGGTAGTCGCCTTTACCAGTTATCCGTGGGCTGCTTATCTGGGAGCCTTTATCTCTCAAGGACTGCAGGACTCAGCTGCTTCACATCAAGCCATCCAGCATTGCTGTTTCCACATCCACCCAGAAACATCTGCTGCTTCCCCCAACCCTCAGAGCCTTGGGGTGCACAAAAGGAAGATGTTATTGCATTATCTGCATGGCCCCTCAAAATTGCACATTATGCACAAACCAGATTTCGAGGATGATACGTTCCAGTACCAGCAGGACTCCAAAAGCGGTGAAACCCCCCTGATTTCTGTGGCAGGAGAGAAAGCTCTGACTTGTATATAACCCATGGACCCATCCTCTGCCCCCAGTCACTTAGGAAGCCCCTTCCAATCCTCTCTACTGCTATCATGGGCACCACATTCATGAAAGTTTTTCCTCCTCCACGTGCCCAAATGAAAAGCACCTCACAGCCCCTCTCCTCCCTTCCTCACCCAGAAGGATTCAGCATCAACAGCTTCCCTTCTGTTTTCCAATAAACACTGCCCTTAAGGATTTTTCTCCCTGTGTCTGAGATCAGCTGCTTGATTTAGGCATTTCTCCAACCCCAAGCTCGTGCACACATTCAGCTGCTGCCAGACCCTGGGGACTGCCATGTAAAAGGCAAGTCAGAGCCTCATTTCATAGGTGAGGAAACCAGAGATCTCAGAAATGAGCAGTACAAAAATCCACATTTCCTCACTTCTTTACAACCATTTTCCTGGTCTTGGGGAGCTTCCCTGGGAAGTCCTGATGGGTAACTGCTCAGGTACTGATCTGGAGTGTTTCTCTAATCCCAAAATGCCATCAGAGCTCTTGGGGGAACAACAGGCAAACCCTTTCCCTACCATCACCACAAATGTCCCAACACAAGCAGCCCAATGCTCTGGTCCCTCAGCCCCAAACATTCACCTCGGCCATATCCCACTTCCCTCTGTGGGAAAACCCTCCCCATGGGCAGACAAACAAACCTGGCCAGCTGGAAACAAGCAGTAATGCTGCAGCTTATCAGCCCTTTGGATGGCCACAAAAGTGCATGGAAACAAAATTCAGCTGGCTGCTGCTTTGGGAGATATTAGGAGAAAGAAAAAAAAAAGGAGGGTGTAACATCCTGTTCCTTACCCTGGTGCAGGGCAGGAGCTGTTTTGTTACCTTTGTATAGCTCGCCCGATTTCAAGGACAATTCAGATCGTTTCCCTCACGTGGTATTCTACCAAGTAAACTGAGATTTGGGGCTTTGCCTGGCCCCAAAAGGGCAGTTTAGTTGCCACCTCACCAGAAAATAATAAGGGAAGAGGGAGGCAGAGAAACTCCCCTTCTCCCTGCCCACACGGTGTGGTTAAAAAGGAGCCAGTTTGTGGCTTTGGAAACCTCTGGCTGTTTTCTGAGTTCAGGAACTTTCTATGCAGATCGAAAACAAACTTCAGGAAACACTCAGAATAAGGGGAGGCTGGGTTTTCATGTAGGCAGTGAAAACACTGCAGAAATAGGAGGTGACCTACTTACTCAGAGCATCTGTGAGTTCATATTAAAGAAAACATTTGTCTTTCATCTCTCTGCCCTCGCGTTGCCAGTGCTGTGACCCTGAGCTGGCAGGGTGAGAGCAGCCCCAAGAGTCCACCTCTCCCCTGAACATGCTTGCTCTGTGTTCCACATGTGCTCCCTGCCAGCTCCCTGCCCCAAGTGGGGGGAAGGCTGCTCCAGTGGCTTTTGTCACCACGGCAGCATCCCAGGCTGGTCACAGGCTGCCTGCACGATCCCCATGTGCCCAAGGGGAATCTCTGGCTCACCAGGCAGCAGCTCAGAGGCTTGAGCAGGGCCAAGCGACACGCTGGAGACAGTGAAGGAAGGAGTGAGGCTGATCCCAGCAAAGCCAGGGCAGTGCCAGTATTCTCAGCTGCATCCCTCTTGCCTCCACATCCAGCCGAGCCATCGCTTTGCCCAGTCCCATTATAAAACACTTCAGAAATGGTGTGAATAATTCAGGAGGGGAGTTGGTGCCTGTCTGCAGGAGATGCTTGAGGAGGGTACTGGGTTAGCCTGGACTCACAGCCAGGGACTGTCATCTCCTGATCCCAAGCCACAGCCCAAGATCATGCCCAGCAGTGCCAGAGCAGCCCTGAAACAGAGATGAACCCAGGGAGGCAGAGCCTAGCAGAACAGCATTACTGAGCATCCATTTGGCAGGATAAACCCATCATTCCTCAAATCAGATCTCCTGCAGCCCTGTGTGGTAACCAGTGCTGCAAGGAAGCTTAACAGGGTGGAATAAGTGTATGTTGGGAACCCTGTCTCCAAAAGCGCTTCCCCCACCTTGCAGGAATGGCACCAGGATTAAAATTTGATTCTCTGTGGCATTAGGCATAATCCTCCCAAGCTGGGGGATTGCCATATAGCACCTTAAAACGGCCAAGCAGAAAGTGGGGCAGGGAAGGGGGAACACACCAAGCTCTCCTGCTGCCCCAGCTGGCCCCAACTATCCCGAGCCAGGACTCCTGGGGACATCCCAGCACCTCCAGGGCTGCTCAGGAGAGCAAGAGTCCCCTTCAGACACACATTCTTGCTTGGGCACCATCTGTTTCATTTCCTTAGGAGTGCAGCAGTTGTCACCCCACTTAGTCAATTAATCATTTTCCAATCAACTAATTGGCTAATCAGTTAAACGTGGCTCTGACTAAAGCCCCTGGAGATTGTCCTGGATGTGAGCAAGGAGCTTTTGGGGCAGCTGCCTCACGAAGCTACCCCATGGCCAACAGCCCAAGAGCATTTCAGGAAGCAAACAGGAGTAGGAATTTCTTCTCCATTTCCTGGAGGAAGGAGACCATCCCCAAGCACTCAGGGCTTCAGACCTGTCCGTACCCTCCCTGCAGGGTCCTGGCTTGCTTGGCACTCACCATCCTCATCCTCCGGCTCTCTCACCACCAGCTTCTCGTTTTCTGAGTCCACCTCTTCCTCCTGGAGGAGTTAAAAACAGAGCAGCCATGAGGAGAAGGTGCTGTGCTAAATAACTGTGCTTGCTTAAGGCACCAGAGCCCTCAGGGCTGGGAAGCAGAGCCCGGAGTGAGGGCTGGACACCCTTTTCCTGCTTCTTCCATGGAACAGGCCAAAAGGATGCTCGCTAATGAGCGAGGTTTGTTAGTCTGCTTTCCTCTCACTAATCAGTCAGGGGGATCTGGCCCACCCAAAGGCTGCAGACTGCGAGTGCCTCCTCATAATTGAGGGGATATTAAGGTTTTTAGGAAGAACCTGCTATCCTGGTGTCCCCAGGCACAGCCTTGTGCTTGAGCACCCTCCCAGGATGCACCCACTGTGCTCCCCACCCTGTCCAGGGACGTGCAGGGACTGAGCCACGGGGACTTCTGTGTGCCCCCAGGCCAGGCTTGCACAGACTGTCCCAGAGCTAGGAAGGGTCCCCAGCCAAAGCCACCTTGCAGCCACAGGCCAAGCAGCTGCTGCAAAGCACAGGAGCACTCACCAGTCGGGACCAGTGGTCAAACCAGTGCTGGGGGTTTGTGCTGGGACCCCTCCAGGAGCCCTTCCAGCCTCACCTGGCAGGAACCCCCACAGACACCACTGGCTCCTGCCCATGGACCCCCAGCCTCTCGCTCCTCCAAGAGGTGCCCACACACACACTGTGGTGGCAGCAGATCTCTGATCTCTGGAGCACAGAGAGGAGCAACAACAGCACATTTTTGGTTGTTTTTTTAAACTCAAAGCAATTTTGGAAGTTTTGGGGTTGCCTCCTACAAGCTACTACAAGCTTTATCAAGCCCAGATTCCTTTCCCTTGCAGAAAGTCATGCAAACTGCAAGCGGGGAGAGAGAGGAGCATTCCAGCTCTGGAGATAAGTCAAGGACACATGGCAGAGCCCCTGCATGTGTGAGTTCTTCCTGCAGAGCACAGTGCCCCTGGCTGTAAACCCCTGGGCTGGCATGCAAAGGGCCATGGGAAAGCACAGGGGAGAGAGGGGATGGAGCATGGAGGAAGGCTGTTGAGCCACCACGTTATCAAGGGGCACATGGGAAAAGCTGGGGTGAAGGAGACCCAAGGGAAACAAAGCTGATCTAAGAAGGACCATGCACAGAGCCAAGAACTGGCTTAGGATGAGCTGCAGGAGCGTGGCCCCAGCCCAGAACTAGGTTAGTTTGTCATCGGGGAGGAATGTGCATTATTCACAGCCATTTGGCTTCTTCTTGCCACTCTGTTCCCCAGAAGGAGATGCCACCAAGACCCCCGCCCACTGCAGCCACTGCTATTTTGGGCCACACTTCCAAACATGGGCACTTCCCACTGGACACACGGACTCTCCCTGAGGATGGCTGGGGAGGCACCCAAAGGAGCAGCCTCAGAGAGGGTGAAAGGAAGGAATGCTCAGCCCTGGTGACTCGGCCACAAGCCCAGGGCAGCAGTTCCCCATCACATCCATGTCTCCCTGTGAGCCAGGACACCTCCAGGGAGACCCTCCACAACCTGACACAAGAAGGGAGATTTCAGCCTGTTCCTTGCCTGGGCATTAGGAGCTGAGCATTTCTGAGCATTTAACAACGGAAGGAAGCAGGAAACTGGGTGCCAAACTCCAAGGAAGGAAAAATACCTCTGCTCCAACACAGAGAAAGAAACATTTGATGGGAGCAGAGGGAGCAGCCAGGGAAGCCAGGCTGGCAGGCGACAGCAATGTGCCGTGGCTGTCTGGGAAGCCCCTGCTCGTGGCAGCCAGGAGCTCCCTACAGCACAACATTTTTCTGCTTGGATGGCTCAGAGGCAGGTGCCAGCACTTCCCTTCCCCCATGCCATGGCTCCAGCCTCAACATCCCTGTCCTCATGTCTTGCCAGGGCTGTTCATTCCTGCAGCCATTGCTGCCCCCCTGCCAGAGTCCCCCCAGCTGTCTCAGTGTGGCCCCACTCACTGCTCCCCCCCGGAACAAGGCACTGCTCCCTCCGCCTCTGAGAAACACATCTGCCCCTGGAGCCCTTTTTCTCCCTGGTTCAAATAGGCAAAGCCATTAAAAGCCCACCCAACCTCCCCTGGGAAAGCACAGCAGGCAAGTTTAGCTCCCCTCTCCCCATGGCCACTGCTACCCTGGGACAGTGTCCCACCCCTACAGGGACACTGGCACATTGTTTGCTCTGCCACCCTCCCCAGGCTGGATCTCCATCCCACGCACCTCTGCATGGCTGGGAAGTGTTGCATGGCCACACACATCCTCTGCTTGTCCTGTGTGCCCGAGGCTGGATCCAGGTGAGGCACCCAATGGTGGTATCTGGAAAAAGGCAAAAGGCAAACACCCCTGAGCCCTCCCTGTGCTCAACCAACCAGCCCCAGCAGCATCAGCACACGGGGACAAGTCTCTGGATGCAGCCAGCAGACCATCTTGCCCCCATCCCGAGCCTGTGCTGCCTCTGATCCATGTGCCAAGCCACGGAATGGGTGCTGGAGTGGGGAAGGAACACCAGGGATCTCCAGTGCCCAGCCCTGGAGCCAGGGGTTGGAGCTCATGAGTTGCTCTCTGTGGCAGCCCCAGCCTGCGGGACTGGGACCAGTGCAAGGAGCCATCAGTGAGGGGGAGCAGCTCTGCCAGTGCCAGGCTCGGCTGCCCCTGTGTCCTGGCAGGGCTGGAGGCAGCTTCCTGGGATGCTGATGCAGCAGATCGGGACTGGCAGGAGGGGAGAGGAGAAGAACAACACAGAGTGCTCAGATCGTTAATGCTTTCAGGGCCTGCTCTGCCACCTGCCTTCTCCGTAATACCCCCTGGAAACCTTCCCATCCCCCTGCAATCCAGAGATGGGGCTTCCCAGCCCTCTCAGCCCCCCATCGGCTCTGGATGGCCTCGACCCCCGTGCAAAGCCTGCCTTCCCCTGCCCAAACACTTCTCAGCTGAGCCTTTCCCTGCTGTGCCAGGAGGGCGGCCGGGGAGGAGGATCTGCGTGGGCAGGGAGCAGGGACATCGTGTTCATCGGCCTTGCAGTGAAATCCCAGCTCTGGGCTGGGAGCAGCCCCTGGGCTGGCTGGAGAAACGTTCCGCAGGGACAAAGCCCCACCTCGAGCCTGGCTGTGCCCACAGCCCTTGCTAGCCGGGGAGGAGGAGAGAGCCCTCCCTTGCCTGGAGCATCCCAGCACCTCCTGGGAGCCTGCCCCGAATTTCAGAGCTCCTCAGCCCTGCCGTGGCCAGCGGGTGCTGCTGTCCCGGCTCCCTCACAGCCACGGGCAAGAACAGCCGAGCCGGGGGTTGCTGTGTCCCAGCCATGGAATGCTCTGGGAGGGGGGGCAGCACCCAAAAAAGGGAGGGGGAAGGCGTTAGGACAACACTGGGAGACTTGACAACCAAAGAGGACACCATGGCACCGCAGGCACTGCTCTTCTATAGAAGGCGCAGCCCAGGGGGAATGCAGGAAGACCATTTCGAGTGGTGGGGAATGAGGGAAGAGTGGATCAGGGCCAAATGGCAGCAGGACCTGCTGGAGGAGACAGGACCTGAGTGCTCCAGCCAACAGCCCATAAGCCAACCTCTCTCCACGGTGCACACCGACCACGAAAACCTCCCCGCGGAAAAAAAAAAGGCGAGAAGCAGCTCTGCAGGGAGCCCGCGCACGTCATTATCCGGGAGCATCTGGAGGAGGCTTGGCCGCCCGGTCCAGCTGCTGCGGCAAACAAAGGTCTCGTTGCCGCCGGCACCGGCGAGGGGACGCGATCGGCGGCAGCTGCGCGGCCCCGGGGCTGGGAACGCTCCCTGCCCGCTCCTGCCTGCGGGCAGGATGGACCCAGCCCGCTCCACAGCACATCCCGTGCCCGCTCGCTCTGAGTCACACCTCTGCACGGCTTGCCAGGGGCTCTGAAAAGCCCGGGGTTAAAATCCAGCAAGTCATCTACCTTAAACAACAAGGCAGTGATCCATCTGCCTCGGCCTTTGGCAGCTCTTGGCTGCAGAGCCGAAGCATTTGTTGGATCATCACGAACGTGCTTTTGCCCTTTAGCTCATGGCCACGAGCGAGACGCCCGTGGCCTGTCTGAGTCTGTCAGAGGGGGTTTTGGACAAAAGCAGAGTGAGGACAAAACCTTCAGGGACATTCTGGACACAGACAGCACCGACCAGGACTATGCTGAGTCTGCCAGGGAAAGATGGCTCAGATAGAGGAGCTTGGCATCAAGTCCCCAAAATCCCCCCTCGTGGCTCTGCCACCACCAACCCCTCTCCCAGCCACACAGGAGATGGAAGCCAAGCTCCCCATCACAGCATCATCTGGTTTTCAGTTCATTTCTGGCCATTTCCTCCCCACTTCCTCCATCCCTGGTGCAAACACCTCTGAGCAACACACTTCCTTCTCAGAAAACACATGAGGAGGCCACGGGGTTGGTGTGTCCCTCTCCCTTTCCTTAGTCGAAGGGACAGTCCTGGCACCCATGTGCAGGTCAGGGACCACAAAGTGCCCCACTCCAGCTTCAGGAAAAGGGAAGATCCCAGACTGCAAAGCAAGAGAAAATTATCTTGGATTAAACTCCCGGGCCCTGTGTGTTGCCATTTATGGCTGCACTTTCTGCTCCAAGCCTGATGCAAGACATTGCAAGAGAGAAAGAAAGCAGACAGGAGAGAGACAGCCAGAAAGAGAGAAGCCAGGAGAAAAGGGGAAGAAAGAAGCCTTTAAAAAAAGACTAAATAATAATGTAGGGCAGAGTTTAGCAAAGCAAAGCAGCTGCTATGTCGACAGCTCCCCTTCACCCCACCGCTGGGGCTCTCCATCCTCCTGCCGGGCCAGAGAAGCAGCTGCTGCAGAACAAGAGCAGTTTTCCAGCCCCTGGCAATGGTCCTGCCAGCTCCAGGATGCCTGGCAGAGATGTGCCTCACATGCAGATGGCACTTTGCAGGTCTGACCCCCCCCAAAGTGTGGGAGCATCTGCCCCTGCCAGTTCCCCTGACACAGTTACCGGCAAGGACAAGCCATGGAGTGGACAGAGCATTGCCAAAGCTCCAGGACCACCCAGACCTCAGAGAGGGGTCAGGCAGTGCCAGATCTGATGGGGAAAGCACTGGCACATCCCATGGTGGGGTGAAGAGTTCCAGCTCAGCAGCACCCAGCCCTGCAGGCACCATCACATCCCGGTGTGGCTCCCCCGGGATCACACCCAGATGGTTCATCCACTGCTGTCTCCTCTTTGCTCCAGCCTCTGGCCAGCAAACACCACACACTGGGACATCCCTTGCTGCCCAGATCAGCCAGATGGCATCCTTGAGAGCAGGGGCAGGAAAACTCAGCCCTCGCTTGGAAAGCTGACCTGGCAGCTGTTCACATGGATGGGCACTTCAGAAGGCAAAGAGTCCTTGTGGCCTCTGCTCCAGGAGTGCCCAGCTCCAGGCTGACTCCCAGGGCTGTACCCAGCCCAGCCGGAACTGGGCAGCAGCCAGACCTTCTGGACCCTTGTAGGGGACACAACATAGAGCCCCAATGCCCCCGTGCCCCACAGCACGTCCCAGCACCAGCCCTGTGCTCCAGCCCATGGCAGGACACGTGCACAGGCTCCCTGGGGGGTGACACATGTCCTGTCTTGCTTCCCAATTTCCAGCCATTGCAAGAGATGATGCATTTGTCATCAGCACAAACTACTCTGGGTGAGAGCTGAGCACATCTGAGCAATCAGGGTCCAGCTGGGGAGCCCCAAATTCCCTGGCAGAGGCCTGTGCCACTGCCAGGGCTGTGACAAAGGGTAGCACATCACCACATCCCTTCCCAGCACACTGTGGGACGATGGAGCTCCTGCCCCAGCCCACTGGCAGTGCAGACACAGCCTGCACAGCTGCCAATTACAGCCAGACTTAATTAGACACCCTCTCCCCTCCGGCACAGGGAAGGCAGGAAGGAGGCATTAGAGGGGGAGATGCTGATTTTTCAAATATAAAGAGGGTTCCTGCTGGGAGCTGGGTGGTTTGTGCTGCCTGGTGTGCCCAGAGGGCACTGGGAGCCCCCAGGACGGGCACAGATTGGGAAGGTGGGGAGCACAGGGGAAAGGTGCCGGGAACTTGGCAGAAGAGACAGATGACACAGCCTTTGTGCCTTTGCCATCCGGGTTACAGCCCTGCAGCTGCCCCACTCAGGCAGGGTTTGCATGTCCCCTCTCTCCTACTGTCACCCACTTGACCCTGCTCTGTTTGAAGCCCCCAGCTGCAGTTAACCCTTGGCAAACCAGCCAGGCTGCCGTGCCCAGCAGAGCCTGGCACTGCCTGCTCACCCTTCTCAGCTCCAGAACATTCTGGCCAGGATGGCATCCCAGAGGTAGCTCTGGAACACCACTGAAACCCCTGCCTTGTCCCTGCCACCTGCCATTTCCAGGGCAGAACTACTCATTAGGGAATTAAAGTTTCTGACTGTTTCTCACAAGGACCACGCTCTGCAGCTCCAGAGACGCTGCTGTTCCCACCCAACAGCTTTTCATTAGGGGATTGCTTTGACAGCACTGCCTCATCCGTTAACAAGCTGGGGATGGGGATGAGAACAGACAATGACAGACTAATTAACTTTATTTTAGTGATGGGAGCCAGCAGAGACAAGGGGAACCACTATCAGCAGTTAATGGAAACAAGGGCTCCTTTCCCTGCTCTGCTGCTGCTTCATTTTGTAGCCCTGGGCACGACGCTGCAATGGTCTGGTCACTACAGAGGGGCAGGGAAGCTTCAACCCACACTGATTTCACCAGCCTTGCAGGAGATGGGAGCAGGAGGGAGGCTGTGCCACACAGCTGCCCCAGCAGATACCAGTTTGCACTGGCAGGGAGAAGGGAAGGAGGGATGCAGAGAGATGCACGGCTCCAGCCAGGCATTAGAACACACCAAGGCTGCTCTCCCTGAGCAGGTTCATCCATCAGCATTTCAGTTGAGTGGTTAATGGCTGCGGTGAATCCAAACCAGCCTGGCACAGTACGTGCTGAGCAAACAGGAGAGAGAGAAAACAAGGAATGAAATTAAGGAAAGAAAATAAGGAAAGAAAGCTCTCCAAGTGCCAAGTGCAGCCCTCTGCTTGCTGATGTACTAAAGAGCCCTGAGCCTGCAGCAGCCCCCAGCCAACCTCAGCACGAGGTCTGGGAGCCTCATCTGCTGAGTCACATCAGGGGACCGCAGCCCTCAGCCAGCCAAGACGGGTTGGACAGGGCACAATTCCATCAGCAGCCGAATGCAAAGCACTCACAGCTCTGCCCAGGGCCAGTCCCACCCCTGCCTGTAATACCTGCTGGGCTTGGGCCTGGGTAGTGCTGGAGGAAGAGGATGAAGCAACTTTGAGGGAGCAAAAGCAGGAAACCCAGGGAGACTCTGCGGAGCTGTGGATGGTCTCCTCCACTCTGCCCACGGGATCGGCCCCTGGATCAGCAGCTGGGCACACACGTGTGTGGTGCCTGCTGGAACCCACGTACTCCCTCCACTGTGCCACCCATCCCCGTGGGACAGCCAGCCTGGCCCAGCCTGCACCCAGCAGTCCTGGCAGCTGTGGGATCATGCGCAGGCCAGAGCTCCCAAACACTTACTCAGCAGTGAGAACCATCCCTCCCCCTTCCCACTGCTCCCTACCAACACCCAGACTGCACATGTCTGCTCCCTGTCCTTCCCAAAGGGATGCTGCTCGGGTCCAGGGTGACTTGTCCTGCTTTGCTCCTACAGTGAGGTAATGATTTCCCAGGAGGAAACCTCTCTGGGCTATTCTAGGACCCTCCTCGGCTCCAGTGCCCCCTTTGCTGTAAGAGGGGCTGAGGGCAGTGAGACCCCCAGTCCCCCAGAGCCCAGCCAGGCTTCTGGAGGACACAAGACTCCCTGTGCCTTGAGTAAGAACTCACGCTAAACCCTGTAACTGCAGCTGTGCTGAGTGGGGATAAAGGAGCTGAGCCCTTCTCTGAAGGCAAAAATCTTCGCTGCATTCCCTGGTCGAAGCAATTGGGGACTGAAGGGCAGCCAGAGGGGAGGAAGACATACCCAAGGCTTGAGCTAGCGAGGCAGCAGAGGAACCCGTGAGCTCTGGCAGCACTGGATACAGCCATCCATCCCCATGGGTGCTGCACTGAGCACAGAGCAGCCCGAGCTGGTGGCCAGCTTTGGTGCCGAGCTGGCCCAGCCAGGATCCAGCCGGCCAACGGTGGCCAAGGAGCTCTCCAGAGATCCTGGTACTCAAAGGCACCAATAAATCACAGGACAGAGAAACAGATGTGCCTTCCAGGACACCAGGATGAGGGAGGGGGCTGCTCAAGAGCTGTAGCCATGGCCAAGGGATGCCAGGAAGGGGAGAGGGAGAGCTCCAAGGCTCGGAAACCGCCAGGGGAGAAGAGGAGGAGCACAGGGAGGAAGAGCCAGGTCCCAGCCCCAGGAGCGGGTCAGGGCTCACCCCTGGGTGTTTCAGAACATCACAGTACAGAGCAAGGGGGAGCCGCCCCCGGGACCTGCCCAAGGCCATCCAGTGAGTCAGTGGAGATGCTTTCCAAGGCTGTCTGCGCACTGCCCGGCAGCCTGGATACAGTTGCTGAGGATTACAAATGCTGCTAATAATAGCCAGGAGGCTCCTGGGCCCCAGGCCTGAGCTCCCCGGCTGAAACACTCTGCTGCCACATGGATAAGGCATCTCTCCTGGATTCCTGAGCCACCCCACTACTCAATTTCCCCACTGGGGCAAGGGGCCACACGGGAGGAAGCCACCAAAGCAGGGAGTTCAGGCACCTTGGGGTGTCACCGAGTCCCATCCAAGCTGGGCAAGAGCAGAACAAGATCTTTCCACGGACACTGGGTCGCCCTTTTATTTTTAAACAAGATCCGGTGCTGGAACAGGATTTACCGTGCGTTTATAGGCATCGCTGCCCCCACCAACCCCCCCAGTTCAGCCAGGGGTCAGACCTTGGGGCCAGCATCCTGCTGGAGTGGGGCGGTCCCTTCCCTGGGGCAGGCAAGGACAGCCAGCCAGGGACAGCCTAAGGAACCTGGCGCTGGCACGGGGACAGTTTGCTGTTACCCACAGAAAGGGGATGCAGAGAGGAAGAATAAACACTCGCACATTCCCCAGCACCTGGATAAGCCCCTGGGGAAAGGAAAAGACACCCAGGGGTTAGATGTGCAGACGGTAGACGCTCATACTCTCTTCCCTTAAATCTTCACTATCTTGATTATTTTTAGGAGCATTCCTTGGAGCGGGAAGGAGCCAGAAACCTCCTCCCCAAACCTCTGCCGTTCCCGGGGACAACTGTCTCGTCCCCACCCGAAGACAAAAACTCGGGTTTTACCGGGACCTTTCCTGTTCTAGGGGAAAACCCCTCCCGCGTTGCTCCGGAGGTACGGGGAAGGGACACCGCGGAAGATGGTGGGGAGGGGATGGAGGGGACATCGGCTGCGGGGACCTCGGGGGAGGGTCCGCGGGGAGCCGGCCTTACCTTGCTCTCCGCATCCTCTCGGTGGTCGGGCTGCCGGGGCTCTGGGGGCGGCTGATGGGGCTCTTGGGGTGCCTGCCTTGGCTCTGGGGGAGCCTGCCGGGGCTCTGGGGGAGCCTGCCGGGGCTCTGCCGGTGGCTGCCGGGGGATGCTCTCGGCCGCCACGGGGCTGGGCTCGGCCGCGGGGCCCGGCTCCGCCGCCGCCTCCCGCTGCTGGGCGACCGCCTCCTTCCCCTCCTCGCCTGCCCCGACCTCTTCCACCGGCACCCGGCTCCCCTCGTCCTCCGGCCCCTCTCCCGGTCCCGCTCCCGCCGCTTCGCCCCCGGGGCCGTCCTCCCGGGCGGGCTCCGCCGCGGGCTCCCGGGGCCGCTCCGCCGCCCGCTCGCCGCCGCCTCCCCGCAGCCTCACGAAGACGGAGGCGAGGACGATGGCCAGGACGGTGAAGAGCAGCGGGACGGCCAGGTACAAGTCCACGGCCAGGTCCATCCTGCCCTGCCGCCGGAGCCCGCCCGACCCGACTGCGCGGCCGCGGGGGGTGCGCGGGCAGCGCTGGGCCGGCGGCGGGGCTGGGCCGGCTCTCGGACGGCTTTGCCCGGCGTCATCCGCCCGGCCCTGCCCACCGCCCCGGCCCCCCCGGCCCTCCCGGCCCGGGCACCCACCTCCCGCACCGAGCCGCCGGCCAGAGACATCCCCGCCCGCCGGGGATGCGCCACCCGCATCCACCCGCACCCAGGGGTGGGATTTGGGAAGGGGGGGACCAGCAGGGAAAGGCTCGAGGGGCAAGCAGCCCGGCTCTGCCTGATGTGAGTGTCCAGCTTGGGACACGGGGATCTTTCATTAAACACTGCCCTACCTTCACAAAATCATTCCCAGACCGGTCGTCAGACTCTTGTATCGTGAAATCGTAGAGTGATTTGGGTTGGAAAAGACCTCTGAAATCACCGTGTCCAGCCATTAACCCAGCACTGCCACGTTCACCACTAAACCATGTCCCCAAGTGCCACATCCACACGTTTTTGAACACTGCCAGGGATGGTGACTCCACCACTGCCCTGGGCAGCCTGTTCCAATGCCTCACCCCCTTTCAGTGAAGAATTTGTTCCTAATATCCAATCTAAACCTCCCCTGGCACAACCTGAGGACATTTCCTCTTGTCCTGCCACTCATTAACGGGTCCCATTCATAACCATTGACTGGGAAGGTGTCTGTCTCCTGAGATGCTCCCTGTGGGCAGGCAGGCACCCACAGCTTGGTGAGCTCTGACAGGCTGGGGTGTCAGCTGACCTCCGGGCACTGCTTAATGGCCATTTGCACCTTGTTAGCCCTTGGCTGGGTAGTGGAGGGGCTGGCAGGGCCAGGAAGGCTGTCCTGACTCCCCTGGGTGAGGAGCATCTGGCAGCACATCCATGCCAAGCTTTAGAGCATCGCTGCACCTTCCCCAGGAGATGCAATGGTGTCGGTGGTTCATCTGTGCCATAAACTGCTGTCACACCCACCAGGTAAGTGGGTGCTGAGAGCAGCTGGGCTGCCAGAGCCTCCCCCCCAGCACCTTGCTGCTGGGGGATCTGGAAAACAGGAGGCTCAAAATTCGGGATGTGCCCAAAACCTACCGCAGGCTGGCAAGGAGACTGGCCAAGGGGTTGTCAGGTCCTTCCAGACTCTACCACCAAGGATTTCCTGCCTCTTGAGACTGCTGGGAGGATTAGCCAACCTTTTACAAAGCAGGCTGAAATTAGAAGGCCTAAGCTATTCCTGCCAGGGTAAAACCAGCACGGAGCTTTCTTCCAGCTGCATGCAAGGAGAGCAGACATGGGAATTCACCCCCAAAGCTTCCTCCAGGGAAAAAACTTTGAAGATATCGCCAGAAGTGAAGCGGAGTTTTTTATTGACTGGCTATAGACAAAACACAAACAAAGATGGGATTAAATCCCCCGGGGTGGGAGGAAGGAAGTGAAGCCATGATCCTCCCTGTGTTTGTCTTTATTGGTAATCCTATCAGGCAGGCAATCGTTTGCGTATGGATAATTATATTCTTAGTAACAACCAGTCACGGTACTTATCTCCCCTTGTCCTGCAGAGCTTTGCATTTCCTGGGTCCTGATCATCAGAGCTGCTCCAGAGCTCGGCCAAAACACCCAGAGATTGGCAGCGTCACGACACTGTTTGGTTCAGCAGGGTTTTTGATGTATATTAAGTCCCTTCTTCTCCCTACTTGTCCAAATCCCAGCAGCCATGAAGGCACCATCTAAAGTCCAGTGCATCACTTGCTTTAGGAGGCTTCTCCTGAGCCCTGGAAATTGCTCATGGCTAGAGATGGAACCAGGGTGGGGAAACTCCAGGGAGCAGGTCCTTGCTCCTGTGTTCATGTGGACTGTCAGTTTTGAGCACAAAGAGGGATTTTGAGTGAGACTGACAGAAATGGCCACTGTGAGCTGCTGGTAGGGTGACTTGGGAGGTGTTTTGGCCTTACACACTGATGCACAGATTTCCAGCTGTCACAGTGCCCTCGATTACTGTCAACATCCAGGACACCTCCTGCTCTTTCTCCCTGGCAGTACAAATTTTCCATGGCTCTTGGTTGGAAGTCTGTTGGAGGGTGTTTGCCCGCTCAGGAATGCAGCAGCATGTGGCTTGCATTAACCCAGCACGGAGCACAGAGCACGGAGCACTTTATCAAGCACCCTCCCAAGCAGGATTTATCACTGCCTTAAAATAAGAGCCGCAACAGCTTCTCCTGAGGTCAGGATCCCTGACAGGGGAACCAGCAGGAGCCTCAGAAATGCTCATTAGTGGCTTCTGGACCTGCAGCGATGCACTATCAAGTTGCTGGAACCTGCTGCACTCACAGGAGCTGTGAGAACTGCAGGGTTTGGATGTCTCTGAAAAACAACACTCCTGGTCTTGAGAGCAGCAAGGACACATCTGCCAGAACAGCTGCTCTGACAGAGCCAACCTCATGCAGTAACGAGGTGACAGGATCAGCAACATCCAGACCTGGAGTGAGAGCTTGACTGTCCTGCAGAATGTGACCTGACAGGGATGATCCCCCGGGCAGAAACTGGGCTCAGCAGATCCCGTGTGATGTCGACTTGGCTGCTCCATGGCTCTCCAGAGGGAACTGGGTGGAGTAAACTTGGCCTGGTCTCTGGCCAAGGCTCCCAGTGGGAGGCACAGAGGTATCCGTAGGGTTCCCCTATCAACTTACAAGGCACGATTAATGCCTCCCGCACGCTCCGGGACAGGAGGGGATGGATTCGCATTCCAGGTCAGCCAGGCAGGCTCCCAGCCAGAGATCTCTGCCCTGGTCCTGCCCGCCAGCTCTGGAAGAGACCAGCAGGGAGTCTGCTGGCAAAGGGGGGCTCGGGGAGGGCGATCCCTTGGACACAGCACTCCCACCCCATCCCTATCCCCGTTCCAGGGTCGGGCTGAACCCGGAGCGGGGCAGCAGCATGAGCACGCTGCCCTCTCTTGGGAGGAGAACCGCCCTGCAGCGCCCGCCGGTCCCTGAGAGCTCCAGCCGGGCAGAGAATGGCTGGGAATGGTCCCCGAGAGCCCCGACCCCGCACAGAAGCGGCTTTCACAGGGCCCAGCTCCAGGCCACAGCCGTGGGAGCCAAGGGCTGGGAGCAGCTGAAGAGCTTTGCCAACAAAGGGGGATTCAGAAGAGCTGCGGTGACAACTGCTCCGGGAAACATCCCCGGCATGCGCTGCGCTGCAAACCTGCCTTCGAGAGGGGCTGGGCTGCGCTGGCTCCCAGCACCGCTCCAGGATCCGGGGATAACGTGCGGAACAGCCGGCAGAGCCTTCCGAGGCACCCTGATTTACCACACTACACGTTCAGTCTCCGGCAGCCTGTGAGCCGCACAGGCACGCCTTGTTCCGAGGTGCTCTGCGTCCCTCCCACCCAAAGCAAGGAAGTCACCGGGCTCCAACACCTCTCTGTTCACCCCAGCTGTAACCCAAGCATGTCTCTACGTGATCCTGTGCAGTGGGGTGGACAGATACATGTTGGTTTCCAGTGTGGAAAGACACGATTCTCTGTTCTCCAAGATCCTGCAAGAACCCATTTTCCCCTCACATAAAGCTTGAGCACAGACCAGTCTTATAACTGGTCCAAAACTCGGATTATTTCCACAAGCCCCAGTCATGCTCCCAGTCACTGATACCACTTTTTCCTTGCCAAGAACACAGCCCTCTCAGTGTTGATGCCAGAAATGAGAAGCTATCCCAGGAAATGCCCCTGTACTCACTGTTCTGCAGCTGACACAGGCTCAGAGATCACTCACCCACCTGCCTGGCTGCTCCTTTGCCTTTTGACACCCGGCTGTGCTGGCTCTGGAGCTGCAGGGGTGCTCAAGTTTAATCCAGGAATGGCACAGCTCAGCTCACCAGGAGCTTCAAGCCAGCACAGAGGTGGGAATAGCTCCCACCAAATGGAATGATCCTTCCCAAGAGCTCTCCTGTGAGTGCTTGTTTCTAGACTTTCCCCCTCAGCTTCTGTCACTACTCCCTCTTCTAGGTCACCCAGTACAGCTCTTCCATCATGTTAACACTCATTTTCCAGCCTAATCCCTGAGCCAGGGCAGGGTCCAAGTTGTTGTTGTTGAGGGTCTTCAAAGTTTTGAACCAGCTGTACAACTGGCCTTGCCCTTGACAGCAAGTTGATACAAACTGATATCCCCAACAGTGAACCAACAGCTCCCGGATACTGGCAGCCCTTCCAGCCCCAGCTGCAGCGGAACAGCTGAGAGATGACAAAGCCTTGGGTCTAAACAAGGCAGTGCTGCATCAGAAAAGCAATTCCAAAATTCTCCTCCAGCCCTGGTACGCCTTTCCCTGTCAGCACAGCTGGGACACAGCAGGACACGGCGGGACCAGCTGCTGCTGCTCCAGCTGCCCTGACCCTCCTCCTCCTCCTCCTCCTCCTCCGGGCAGGATGCACAGATTTGCTGCAGTGGCAGCCCCCAGCTCCAGGTCCTTCTGTTCAACCAGAGCACTCGCAGTTACAGGCATCACACAGGTGGGAGCCACCAGGTCTCAGACCATGGAATGATTATTTCCCTCTGAACAGATTCCCAATCAGCTCTACCTGCCTTGATTCACACTGCTCCAGAACTAGAGGGGGTGCAGCACCACAGAGGAGCCTTTGTGTGCCTTGAAAAAAAAAACATGCTGCAAATGTTAGTTCAACCCCAGTCTGAAACATGCAGCTGCTTAGTGCTGTGCCTGACACTCCAGTAGGAACACAGCCCCGTCTGTGACTTGCTCTCCAACTGCCACAGAAGAAAAAGCAGAAGTTATTTACTTATTCATCAGACTGGAGGAAAGGAGCAAGAACATTGGCAAGGTGCAGCATCAACAATCCAACCCTGCACTGTCAGCTCCCCAGCAGCAACTAAAATATCAGTGTGTTGTCCTCCTAGTTTAAATGAGGTTGCAATTGTCACAATAGGAAAGATGTGCAGATAAATCAAGAGGAATAAAAATAATTTTTGCAAGGCCTGATTGCAAGGCCTGATTGCAAGGCCAATGGAGGCACTGAAGGAGGTACCAGCAGCACCTGCAAATTAGAAAGAACAACAGGATTATCCTGAAGCACCCAAAATTGCCTCTCTCAGGACTGGAAAGCAGGAGAGATCAGTTATAAAAGCATTTTGCAGGGGAGGTGAGCAGGGCATGCAGAGAGAGCTGTGAAGGGAGAAAAAAACCTGGTTTTATAGGTGACAGTAAACAAGAAGAATGTTTCCAGCAGTGTTTGGGAAGGGGAGGAAAGAGGTTTATATTATGCGGAAATGAGTGAACTGCCTGTCTGCTGCCACAAAGCCATTTACTCTTTGAGGTGTTTCATTCTACAATGTATTGCTATAAATATTTCAAAAGCCTCCAGGCTGCTGTCCCACACTCTGTTCCAGCTGATTTACCTACAGTTACCAGCTTCAACAGATCTCACTGACAAAACATATACAAGATTTTCCACTTTCCCAATCCTTGTTCCACCTCACAGCCAGGTTTGTTGAGGCAGCTTTGGCACACAAGGAGCACCCTCGGAGGTGGCTCTGCCCCCAACCCCCAGGGATGGGGAAGGAGTCAGTCAGCTCTGCTTGGAGTGCAGCCCCTCCAGAGCCTCTCTGCACTGTCTGGCTTATCTAGAATCATAGAATCATGGAATGAGTTGGGTTGGAAGAGACCTTGAAGACCATTTTATTCCAACCTCCCTGCCATGGGCAGAGGCACCTTCCGCTATCCCAGGTTGCTCAGAGCCCCGTCCAACCCGGCCTTCAACACTTCCAGGGATGGGGTAGCCACAGCTTCTCTGGGCAATGTGCAGCAGGGCCTCACCACCTTTACAGTCATGAATTTCATCCTAATATCTAATCTAAACCTACTCTCTTTGTTTGAAGCCATTCTTCCTTGTCCTGTCACTCCAGGCCCTTGCAAATAGCTTCTCTCCATCTTTCTCGTAGCTCCCTTCAGGTACTGGAAGTCTGCATTTAGGTCACCCTGAAGCTTCTCTTCTCCAGGCTGAACAATCCCAATTCTTCCACCCTTTCCTCATGCCAGTGCTCCATCCCTCTGATCAACTTGGTGGCCCTCCAAAATCAACACACAACACACACCCCCTCTCGCCAGTGTAAGGTGGCACCAGAAATACAACACAAAAGCATCTTGTTATACAGACCTGGGAGGGCAGGGCAGGGGCAAAGAGCAGGTGGTACAGTCTGGTAACTTCCATGATATGAAAAGAAGTGACTAGTTGACAGGATAATGCAAAATAATTGATTTTATTTAAAATAAAAAGCAAAACCACAATCATCCAAACAAGACAAGTATCCCAGCTCTGCTGGATGGGTGATAAAAGCAGCTAAAGGGCAGTGGCAGGGCTTGGAGCTGACAGTGGGACTGTCACATGAATGGGTAACACTTTCCTTCCCCCCCTTTGCAAGGGGGATGCCAAAAACCTCCTGGTACAATGAGCCCACACAGGCATTTCAGACTGGATTCAGCCAACAGTCTTGCTTCCCACCCCACGATGGCTGGGGATTCAGGGAGGAGAAGGGTCGGGGTTAATTATGAAAGAGGTTGCTGTCTTTCTTCTAAGCGCTTGGAGAGGTTTAATGTAACTGAGAAGACAAACTGGAGCCAGTGCACATGAGCTGGAAAGGGGAGGAAGGTCTGCCAGCGCTTCCTCAGCGTCACCTGCTCCCACAGCACTTGTGCAGGGAACAGGTGCTGGGACTGGAGCCTCTTGTTCACATCTGCGGGTCTGACGGAGTGTGTGGGTGTTTCCTCCTGAACTCTCACAGCCTGTGTTGGTCACCAGACCCAACAGCATGGCCAGAGCTCCCAAATCCCTCCACCTTTCCCAGAGCAGGCAGGACAAAGGTCACAGTCCAAACCCAGCCCAAGGCTCCCAGCCCATCCCCAGGGGACAGGGCAGCCCCCAGAGCCCGGGGGGCTGAGGCAGAGCTGCTCTGGGGCTCAAGGAAACAAGGGGCCCACGGGGTCTGGGTGCTGGACCAGCTGCATCCAGGGGCTCTACAGGATACAAAAGCAGAGGGTTTGGAACAACAGACATGGATGCCCCAAGAAGCACAAGCCTGGAGAAGTGAGAGCACAAACCCCACTGTCCCCAGTCAGCCTCCCACAAGCATGGAGCTAGGCACAAAGGGAGCACAGTTTCTAACTTTGTTCCTCACTTATCCAGCCTGGAATGAGGGCCTGGGAAGCACCAGCTCACCCCCTTCCTGTAAGGCCAGCGAGGCTGACTCCCTGATGAGAGAGAATTTAATCTAGTCCTATTTAAAAACAAATCCCGCTCTAGCAGGACCTGCTGTTTAGAGCAGGCCATGAAACAGCAACAGTTCAACCCCGGTGAAAACAAAAAGCCTTGTTCTGCTACAGTTTATGTGCCACCAGCAATTCTGGAAGGGCCACCACAGAACACCACGTGGCCAGGAGAGCTGAACAACATCCCCAATGTTTTCCGCTATAAGAGCTACCACGAGGCTCGGAAGTCTCAGGTTGCTCGGGATGAATGGAACACTTTTTGTGGGTGGATGACTTCAAAGCATCTCACACAGTAATTACAGTTCAGCCTCACAACACCCCTGTGAGGTAGGGATTTTCCTCACTGCTCAAAGACAGAACCTCACCAAGTCGGGCGAGGCAAAAGCCGTAAGTGGAAGAACTGGAGATCCCAGAGTCCTGATTCCCAGGTAGCCTGAACAAATACTGTTTCACAGCAGGAAGCGCCCTGTGGAGCACTCAGGAGAGTGTTGCTGGTATCACAATGCCTTGCAGTCCCATTGCAAACGTTGCTTTTCCGTGAGGGGTGTCAGACCAACACAGGCTTCATCTGAAATTGTGTTATTTCACACCGTGGAAGAGTTCACAGGCGTGGAAGAATGCTCTGCACTCTGATCTTCCCACAGTGCTTCCAGAGGCAGACGTGTGGCTTTCCCAGCACAGGGCTCAGGTGTTCACACACATGTAAGATTTTATGACTGCAGAACTGAATCACACATGCCAAAAGCAACTGCATCTCACTGAGGTGCTGCCCAGCCACCACAGCAGGCAGGGGACAGCTCTCCAAGGACTCCCCTTGCCGTGGCAGAGCTGATCCTTGTGAGCCTTTGCCTCTCCAGGCCCCACATTCTTCCAAAAAGGCAGCAGCTGCAGCCTGCTCTGAGAAGACACACACGGATTGTGCAGCCTGCCAGGCTGTTTTGCCTTGGCCAGAAACACCAGGAGTTTGAGCAATTGTTTTTTGTTTTTTTTTTTTAAATGAAGTAATTTTGTGGAACAATCTGCACAGTCTACAGAGTGGTGCTCGCTTATGCCTGGTTATGACAAAAAATTTGGGAATCTGGACAGCTCAAGTGTACCAAAAAAACTTCCCTCTCACCATTTCCCTGCCACCACGCTGCTCCTACACAAACTGACTAGCACAGAAGAGTCAAAAACAGAGATCCTGACAAACATATTTAGGATTCCCTTGTACAACAGGATATGGCCTGGTCTCCAAGAAGGGAGGGAGTGTTTAAATAGGAAAAGACAAGGTAAAAAAGATCAGAAAACCCAGACAAGCATTGCTCCAAGTTCCATCAGACCCAACATGTGTAAGAAAGTCACAGCTGAGGCTGCCAATCTCCTCTTTAATCAGTGCCTGGGCATTATTACATGTTTACAACACACATGGCACTTCTGTCAAGTTTTCTCTCCCAGTAAAGTGAGATCCTATAACCACCTCCTAGGGCTCAGGAAAGCACCCCTGGAAGAGCACCCAACTCAGCTTCTGCCAGACAGACATGTCTGCTAAAAAACCAAACCAGCAGCTCCAACAGATCCCTTGGGGATGAGAGCTTTACCAGGCATAATACAAATGCACCTACACAGACTGAAGCAACACACTGCATTTTCAAAAAGCATAAAACAACAATACATCCCCCTCCCAGTCCTTTAAAATTGGCACTGCAAAAGTTTCAGAAACATCTGAACCCACAACCTCAAAGAAAAGCCATTTAGGGAAGTGAACTGCCCACGGCCCCAGAACTGCTGGGTATTTAAAGCCCACCAACTGCTGTGATCACATAAGTCAGAGTCAGACTTTGCCAGCAGTTGCCTTGTGCTAAATATTACCCCTGCACCCGAAGGATGGTAATTACTGGCAAATGCTGACTTTTCCCCCAGTTTTTGTTGTGCAAGAAACTCCAGGATTCTCCTGCTCTGAGTTTCCTGTCACAAGGTGCTAGTGCAGCTTTGTCACCTGTCATCATAACAGACACAGAGCAAAAGTAAATGCCAGGTGCTGGTTAAGGTGTTGCACCTCAGGTGTGTGCATGGAGCACGTAGATTAAGACCACAAAAGATGCTTCAGGTTGGTGGCCACCTCCGCTGAAGATGCTTCAGTGCTGGGAGCATTCACACCACCCTCCATTCCTTGGCTGAACAGGGATCTGCTCTTGGAAGTAAGATGAAAAAGGAAGGCGTGTGCCCAGTGGAAGCAAGGTCAAGTGACATGGGAAGAACAGAGATGCTGCTTGTCACTGCAGGGAGAAAATTCGTGTGGCCAAAGCTCAACCGGGTTTGAGGCTGCCAGAAATGTGGGGGGCAATAAAGAGTTTTTTCAAATACGTTAATGGCAAAAGGCAGTGTAGAAATAATATCAGCCCTTCCAGGATGGGGGTGGGCCTCTCCCACACAGGGACATGGACAAGGCAGAGGTGTTTAACACTTTCTTTGCCTCTGTCTTCAACACAGATGATGGACCAAGGGGCTCTCAGTGCCCTGAGCTGGAGGACCATGACTGAGAATGATCAACTCCCAGCTGACCCTGAAACTGTGTAGGATCTGCTGCTCCAGCTGGATCCCTACAAATCTATGGGGCCTGGTGGGATTCATCCCAGAATCCTCAAGGAACTGCTGATGTCATAACAAAACTTTCTTGATGATTTTTGAGCAGCCTTTGGAATCTGGAGAGGTCTCAGCTGACTGGAAGCTGGTGAATGTTGTCCCAATTTTCTAGAAGGGCGAGAAGGTAGACCCCAGAAACTACAGGCCTGTCAGTCTCACTTCAGTGCCTGGTAAAGTTACGGAGAAGATTATTCTGGAAGATATTGAAAAACACCTGAAAGACAATGCAGTCATTGGTCACAGCCAGCAGGGCTTCGGGAGAGGAAAGTCCTGTTTGTTGAACCTGATTTCCTTGTACAACAGGGTAACCCACCTGGCTGATCAAGGGAAGCATGTAGATGGAATCTTTTTGGACTTCAGCAAAGCTTTTGAGACCATCTCTCCCAGGATCCTTCTGGACAAACTGTCCACCCCACAGCTGGATAACCATGTTAAGGGATGGGTGAGCAATTGGCTCACTGGTTGGGCACAGAGGGGGACAGTGACTGTGGTGACATCAGGCTGGCATCACTCACTACTGGGATTCCACAGGGCTCCATTCTCAGCCCAGTGTTCTTCAGCATCTTCATTAATGACCTGGACACAGGACTCAAAGGAATACTGAGCAAGTTTGCTGATGACACCAGACTTCGACAAATTGGAGGGCTGGGCAATCACCAACCATGTGAAGTGCAGCAAGGGGAAGTGTTGGATTCTGCACCTGGGACAGGGAAACCCTGGCTGTGTGTACAGACTGAGGGGGAATGAGAGGCTGGAAAGCAGTGCTGGGAAAGGGCCCTGGGGGTCCTGGTGGGTGGCCAGTTGGCCATGAGTCAGCAGTGCCCTGGTAGCCAGAAGGGCCAACCCTGTCCTGGGGCCATCAGGCCCAGCATCGCCAACCTGGCCAGGGAGGGGATTGTCCTGCTTTGCTCTGCTCTGGGGCAGCCTCACCTGCAACATTGGGGCAGTTTGGGAGGACACAATATAAAAAAGACGTTAAGCTGTTAGAGAGCATCCAAAGGAGGGCCATGAGGATGGTGAAGGGACTGGAGGAGAAGCCTTATGAGGAGCAGCTGAGGTCACTTGGTTTGTTCAGCCTGGGGGAGACTGAGGGGAGACCTCACTGGAGTCTTCAACATCCTCTCAAGGGGCAGCAGAAAGGCAGGCACCGATCTCTTCACTCTTGTGACCAGTGACAGGATTTGAGGAAACAGCTGGAGCTGAGTCAGGGGAGGTTTAGGTTGGATATCACAACCAGGTTTTTCACCCAGAGGGTGGCTGAGCACTGGAACAGGCTCCCCAGGGAAGTGGTCACAGAAACAAGCCTGTCTGTGTTCAAGAAGCGTTTGGACAACGCTCTCAGGCACATGGTGTGACTCTTGGGGTGTCCTGCGCCGGGCCAGGAGTTGGACTCGATGATCCTGATGGGTCCCTTCCAACTCAGCATATTCTGTGATTTTATGTGACCCACAGTCGGAAGCACCAGCCCCGACAGCAATGTTCTCCTGCAGTAGGATAACATCCAAAGACCCATTTTCCACAGCTCAGTTCTTGCAGAAGCTAATTTCTTTCTCCTTCTTCCCGAAATTCCGGTGCAAGATCCGCCGGATGTTCCCATTAGGCCAACAGGGCTGGTGTTCCTTTCCTCAAGTGTACAGGACAACATGTAAACATATGACAGTGTCAAAGCAAGGCAGGCTTTTATTTACCTGCTGGTTTTAAAAACAGTTCTTTAAAAACTGACCGTTGTCTTCCTTGCCAGTTACGTGACCCATTAAATACTCGGCGTGTCCGTACCCACAGCTGGGTTATAGTGCACTCACCCGGGGCGCAGGGGGGACAAAGCATTGCACAAGGACGTGGTGGGGCATTCCCCTACAAGCTACTCAGGAGCCAACCTTGGACAGCACATAACGAAGACAGATGTCTGGATCGAGGAAGAGTGACAAAAACGTAAGGACTGTGAGAAACAGAAGCAGGAGGGGGTAGAACAGAGCTGGCTGGCTGCTAACGGAGCTTCGATCGGGTGGTGTTATCTCTCAGGGGTAGCTGCGGCCTCCACAAGATTCCCTAATCCTGTCAAAAAAAGGTACAACTGCCTTTGAGCATTCCCCTCATATCAGGGCACGAGATCGCAGCATGCAGATTAATTTCAGGCTTATTTCTTCCTCCAGAATTGTACAAGCAGGGTAAGGTTTCATGTTTGGAAGCGTTTCTATCAACTAATCCATCACACAGCTGGAACAGAACGCCCACCCACCCTCACAATCAACACACAGGAGGAAGAACAGTGAAACCCAGAAAGCAAATGTTCTAGACAAGGTGCTAATTTTTAATATTTAAGGTATTCAGTTTAAAATTTGAACTGCAAACAATTTAAAAATGCACAGGGTTTTCAGAAGAACAGATCTGCATTTTTACAGGTTTTTTTCTAAACCAGGGTCTGCAGTAAGATTTGTTCTCTCCTGCTGCTTGTTCCCTGCCTGGAGTCACACTGGCTGCTGAAACGGGATTTGACAATGTCGTAATAAACAAATTGTGAAAACCTCCAGGGCAAAACAAGCAGTCAGTACAGTTCTCCCCAACGTTTAATGATGCTCTGTACTTGTAATTCAATTGTATTCAGTTATGAGCAACTCCTGAAAACAAGAGAGCAGTACAGGAATACACAGGACTTCAGGCAGTATCCTACTCTGGGAATTCAGGCATAATGCTGGGAATATGGAATTCCTCAGGTAAATTACTGCTGCACACCACCTTTAGCAGGCCACACAGTAAGTCACCACAGCACTTGCATCCATGCCAAACCTGCAGCATCCAACAGCTCAGGAACTAGCCAGCACCCTACAGCAGGCAGGCAGCCAGTCCAGCAACCAAGCCGCAAGGAATTTGCTTAAGAATTTTGGCAAGCCTCTGCTACATGAGAAAAATGCTTCATTCAGCAGAGAATGTCTAAGTTCCTCCCTGCAGTATACCCCCAGGTTCCCAGTGTCCCACTGTTTTTAACCTGGCAAGTCCAGAGAATTGCCTTCCTCAGCAACTTTACCCAAGCACATCTATTCTTGGTTCTGCAATATTAATGTTCCCTCCTTCCACACTGACTGAAACTTGCTTGTCATTTATTTATTAATTTGAAATATTAACACAGACATTTGGGATTTTGGATAAGTTTTGCCTTTAACAGATAAAGCAGTGGATCAAATTGAAATAATCAAGGCAACAATAAGAAAAACCGTACAACTACTTGAAGGTTTTCTGTTTGAACAAGGCAGGGAAACCTGACTCCTGCCTGACCATTCCTCATCTTTAACTGTTCACTATTCATTTGTGCTCTCTGAAGAGCACAGTTAAAACATTCCACCTCTCAGACCACTAAGCAAAAATAAAATCAAATCCTTACCTCTATTAAAACAGACAACTAGGAAAAGAAATAAACTGTTTATTAAATAAAACCCCTAGTTTTAAAAAATATCAAGAATATTAGTTTTCCATTTGGAGCAATTAAAATAACTCATGGAGGGAAGATACCGCCACTGGCCAACTGCTTTATGTCCTGTAAGGAATCCCTTGCTCTCCATCCCTCTGTCCTGAGGAATCACCTATCTGAAGTCTGCCAGCTCTGCCTTGTATTGTCTTGTGCTTGTTTAAAAACAACAGATGCCATCGGGTCACCTGGAGGAGCTGCGCTCTTTGCTCACACAGTCGTCCTGGGAGGTTGTGTCCCCGTTCCCCATCATGCTGCACGTCCTCCGCTTTTTCCTCCGGTGCATCATCCCCTCTGTCTCGGAGCCAGAGTCACACTGAAGAGTGGAAAGATGAAACCAGGATTCAGAATTTGTGCTGTGGAATTCACCGTCAGAGCTGCCTCAGCAATCCTGAATAACTCACGTTCAAAGAACGTGCTATTTGAGGTTAGACACGTGAAACAAATTTCAAATTAAGCGCTTAAAAATCGGGTTCAGAAATGTTCTTAGATTTCATCACTGACTAAAGCTGACTGGGGCAAGACAATGTGAATGTGTTCCTTTTGGATCCTTGAAGACTCTTATCTTCCAAGAGCAGACTCAGAGGCTCCTGATGGATTTAGGTGCCTAGAAGAGTCCCCTGTCATAACTGATCTGTTTTGGATCTTGTTCCTCCTCCCCATTTTTAGAACATTCATTTTGCAGCCATTTCACAAAGCATGGCTTAGCTAAATGAGTGACAGATTCATATATAATATAGACACAGATCAAACAAACCAAATCCATTTAGCAATACAGAGAGGCTTCAGCAAACAGAACCTGCTAAGACCACACGCTGCTCCACAACGTAGATTTGTTTAGGTGCTTTCCATTAATTTCTTCCATAAGACAGGAAAATTAGGATCAGGACACATAATCAGGTATGGAAAAAGCAATATGATTTCAGAATATGGATCACTTATTGCAGTAAAAAGCATTACCTCTGAATCAGAGTCTGAGGAGCTGGAACTTGAGGAACTGGAAGAATCGCTCGAACTGTCGGAAGCAATACCAGTAGATTCCTGCAGGTCAACTGAATCAGCCAAGGCTGCCAAGTCAGGATGTTCCTGCTTTAGGATCCTAAATACAGTTGAAATTTCAGGGTTAGCCTCTGAACTCTGTGTGTAAATGAGTATTTTTAGGTTTTGTTTTAAATAGAGAACATGGAAAGAAAGTCACTAAACCTCTCACCTGTACCATTTCCGTGACAGTTTGGGTCTCCCTCTCACCGTCTTGTGCCACACCACGGGGAAGTTGGTACAGCTGGCAAAGTTTTGTGTGATGGCAATAGTTGTGTCAAGGTTGAGAACAACATGCCACCAGCCACCTAAAACACAACACCAATGACCACTGCTGGCTACATGGCAGAGAGCAAGTTCAAGAACAGCCAAGAACACTTTTCCCATAGTGCAGGTGGAAACTGGACATTATTTCCCCCCACCCAGGCGAGTTTGCCACCACGTCACCTTTCCTCAGGCTAATTTCAGCTCTCACTCCAGAGCTTGACAGGTTTTGTTACAGAAGGCTGCTCCACACTCTGACCAAATTACCCAGCTCACAAAAAGATCTGACTTGACAGCAACACACTGGCTACTGATGGTTTATTTAACAGCAGGAGCCATTGTAACCCAGACAGCACAGAGGCCCTTTCTGCCCAGCTGGAGAGCACTTTCCACGCTGATTTTGTAAGGTTCTTATGACTACAGACTAACCTTTCATTTAAAAATAGACGCAAAATCGTTTCCCCACACAGGATAAAAATAGACAGTGAAGTTCTTACAACCCACTTATAACCTCATAAAAGACTAAGGGAACAGTTTAATGGAACCCGACAGCTACAAACTCTTAACAGAAGGTACACCGAGGAGTCACTAATAAGTGCCAAGACAATCACAAGGCACTCTTCACACATGAAGTCAGCTGTATGTTAGAGACAAGTAATGTGGACAGAAGCTAAGGGCTGTGCTGCACTAAAATGATGCAAGATTCAGAGGTTAGAATTTGGCACTGAACTCACGTGTTCATCCACCACCACCTCACCCCCCCAGCTACAGTGGGTACACAGTGGGCAGCCACTCAAAGAGAAGGGCATCTTTAGCAGAGCTTTCTTTAGCTTTTGATTTCAAATGCAAGATGAAACATAACAGAGAGGTGGGTGGAAGGTGTCAGTGCCTTTAAGTAGTTCATTTCCCACAGCTAAGAAAAATTCACATGCAGTCAAACTAACCAGGCTACAAAATTCATTCGTGAATTTGCTACAGTCTATATGAACTCAAACATTTTTGTCTCACAGTTATTAGTATTCAAATACCTCTTATTTTATGCCCAGACAATTTCCTGTTACTGCAGTTTAGTCCAGGATCACATTCCCGTAATGTTGGCACTCCAGTCCCACTTGTTTTGTCATCTGTACCACATGCAATCCCATGCCACAGGCCATACACATTTTGGGACATTGTGAAAATAACTGGATAGCCTCAAAACAAGCATTGCACTATGTATCCCTTTTGAAAGAGCTCAGGAGAGTTTATTTGTAAGAGATGGGCTGTATAAAAAGGCTGAAATATCTCTTCACCTCTGTAATGCATGAGTATATTAAAAACATGCTTTTCTCTCCCAGATTTCCCTGTCAGAGAGATTTGTACACACCTGGCACAAAGACTGTCTCGCCTGGTTTCTGTAAGACTTCCAGGGGTTTGAATTCGGGGGGCCAGGTGGGAAGCTGTGTCCGAGGATAGATGACGTTGAACCAAGTGATTGCCTCATCCTGCTGGTTCCCTCCCTCTTCTCGAGTCACTTTGATGAGCTCTCTGGGAGTGCTGGTTGGGAACAGGCACCAACGCTTATGTCCCTGGACTAAGGCATTCCACGCACTAGTTCCCAAGGGATCGATGTGAATTCCTGTTCCAGATCGAGGTGGGCCCATCACAAACCATCTGCATGGGAATAAAAAAAAGTCCTTTAGTCACAGAGCAAGCAAGTAGCTCCCTTCCTTCAAATGAGACAGTTAGAAATCAAAATAGTTACAATTCTTTCATTTACATTCCTGATTTTGTTAGATTCACACTACAACAAAAAGATACAACGGGAATTTAACCTAAAAACCAACATGAATGACTGCAGGATAAGAAAGTGAAGGTAACTTTTTATATTTCATAGCTGCATTTTGGTTTAAATATTCCTTCAGTACAATATATAGTGATTTCAAGGTTAATGAATGCTGTTAGGTCACAACAGCCTGTGTTAGGATTTAGGCAGGGGGATTCTCCTACAGTTTTCTAAAATTTGCTGCTCAAGCAGATCCAGAACTGCAGAACAATGAGGAACAAACAAAAGGCAACACAAGGAACAGAACAAGTTACGCAACCCTGGCCTCTTTCTGCGCCTTCTGGTCACAACAGGCTTTTCATTCCAACATTTGACTACGTGGAGTTTGTTCCCCAGTCACCATTCAGGATTTGTGGTGTATATTCCCATTTCCCACTTTTAAGGTTTATTTCTCCAACAGAGAACTTTATCTACTCTATCTGTTCAACTGCAGCAGCACCTTCAACTGCTCATTTCCCCTTAACGGAGCAGTAAGATCTACTCTAGAAAAAGCAGTGTGAGGTGACTTAACATCAGGCATCAAAAGGGAAAAATGGCAATAAATGCTTGATTGGTAGCAGGAAGTATCGAAATTAGAGCAACAACAAGATCCCTCCATGGTGTGGCTGACAGGCAGGTGATGCCCAGCAACAGGAATGCAGAGGTTGAGAAAATATTGGAATTCAGCAAGTTCTCCATCTCCCCTTTCCAGTGCAGGTGTAAATCAAGCTGGTCATCAAGTACCATTTGCCAGCACCAATTGTAGAACTGTTTGATTATCAGGCTGCTTTCTTCCTTCTTCACAAAGGAGCTGTAAATAAGCAGGTGTTCATAATTTCTATTGTCACTTCATTCTTCAGATTCCTATTAGCCTTGGAAAGCTGGTTAAACCACAAGCAGAACAGTCAAGGCTTTCACTAAGAAGACAGAAAACATTAAACTCCTGGAGATCTGACTGGCACGGACAGATGCACTGCTCAATAACCATTTTTCTGACAATAACCTGAATCTACACATGCAGGTTTTAAAACCCTTATTTAGCAACACTGTCATTTACCAGCATCTTCCTCCAGGCAATTAACTTACAATGAACAAAACCCAATTTGCCCCAAGAAATCAAATTTACCATTAAAAACTTCTTGTCTCCTAAACTCAAACTGAAAGCAAACCCCAACCCCCCTTCCCAAACTAAACGAGCTGCTTCAGCCAATGGCTTCCAAAAATTACTGTCTTTATCTTAGAGAGGAACAACACCAATAAAAATGCTCTGAACAGCACCAATTCTTACTTTAAGGTCTACACACTATCATACACCTCTCAATTCAGAGGCCAACCTGTACAGGTCATATCCTCATCATATGATTTGTACCATTTCCTGTCAGATTTTCAATTATACTCTGAAAGTCCTGGACACTCTTCATCCATTTCTGTACCCAGATGAACCCTCTAATTCCAGGAGGCATCAGTGTGCTCTCTTGTGCCCCACTCATCTCTCAAAAAAACGTTAACAGCCTGAAACAAACCCACATTTTCCTGAACAAAGTACAAGAAATGTGAATACCAAGATCACAAAGAGGCTCAGCATGTGCATGTAGGTGGGGAGGGTGTGGGGGAGAGAGACACCAATATAAATGAGTCACAACCAGATTATCTTATTTACCTGTAACTTGGATAAATGATTCCCAGCTCTGTAAGTGTATTCAGTTTCTACTACAGAATACTGTGCTTTTGTGTTCAATCACAGTAGTACGTTCTTAGAAGAGCTTTATAAAAAGCATCTGCTACAACACTATAAAAACGCCCACTTCAGTGATCTTAAATGGAATTAAGCTCCTGCTTCACTCCTGCAAAAGCACAACTGGACTACAGACACGTGAGAGAGTGCAGAGGGAAGTATCATTATTCATGACTTGTTTTGTTTTATTTAAATAAACCACATCAGAGCCTCATGTCACTCAGAGGGCAAAAGGCATTGTCTGACAATTATAATGTTGCTGTAAAGACTTTAATTACTTGGGAGGGTTCAGCTCAGGCTCATACTGCTATGAAGTGTTGCATCAACATAGAGAGAAATGGCTTTTATATCTGACAGCAAAAATACAAGGTTGTTGCATCTGAATTCATGAATGAAGAGTTGTTTCAATCCTTTTCCAATCTGAAGAAAAAATAGAGTTGAAAAGACTACACGGATGTAAAATATTGTTCTCTCTCAAAATCATCTGAAGGAAAGCTAAGAACTACTCCCTACACCAGATCCTAATCTAGTTTAAGATCTTTACCTTAAAAGGACTGACTCATAATTAAACAAAACTCCACACTGTACATAAGCCACTGGTGCAAAACCCAGGAGCCAGTCCTGAGGTACTTAAAATTTGAGAGCCAGAAGGCACATAGAGCAAGAAATCAATCTTCATATCTTTCATGTAAATTTTAAAAAATCTAAGAAGTGATGTAAATTGACTTAACAAAAAAAAAAGGAAAAAACCACCATAAACTTGTAGCAGCTCTGGTGGGAGAAGGAGAATTTGTTACACACAAATCTTCTCTTCCTCTGAATTACAGATGTACACTCTTATTTTAAGAGACAAATTAAAGCTGCACTTTTTTTTTTTAATGTGAGACAATCAGAGCTATTCAGGAATAGCCAAGGAGGTGAGAAATACCCCTTTTTGTATTGCTGTCCCTGCACTGTACCTGTAGGGTGGCCGCCGTTTCTCCCCTGCATACTGAAAGAGATCATCCGTGAAGAATTTGGGTACTTTGTAGTCCTCCAGGAGTTTCCTGCGCTTGGGGTGCTCCCCATAACTGCTGTCAAAGATGTACAGGGGGCTGTCATCACGTGTGGTTTCCATATATTCTATGTAGTACTTCATCTTCATCTTCACAGAGTAACCGTCATTGTCCTCCCCACACTTGAACTTCTGGTTCCTGTACTTGCGTTTCAGCCGCTCCAGCGTCCACTTCTCCTGGGCAGACCAGCCCACCTGGGCGTTCAGCAACACCACGGGCTTGTAAGGCTTTTCATAGCGCTCAACAAACTCCTCCACCGTCAGCTGGAGCGCATCTGCCCTCTCCACGTTATCCTGTGAGACCGGGGAGGGAAGCAGAACAGATATTGGGACAGGCTGACGTCCTAGGACCGCGCTTCCCAGTGGGGGAGCTTCACACACCGCGAGGGGACGGAGCTGCCTACGTGTTATTTTAAGCTCCCCGAGGCTGCAGCCCTGTTCCTCCTGGCCCGCTCCCCGCACACACCGGTGACACGGGCAGCCTGAAGCCTTTGGCACTGCTCCCCATCGAGGCCACGCTGCCCTTTCGGCTGACACATCCACTGCTGCATTCCACCCCCTGAGGACCCAGAGGAGGACTCCAGGGAATTACACGGGTGCCCATCCCACCCCGGCGGGCCCGCACCTCTCCGCACCCCTCGCCACGTGGAGGGAGGAAAAAACGCGGGTGCTGCTTGTCCTCCCCCTCCCGAACCTCTCCCTCACAGCGGAGAGCCCCGCCAGCTCCAGGGCAACCCCGGCCTCGGAAAAGGGCCCCTTCCCTTCAGACTCTCCCTTCAGGCAACTCCAACCCCTTCATCCCCTCCTCCCCTCTGACCCTCGTTCTTTTCAGGCCACCCAGTCTCCCCTCAGGAGGGTCATTTCCCCTTCCCGTTCCCTTAGGACCTCCTTATTCCCCTCAGGACTTCCTCCAATTCCCTCACTCATGTCCCCCCCCCCAAGTCTCTTAGGCCCCCTCCGTTCCCTTCAGGACTCCTCCAGTCGCACTCCCCTTCCCATTCTCCCCCATCCTATTCCCACCGCTCTCTCTCCCCTCAGACCTTGCAGGCGGCGGGGTTCAGGGGGAAGGTCTCGCAGTAGTTGTGGCGGGTCCAGTCCAGCGAGTCCTTCAGCTCGGGGCGGGCGCTGCGCTTCGCCTCGCGGATCCGCTTCTTGCTCTTGTGGTTCATGACGACGACGGCGGCGGCGGTGCTGGGGGCCGTCACCGCCCGCCGTCACCTTCCCCGGATCCCGATCCCGGTGCCGGCCCCGCTCCGGCCGCACCTTCCAGAAATTTCACCCGGTGCCGCCGCTGTGACCGCGGCCCCGCCCCCACCGCTCTCCCATTGGCTGGTTGTGCCGCGATTTCCGCCACGCCCCGGCGTTGATTGGCCGGGGCAGCGGCGCCCCCGCGCCGCCATGTTGAGGAAGGGCAGCGCGGAGGGAGCGCGGGCGCCCTTGGCAGCCCCGGGGATCCCCCGCCGCCGCCGCTCCCCGTGCCGCGGCGGGCCCGCGCTCCGCGCTTGCTGCTCTGCTGACAGCGGCGGGCCGGCCGCGCATCACCCGGCTTCCTCCGCTCTCCCGGCCCCGGCCCGCGGAGGCGCCCGCAGCGTCCCGGCGGGGCGGCGGCGCGGGCGGGCGCGGCCCGGTGTGCCAGCGATGCCCGGGGCAGGCGCCGCCATCGGCGCCCGCAGCGGCGCTCCGCGTGACGTCACGGCGAAAGGAGGCGCCGATTGGCCGGCGCGGCCCGGCGCCCTCACGCGTCCGCCCGCCATTGGTTTCATGGCGGAGCCGCGGCGGCGCGCGCGGCGGTACCGCTTCGAGGAGGGTCCGGCGGCGCTGGTCGTGCGTGTGCCCGAGGTACCGGGGACAGCCGGGGCACGCCGGGAATGCCGGAGATTCCCGGGAATAGCGAGGATACCTGGGAACACCGGCCCAGCGCCCCGCCCTGTGTGTTGCAGGTGCTGGACTCGCAGTACGGGCTGTACGCGTGGCCCAGCGCCGTGGTCCTGGCGCAGTACGTGTGGGCGCAGCGGCGGAGCCTGCCCGGCAGGCGAGTGCTGGAGGTACGGCCCTGCCCGCACCCCTGACACCTCGCGGGTGCCCGCGGGCCCGACCCCACGGACGCGCTGTGGTTGCAGATCGGAGCCGGTGTGAGCCTGCCGGGCGTGGTGGCCGCCCGGTGCGGCGCGCAGGTGACCCTGTCGGACAGCGAGGAGCTGCCCCGCTGCCTGCAGAGCTGCCGCCGCAGCTGCCTCAGCAACCGCCTGCCAGACGTGCCCGTCGTCGGGCTCACCTGGGGCCGCGTCTCGCCAGAGCTCCTCTCTCTTGCTCCTGTAGACATTATTTTAGGCTCAGATGTCTTTTTTGACCCCAAAGGTATGTTAATGCTCTCTCAGGTATCTTTGGTTTGTGACAAGCAGCGAGGAGATGGTGGCCAAGTAATGCTGGGATCAGTGTGGAGGGATCAGGTGACACTGTGCTACTGACCTTGTTATTCTAGTCTGAGCTGTCAGAAATACAACCGAGGGGGAATAGAAAATGAAGTAATAACTAAGTGCTTCAGACCCTGTATCTCACTTCTCTCATAGAGATGTAATCTGCCTATTTAGATTTTTAATTCCCATTTCATAGAACCAGACAGATTTCTCTATACCTGGAATCCGGAGACTAACCCAGACTGCTTTATCTCCCCAAACTGCGCAGACTTTGAAGATATTTTAACTACAATTTACTTCTTGCTGGAGAAGAATCCACATGCTCAGTTCTGGACTACTTATCAAGTCCGAAGGTAAAATCTTTTCCATATTTAGGACTCAAACCTTAATTCCTGTCTCAGCTTTTGACGAGTGTTAACTTCTCAGAGGCACCACTGCTCTGACTCAGAAAAGCTCCTTACTGTGCATGAGGCTGCTATTAGCCCAGTAAATCCTGGGGGTAGCAGGCAAAAGCAGCCAAACCTGAAGGTAATCCAAGAACCCTCAATTTGCTGTTGCCTAGAAAACTCTTACAAACCCATCTGTGCTGTACTGAAGTTTGGTAACAGCCTGTTAGTTACTGCAGCAGTTGTAACTTTGGGTTATATTTTCACATGCTTTATATCCTCCCCTCAGTGCTGACTGGTCTATCGAGGCTCTGCTCTGCAAGTGGAACCTGAGGAGCATCCACATTCCCCTACACTCCTTTGGTGCAGACAAGGAGCACTTGGCCAGCTCGTCTCTCCCAGGAAGGCACACAATCGAAATGATGATCATCTCACTGGCACAGTCAGAGGGCACTTCAGTTTATTCCACTTTAGGTTCCAGTACAAGGTGATACTCAGCTGTTCTGATCTGCAGAAAACAGTCCTGTTTACAGCAAACCTCGTGTATATTTCTGGGAAGCAGTTAATTCTTAAAACATGCATTGTAAAAATAAAGCTGTTTGGTTTTTTTCCAGCTATGGCTTATGAGAAATTTGTGCTCTTCCCCAAAGCCCATGAAATAGTTCAGAGACTCAATTCCATGGTGTCAAGCCACTACACAACACAGCTTGACCTGGAAATCCGTAAGATCCAACCTAAATCCACAACTTCAGCAATGGAAAGGTAACTGCACTCTTTCAGATTAAAAAATAGCCCCATAAGATCAGTTTCCCAGGACTGGGAATCCTGGGATCCATATACAAAAGCCAGCCCCCTTGTTTGTAAATGAGCGTGTGTAGACTGTGCTAACCTGGAACATACAAACTCCCCAGTTTGTAGAAAAGTACTTTTAATCCTCAACAAAAGCCATACTGCCAGTGTTCAGATGTTTCCATTCCCATTTAACATACATGCGTAAAATTAACAAGGCATTACAATAACCCTTGACACAGGATGGTTGAAGTTACAATTCATTTGTACCAAATCAAGAAAAATCATCACTGTAAGATCAGCCCCCATCAAGCAGCAGCCTGGGCAAGCACACAGCAATGCAATTAGTACTGCTCAGTGTGGACCTTCCACAACACCCCAGGACCTGGCTGGGTCAGTGTTCACAGCCTGGTTGTGCAACACTTGCCACACAACATTGGGTTAGTCACAATACTAATTGAGTTTGCCCACAGTAATTTAAAAGCAACCCCGGTGGATAAAATTTATAAGCAGTAGAATGCGTTCAGTTACTATATAGAAGTTAAACATAGACAGTATAATTGCAGAAATCTTTTCAAGCTAAAAATAAGCTGACCCAAGACATTAAGTTGAGAAAAGTTAACACAGAAAAATGTTTAATATTAACTACAGAGACAGTGGGTATAGTACAGAATGTCTTAAGCAAAAGATACACCAATCAGTACTTACAAAGGAATGAACCATTTCTGTTCTTAACATTACATTTCTCATATGCAAGTTCATATATGTAGGTTGGTAAGTTTTACCATTCTGGAAATAATAAGGTGTGTATATCATCAGCTAGATGTGCTCACTGTATGCTCCATATTTTTTACGCAAGGCCCGGGTGACTGGAAGTGCAGTTGTCAGGCATTTTAATTAACTGGACAGCCATTTGTTTCTGCACGACAAGGCATCGTTACACAGGAGCAATCAGGAGACAACAGGAAACAGCCAAGCACTCTGCACTGCAACACGCCACCTTAACAGCTAACCAGCATTACTCAACTGCTACACAACTGCGCCTAGTGCACAAAAATACATAAGAGAAGAGATTAGAATTGAGTCTGATAAAACAATCCTTTCAAATATCAACTGTCACCTGAAAAGATTTCTACCAATTTTGAATTTGAAGATGCTATTTTAATGCAAAGTTGTTTTTTCTTTGAGAAAAAAAAGCATTTACAGTTAAGTTTCAAATTGAAGTTCCTGTAGAATTTTAAGGAATGAAAACAAAATTAAGAATACTTTCTGACAGTTAGCTACTCGGCATATAATGGCTGCATGATTCCTCAGTATGAAACTGGAGGCAGCAAGTTACCATCAGTTTTAATTTCCAATAGAAGTCAGCACTATATAAACAAAAATGAAGTTTTACCTCAAATATCCAAGCCAATAATGAAATCGGTAGTCGTTCACTTCACTAAATTACAAGAAATTTGAATAACAGCAACAAAATGGCACATAAAAATGTAAAATCTGCCACTTGAGGCGCAACTTAAACAAGTAAAAAGTTAGACAAAATGTTACAAAATAACCTTTTCAACAGCTGGTTGCTCGGCCAGGGTCTCTCCAATGGGCTGAAGACTCAAGCGATCTTTTCCCCCCAAAGGCGTCCTTTATGTGGGTTCTCATTTAGCTGAAGCATCTAGGTTTGAAGAAAAAAAAGTTCAGCCAGGTTTCTACCTTGTCTGTTTTGGGTGTGGATGACTTCAGGGATACTTCTAGTTGTGTTTCAACTGGCTTTGCCTAAGTTAATTAAGTTTTAGGAATTTCCACAGTGTTCCACCTCCCCCCCCTTGTGTCGCTTTACTTCAGAGGCCAAATGTAAGGTTCTGTCAGAGTATTTAGTTACAAAGGAGAACAAGCACCAGGCTGTAGATCAAGCCACCATTAACTTCAATTCAGCCTGTTCAACAATCGATTATTAAAAGCTATATAAAAGTTAACAAAGCTAATACTTCTTCATGAAGACTTAACTAAACTCTAAGTAGCATTCAAAACAGAAAACGTGACTAGTTTTGCTACAATTATCTAACTCCAGAGCTAGCTTAGGCCCTTTCCTTTTAAAAAACAGGACCAAACAGTTTGAAGGGTTAAAGACACACTATCCTTTCCCCACCCGGTGTATCCTTAGATGCCTCTTCCAAGATGTCGACTTGAGGAAAAACTAGTTTCCGTGGTTTTCTTGTTGCCAAGGAATTTGCCCCTTTTCTAGGACACTTATTACCTCCAGTCAGTACAACGGCCACTGAACCGATCTTCCGTTCTAAAAGGATAGTGTATCTTTAACAGTGTAAGACAAACCTGCTCCAACACACGCCCACAGAAACTGGTCCCTGGAGGATCAGCCAAATCAGTTAAAATCTGCAATACTGGCCAATATTCTTTTAGCAAACAGGAGACCGCAGCTTTAAAGGGGAAAATGCAGATGTTGGATAAATACAGTAAGAAATAGTCATTTGCATCATAGGTTGCGTCTCATACAATATTTTAATAAAACCAAGGCATTAATCTCGCAATAAAACATTTTCTCTGTAGAAAAAAAAAAATTTCTGTAGAAAACCCTTCAGTAATAACTTCCCTAAACCAATAACCAAAAAGCACTGCTCAGGAAAAAAAAAACCAAAACCAACAACTAACAGTGTGCCCCGTTAGGATTCACTTGGTTCAGGCTATTAATGCTCTAAGAACTACCCAACACCCCACCTAAGTGCTCTAATAAAGTAACATGCAACATGTGCCAATCCCGAGGTACATTACCATGTTCCTAGGAGGATACAGCTCCCTCTTCTTCCGGAGACTTGGGAGGGCTCTTAGACCTGGATCTAGAGTTGGATTCCCTCTTTGAAGCAGGGGGAGGGCTTCTAGATCTGGACCGGGATCTTGACCTGGACCGAGATCTGGAGACAGACGAGGACTTTGACTTGGATCTCCTGGCAGACCTGGACTTGGAGGTGGAACGAGACCGAGAGCGTGTACGAGACCGGGATTTGGATCGGCTGTAGCGGGACCGACTGCGGGATCTAGAACGGCTCCTGCTTCTAGATCGGCTGCGACGGCGTCTTCTAGGGCTAAACCAGGAAGGGGGGGGGGGAAAGACGCGTTAGAAGTTGCTCACGGGCGGCGCAGAATCCAGTGAGTGCCGCGGGACAGGGAGGGCGGGACAGGACGCACGTGGGCAAGAAAACGAGCGTTACGAGGGCGCCATTGTTCAGAGCGAGTGGCCGGGGGCTAAATTTACTACAGGGCAAAAACCTTCCACTCCGAGGGGACCACACGTGCCTTCGCTACTAAGCCCCTACTCCCCCGCCCAACCCCGCCGGGAAATTCATTGGGAAAAGGCTACAGAATCACAGAAGCGGTCAGGTTGGCAGGGACCGCAGAGGGTCATCTGGTCTACACCCCCTGCTTAAGCAGGGTCATCCCAGAGCACATGATTATGTCGTGTACTCAGCTGCCCGAGTATCCCCAATGCGGGAGACTCCACCACCTCTCTAGGCAACCAATACACAACCACGCGGCCCCTGGTACGCCCGCCGGGACCTAAGCCTCATCCCCCCATCTACTGCCGTAAGTTCGGTGCTCACCTGCGGCTGCGGCGGCCGTAGCCGCTGCTGCTGTACCGGCGGGGCGGCGGCCCGCGGCGGCTGTGGTGTGAGTCGGGCGGGCGGCCGTACCGGGCCATCTGCACGCGGAGCTCCCGCCCGTCCAGCACCGCCCCGTCCATCGCGTCCATCGCGTCCTCCGCGTCCCGCTTGTCGTGGAAGCGCACGAAGGCGAAGCCGCGGCTCTCCTTGGTGTAGCGGTCCCGCGGGATGTAGACGTCGCCCACCCGGCCGTACTTCTCGAAGACCCTCCGCAGGGTGTCCGGAGAGGTGCGGTAGGTCAGGTTGTCCACCTTGAGGGACGTCATGCCCTCCACGTCGGGCGGCGGGCGGCCGTAACTCATGGCGGGCTGGAGCCCCTGAGGGGCGGCGGCGGCCGACGAGAATAAACCTGAGGGCGATGAGGGGGGTCAGCAGCCGGCGCGGCCCTGAGAGCGACGCGCCTCACGCCGCGGGGCGAGCGCCGAGGCGGCGGCGCGGCAGAGCCCAGAAACGAGGAGAATCGCAGCGCATAGGGAAAAGCCCGCGGGGCCCGCAAGGAGCAGCACCAACCTCAGGGTCCGAGGGGCGGCCCGAGGCCGGAGGGAAGCGCCAGGAGCGGCCGCCCCGTCCCGTCCGCCGCGGCGAGGAAATGAGGGGGAACCGCCCGCGCGCGCGGCTTAACGCCACAAAATGGCCGGCGGGACCCCGGAAGGGAAACGCGGAGCCGCCCCGCCCGCGGCACCGTCGCCCCGACCCCAGAGCCCTTTTTACCCCTTTTCCCCGAGGTGGTCCCGCGGAGAGCGCGGGGAATCCGCCCTTAAATTAACAATTCGCTCCTGCGTTGGAAAGCGGCCGTTAAAACGGGCACCGCTGTGACCCGGAAGAGCTCGGGGGAGGCGGGGAATTTTTTTTTGAACAATGTGTGTTGAAAACCGTAAGAAAAACAATAATAAAAAAAAAAGGAAATAAGAGCAGGGCTGTGCGCGTGTGGTGAGGGGGCAGAGAGGTGGGAAACCGCCGCAACGGGAAAAAAAAAAGCGATGGTGAAGGGAGTCGGTTGTGGCGCGGGCGGGAGGGGACGGTTTAAAATGGCGGACGGGGAGAGCTGTGAGGGCAGACTGATGAGGGGCGACGGCGGGTCGGGGCTCGGCTTCATGACAGGAGTCGGTTCAGGGCGCTTGTCCGGCGCTCTGTGAGGGCAGTTTTCCCGGGACAGCAGCTGTGGGAGCTCCGTGCCCTTCCTGCTCCCGCTCCGCTGTGCTCCGGTGGCCGCCGTGAGGGACCGGGCGGCCCGGTGCGAGCTCTCCGCGGGCTCTTCTTCACCTCCTGCGGGCAGCGGTGCCCGGTGAAGCCTCCTCGGTCCCTCCAGCTCTCGATGTGCCTCGATGGATACGCAGCTTATCGGTGCCTGTGGGAGCGAGCGAGGAAACATTAAAATCCTCCGTACCCCAGCCTGCTCTGCAAACTCGTGCTGTGGCAGCATGTGCTGGAATTGGAGCAAAGGAGAAGACTTGCACACCCCTTGTGTAAGGATGACAAGCAGGTCCCCAGAGTTTTGCCCGGGGAATTCTGTGAAAGCTGTTCCCCTGCCTCAAAAGTTGTTGCTATGTCACTTCAGGCACTGAATAAAATACCCAAATCCCATGTATGAACTGTAATACCTAGTTCTCATCGCACAACAGTGTTAAAAGTTTCTAGCCTTCTGTTTCATGATACTATGTTAAAAAAAGAGTAAAGAAACGACCGTTTCCTTCTGATTTGTTCAGTCACAGTATTGATATGAGAAAGCAATTTCAGTATTAGAATTTAAAGTCTTAGTCTTACTGTAACTGTGTTTAATCTTTTTTTGCACTGAAGAAGTATAAAAGTAAGCAGTGACATTGATAAAAAAACAGAAACAGCTGTTTGTTTCCTGCTCAAATGACTTAAGAAATCAAATAAATTAGTTTTAGTTTCACATTTTGTATTGCTTCATGCTTGTCCCCTTTTTTCCCCCAGAGACTTCTGCTTAAAAACCTTGTGATTCATCTGCTGAAACCCTTTTTCAAATGAGAAATTTGAAATTTACCTTTACAGTAATTGCCTTATAATGACAGCGGAAGTTTCCTGTGTCCCTTTCTCCAAGTTCTTGTACCCCCTCGGCACTGCTGAGGCAGGGACAGCTCGCTGTCCACCAGGACCCCCCACTCCATCTCCACAGAGCTGCTTTTCCAGCCGGTCAGCCCCGGCCTGTGCTGGAGTCTGGGGTTATTCCTTCCCAGGTGCAGGACCCTGCACTTGCCTTTGTTGAACTTCAGACAGTTCTTCTCTGCCCACCTATCCCACCTGTCAAGGCGTCCCCTTTCAAATTTTCAAGTTTAAAGCTCTCCCAATGAGCCCTGCTAACTCCTGGGCTAAGATCCCTTTTCCCTTTCGAGACCCCTGTTTGTTTAAACCTTTTACTGCAGACAGCAGAGGTAAAATGTGGTGATTTGTCATTTGCTTCAGTCAATTCTGCGTTTCCCTCCCTGTCTTTTTGGCCAGCACTAAAGTGGAGCTGATTTAGCTGAATGCTCCAATCCTGACCTGGAGGCCCCACAGAATGGACGGGAGACCTTAAGAGGAAAAAGCAGCCATTCAGTTGGTCTGATCCTCTGCCAGTTTAGCTGATGTGCTAACAGAGGTCGTCACAACCTAAAGATCAATTGATCTTAAATTTATTGTTTAGAAATACTGTGAAGCAAAAGATTAAGGGTATCACTTCCATCCCTGCAATTGTTCAAGGCCAGGTTGGATGGGGGTTGGAACAACCTGATCTAGTGGAAGGTGTTCCTGCCCCATGGCAGGGGGATGGAACAAGATGGGCTTTAAGGTCCCTTTGAACTCAAACCAGTCTGTGATTCCATGATTCTATAATTCTATGTAATTGCTAAACCCAAAAGCTTTTCCTTGAGACAAAACAGGGAAAGATTATGAAGACTCTCTCCTCTCCTGAGTCACTGAGACAAGAAAAGGCAGAAGCAACAGCACCGAGTGCGTGTGTTGGTGGCACTGAAGTCCGTAGTTTCTCCAAGGTGGGATTCATTTGCCCTTTGGAAGTGACTTTGTGTGTTTGAGTTCAGCTAAATAAAGTTTTCTTAGACGACTTTCTAAGCCCTTTTTTTTTTTACTTTCAAATCTTGCCAGATCTTATTTACTGGATAGAGATCACAATTCTTAAAAACGTAGTGCAAATCTTTTTATTTCAAGGAATGGGAGATTTTCACCATTTTAAGTAGGGGGAAAAAAAAGGTGCTTTCATAAAACTGCATTTCCCATAGTGCACAAGGGCTCTCAGGGCCGGGTCAGCTGATCGAGAGGGTGAAATGTGCCTTATTTCCTGTCCAGTGCATGGAAATGACTCGTGTGTGCCAATGGCTCATCTTTCCTTCGTCAGGTGATTGAAGGGCCGTGGACCAGGTTCTGCTTTCAACAATGGCAAGAAGCTGAGCTGATTAACCTGCTCGATATTGGGAAAACTGCTTCGCGTGTGGGAAGATGATGTCATGAAATAACACGGCTGCAGGCAGCTCTGTTAACTTAATGGGAACAGGTAGAGGGAATCTTGGTCTTTACATTTTGTACTAGACCTTTCTATTTTTTTTCCCAAGTCACCAATTTTGCTGTACACTATTGAAGTTACTAGATTTCTTAATTAATTGAAGGTTATTTTCTAGCAGCTAAGAAGTAGTCCTAAGTAATCATAATTTTCAAAGCTTTTTTTTAATTCTTTTTGCCCTTTTTGTTTTGTTTTGTTTTTTTAACAGAGGTTAAGAGGAAACTTTTAAAAGAAAAAAAAGTTTTTCCAGACTGAAGCTGAGGACTTGGCGAGAAAACACAAAATGTCTTCTGAAGGAAAAAAACTTTTCAACATCATTATTTTGGGAGTCTCGTTTATGTTTATATTCACTGCTTTCCAGACATGTGGAAATATTGCGGTAGGTGTGAATTTCTAAATGTGCCATGTTTCTTACAGTTATGTATCTTGTCTTGTCTTTTGTCTACTGTAATGTTGTTTTATTTGTGATTTTCTAACGTGCAAGATACTTTGGCATTTTGTCTTCCTTTGGTTTAGTATTAAGTAGATTAACTTGGTTAACCAAATAATTAAGCAGCTTTTTTCTTTAAGATAGCATAGCTACACATATAACTGTGCCAGAGTGCTTGGAAAACAGAAAATTAATCTTATCAAATGTTTGAACTTTAAAATAGTGTCTGCTTTGACACTTGCAATATTGAACAGTTGAATTACATTGAATCTTCCGTAGTCTATATTCCATATTCTGTATAGTCCCTTTCAAGATATTTGCCCAAGTTATTATTAACCACACAATTATCAACTGTTTTTTCCTAATTTAACATATTTTTCTGTTCTGACAAATTTGATATTGAGGGGGAGTATGGGGATAACACCTGACAAATAGTCAGACTTGCACAATTGCTAAACTGCCGAGTCACCTTCCAGCTCAAGAAGTTATTTACTGCTTTAGTATCGTGTATCTTTGTCTGCAGAAGCAAAATTGAGCGTAACATAATCCAAATTTACTGTTACTACTTACATTTTTAGACTCCTGCTACTAAGAGACATAGCCCTTTAACTTCCTGAGTGTTGACATAGCTTTCAGTTCTGTGCCTGAAGGCAGATAGATTTCAACATCCTTCTTGAGCCTGCAGGTCTTACAGCTCTTTTCTTGAGTGGAAGAAGAATCCTTTCTGGGTTCAGACACATAAATGTCCTTCACTACAATATAAATAACTACTTGGGATAGTTTGGGTAAGTCATAGTGCAGTGTGGTGCTGTATGTGAGCACATAAGTACAGCCCAGTGATCTTAGAAGTTCTGTGATGAATTCAACACCTCACTGAATTGGACTTTGTGATCATGCAATCATGTAGCTTATTGTCCTAAAAGTCTTTAGAAGTTACTCTCAACCAGATCTGCCTGCCAGTCCAGCTAATTACGTGGTCTCATGATCACTAAAGCTGATTCAAGGGGAAAAAAAAGGAACAGAGAAATAACGTGAAGCCAGAAAGAATGGAAACTCTGACTAGAATTCATAGTTAGGTCAAGTTAAGAGTATTTTGAAACTTCTCCTTTTCCCCTCCACTTATTTAAATTAAGATAGTCATACATACCTGCCTAAGAGAGGTCTTTAGTAAAACAACAGTTTTGTGAAGTATTTTAAGGTCTCTGGTGAAATAATGATTTAATAGTAAAGTACTAATTACTGCTTCACACATAGATGTTTCCCTGCCAAATATCTCCTGCATCTTTGTTGTGGAGGTGGTGTGAGTTGTAGTTAACATTTTAAATTATTTTAAGTACTTTTTAGAGTCTGTTAATGGTTAAGTCTGACATTTGTTACTGACTTCAAACTGATGCAAGTGTTCTCAAACTACAAGACAGATTCTGACATATTACAGTGTATGGTTTTCTCCTCACAGCAAACTGTTATCACAAATTTAAACAACACGGACTTCCATGGCAGTGGCTACACAAGGTAATTTACACAGATTGTAAATTATTACTTATTACTTTGCTCCTTGCAGGGTGAAGCTGGTTACAGTTTCATCCAGTAGAGAGACACTCTCGAGAGATTGGAGTGTTCTGCTGACTTCACAATTTATTGACATACTTAAAGCACTTTAAATAAAACAGGCTTCTCACAACCCCACTCTGAATTATTTCTAGCTGAACTACATATCTGGTTTGCATGTTTTCTTTGTAGAGAGAAAAACCACCATCATCTCATTCTCAGCATTTTGTCTTAGGAGACGAAGAAGCTGGAAGTTTAAAAATAGAAAAACCTGCTAACTCAGGCCTTGGTTGTTTGCCCTTGTACACCTCTGTGTGTTTGTGTAGAGCAGGTTGTGTGGATCAGCTCCCAGGAAACACTGCAATGTAAATGTGGAAGGAGCAGTCAGAGAGACAGAAGCAAAGCCACAAAAAGCCATTCTCTTTGTTGCACTGGCACAGCCAAACTTGCCAAGCATGATCAGGAGCCTCTTGTATGCCAAATTAATTCTGTCATGTAGAAAAACCTGACTGCTGCTTTGAAGGGTTTGCTGTCTTAGTTTAAACTGAAAATACAGCTGGCTCAAAATATAGCTGTAGAATTTCTGTGGTGTATTTGGCAGAAAATGAAAACCTCACTCCTGGACAAATGAGGCTCTGGAACATTCTCCTCTAGAAGTACAGGGTACAAAATACAGTAACTGTTGTTAAGGCAGTTTGACAAATGCATGTTTTAAATTACCAGACATGCTTGCCTGCAATAGTTTGGGACTCTACTCAGCAATCCAGGAAACACTGTGCACTCCTGTATTCCCATATGGAGTACAGTGGGTGAAGGGAACAGAGGAAAGGGAGGAAATGTTTGACCATGGAAGTTTTATGGAGTTACTTGAGTTGTGTATGTGCTTAACTGGATATTTTGAAATCCACTGATCACTCTTAAATCAGTTGCAGTGATACCCTATATTTTAAGTACTTAATCATCTTTGTTGTTTATTTATGCAGCATGTCCATTATTTATGGAGTATTATCTGCATCAAATCTTATATCACCTTCAGTGGTTGCAATAGTAGGACCTCAGTTCTGCATGGTTGTTAGTGGCATATTTTATAGGTAAGTATTAATTTTGAATTTTTAGCTGCTTCCTTTGAAATATTTAATTTTTTTCTCACACCTAGGGCTACTGTGCCATACATGAAATTGTACTGGCTAAGAAAAGCATCTCACAGAGATACTGTAGATCTGTAACTGCAGAGTACTTCAGCCTACTGGAAACAGCACATTTTCTTCCACAGCACTTCCAGACTTTGCAGACTGTGGAGTTCAGGTTGTGGTCTCAGATTAATGACTATATAAAAAAACCTCTGTGTGCTTAGTAGGGTAAGATTTTTCACATACAACCTAACCTGTATTCCAGTGTCTCTTAGGAGAGAGTGGTTGATTTAGAAGCAGCTCAGTGAGATGTCTGATTGTTAAAGTGCACTGTCCACTTTGTCTGTATTCAATAAACTGATTTGTTCTATTTTAGCCTATACATTGCAGTCTTTATCCAACCTACTACATGGGCTTTCTACACTGCTTCTGTTTTTATTGGCATTGCAGCTGCTGGTAAGCACTGTTCTTATTCTGCTGACTATTTTTTATTATATTTGAATATACCTCTAAAATATTTTTATTTCCTGAGCAATACATTCTGTCTGTTCCAGTCCTCTGGACAGCACAGGGAAATTGCTTGACTGTAAATTCTGATGAAAACACCATTGGAAGGAACAGTGGAGTGTTTTGGGCACTTCTACAGTTCAGGTAAGGTTTATTTGTTAATCTTATTTTTTTTGGTTGTGTACACATTCTACTTTTTACATCTTTTTGTAAGTGGGAGACTGCATCCAGAAATACTCCAGTGGTACCTTGCAGTCAGTGAACTGAGCACTTCTGTTGCTATTGTGCATTACAGAGCAGTGAATGAAAGCTGGATATTGGAAGTCTCTGCTCTTGAGGTGCTAAAAAGATCCCTTTCTGTTAGGAGAGCATTTGACATCTGTAACAGCAGCCTTGTTGATTGTGGAGAGCTGTGTTAATTTAATTTGTGTCAGGTTCTGGAGTTCACTAATGAGCCCTAATGGCCCTGAGCAGCCTCACCTGGCACCTCCACCACACCCTTCCCATGGGCTCAGGAGCCCTATTTAAACTCAGCCTTGGGGCTTTGGCTCTTCTGGAGCTGGGATGGATGAGTGGGGGTCCAGCTCAGTTGTAATCAAGCCTTGGTCAGACTAAAGAGGATGGGTTTGAAACAGATGAAATGCTTCTTTGTGCAATGGGTGATTAAACTTCTGGAGCTGGCTGCCCCAGGAGGGTGTAGAGTTGGGTGGTGTCAGCAAGATCAAAAAGGAATCAAGCAAATTCATGGGACACAGGTCCACAAGTGGTTCCTGAAGAGGGATCCCTTTTACCAACCCCACTGTGATACAGCAGTTCTGGATATTGGGGAGTAACAAGGGGAATGAATTGCAGGAATGCTTAGGCTGGTGAGCCTGCACTAGGCATTGCTAATGCTGCTGTGGGCACAGAATCCTGGATTGTAAAACATCAGCCTGAACCAGTGGCATGCTGGTTCTGTTCCTCAAGCTTTCTCTTCCAGAGTTAACATATTGGTATGTTATCAGAGTAGCAATTTCCACAAACCCAACCTTAATCTTACTACAGAAAATGCACCTCTTGGTTGTTCTTTTTGTTCACAGCTTGTTTTTTGGAAACCTCTATATATACTTTGCCTGGCAAGGAAAAACTCACATATCAGGTGAGTACTGCTTGTTGATGTGGGAAGCCATCCTTCAAAATATGGTGGCATGAATAAACAGATGAAATGATGATCTAGAAAGTGGCACAAAGCTTATACAATAGCAGACATTTCTTTCCCTCAGTTTATAGTTAGATAGTCTCTTTTTGGAGTATGATTTTGATTCAGTGTTTCTTGGCACTCACAGCCCTTGTGCTACGTATGTTGTTTTCCTGCCTGAAATGCACTTTGAGTATGTTCTTTTAGGGTATTGTGTATGGAATTCTTCAGAAGGCAAGTTGAGAATAAGATTTTGCACAATAGCCATTCTGGGATTTTCCCTGTGCAGGCACACTTAGGCCAAAACACACCTATTTGGGAGGAAAGCTATTCTGGCTGTATGTTTAATATTATACATACTACCATACTATCCTATTCTAAAGGAAGTTCCTTGTGTAGGCTGTCCTTCTAAATCATATTTGAGATAGATTAACCTGTGAAATAAAGGCAAACCATCCCAGTTTGCTTCATTGTGCTGGCACAAAGCAGTGAGGGAAGACAGAGGCTGAGATGTGCAGCCGGGCTGAGAAGGGGCTGCTGCTGTCTAAACTGGCAGCATTGCTGGCAAAGGGAATAAAGAACTCTCTCTTCCTTTCTTGGCTTAGTTTATGAAGACTGACTTCCTAGTGGGATTGTAATTAATACTCTAGTTTTCCCATTTGTTATTGTGCTAGACTGGTAAAGAGCAATAACTGGGGAACAGAGGTCTTAAGTAACACTGTTAAGAAGCTGGACAGTGGTTGAGACTCAGTGTTTTTAAAGCAGAGATCTGGCAACTGTTAAAGCCAGGCAAGGTATGTGTGGGTATTCACTAAGAAAATTGCAGTGGTGAAAAGAGCAAAGGCTAAGATTTTAATTACCAAAGATGAGCACTTCTAGGAAAACAGTGTTCTGTAAACAAAGAAGTTTGATTGTCCTGTTCTATAATGACTGAGAATTTTTCTTATTGTAGTCCTAAAGTAAAATATCTACTAGAATGGTCAATTCTTTTAACCTTTAACAGATGAGGATGCTTCTGCTCTAGTCAATCATCAAAGTATTGGCTTTAAAATTATGTTTATTAGGCTTCAGAAATACCGCCCTGTTGAGATGAACAGTCCACTTCTTTCTTATGTTAGATCCATCTTTTCAGGTTCTCCTGAAAAGTAACACAGTAGCGCAGCAAAGGTTAATTTTACAGGTCATTTTCTGCATTCCTTCACCTTTAGGACAAAGGTTTAAGTGTTATTGAAAGTATTGGAAACACTTTGAACCTGGAGGCCCTGAAATTCTGTGCATTCTAAATTCCATTGCTCTTGCTGACCACAGAATAGGGTAATTAACTACAAGGCAGTTCTGCTGTTACATTTTCCTCCATCTTTAAATGTCTAGAGATTCCTCTTTATTGAAAAAATTGATATCACAAGTTTTAATAGCATTTAAAAATCAATTCTTCCTTTTACTACCTATATACAAATACTACAGACTGTTCAAGGTGTGAAGCACTTCCTCTTTTTGATCTGTAATCACACACAAGTTATTTTTTGATCAATTTTGCATTTGCCCCTAAGGTAAAGGGGAAATAAATACAAGCACAGGCACTACCTTCAGAGCCATATAGTAGTTAAATCACAAGTATTTGCTGTTTCTTGGCTTTTTTGCCCCTGCTTAATATTGGTAAATGGGAGTAGCTTCTGTATTAAATGTATCTGTGCCAAACAAGTTGGTTGGTGCAGCAGAGCTGGTGCACAGGGCAGCAGTTGCCTCCCTGCAGCTGCTGTGGCAGTTACTGAGGTTTTGGTGGCTTTTAGGCCTTTGTAGTTTCCAAGCCCACCAGTCTGTGATGTCACGGTGCTGCTATTTCTGATGCTGGTAAAGAGCTTCTTTTGAGAGATCTGAAGGGCTTTAGGTTGTTTATGTCCACTCTGAATTCTGTAAGTCTTCAAAGATGTGCTTTCTTCTGCTAATAATTGATGCAGTTCCTTTAATTGGCTCCTGCCTGGTCATAGCCTTTGCGTGGCAGAAAATGCGAGGGACACTTTAATATGCTGATGCTTTATTAGCATCATAAAACTGAGACAGGCATTTACCAGCAGCTGGGTACCTTTTGCTGCATGTTGAAGGTAAGTTAGAAAATGGGTGTGTGTTAAACACTGTAGTATGTCTGTATTAGTTGTTTGAAAGTAGTTGAATTGGTTTGATTTGCTTTCTGCACATCTGGTTACGACTCTTGTTTGTTTTCCCACAGAGAGCGATCGCAGAACTGTCTTCATTGCTCTGACTGTTATCAGTCTTGTGGGCACAGTTCTGTTCTTTCTGATTAGGAAACAAGAGGACACAAAAGCTCCAGGGGATGAAGATTCTACTAATGAAATCCTGGGGGAGAGCTCGTAAGTGCTTACGGCAATAACATGTTGTCACATCTCCTTGTTTGTGCTCCTGCTCCTCAGTGGAACGCTGTGCAATGACTTCCCCCTCTGTGCTGGAGACATGAATGTTATCAACAACCTGTAGAATGTACAGATTTATTAGAAAAGTGTCTGTTCTTTAACAAGTGAGAATTATTGTTCTTTAGATGGCATATTCTCAAGGGTGGAGCGCAGTACTGCACATTAAGTTTTTCCTTTAATAAGTAAGTGCCTTGGGAAAGATACCTTTCACTTCTCAACTGATTGTTATTAAACATTTATTTGCCTTTCATAGTTTGTTTTGCCCTCATCAGTCCATTTTAAAGTCTGGAATAAACAGAAATTATTCCTTTTTTTATGGGTTCCTTGACAAACTGGAACATGTTTTTCCTGTCTTCTCTAAATATATGCATGCCAGCCTAATAAATACATTAAAAATGACAAGTACACTGACAGATCCTGTGGAGTTTTGCCTGAGGCATCAGCTTAAATATTTTGCTTTATTTAAAGAACAAGGCAAAAGTTAGAAAACATCAATAAGTCTGCCCATGGAAGAAAATGTTGGAAGCTAAAAATGCTCAGAAGGAAGATTCTGTTAAGCAGGCATTCAGTAGTGCAGAAAGCAAATAAATTTTGTGGTTAGTAGTTTAGATCTCAGACACTTTTAAGGATATATTGGTATATTCCAGTGCTGGGCTAGAAAATGTACAGAAGGTTTAAAAAAATGAAGGTGCCTTCCAGCATAGAAGTACAGTGTGGTTATTCTTTTTCCATTTTGACCAAGTCATTTGTTTACCCAGGTCTGCACGAAACAAAATGATGAGAGCAGTGGCTGCCTTCAGTAAGTACATTTCTGCATAAAATACTGGCATATCCCTCCCAGCTGTCCATGGTTCTGCTGATAATGTGGTCATGGACAAATCACTTGGAACAAAAATTTGTGAACAAGTAACGTTTTGAGAGTGTATTTCAGTTATTCTACTTTGAATATGGACCTTCAGGGATGGTCTGCTTGGAAAAAGGACTCTCGGATGGCAGTGGGTTCCAGCCCAGGGATGACAGGTCACACAGGGACACAGGGCTGAGTTCTGAGCCTGACAGAAATTCAGATGTCTGTGTGAGCATCTTGTGAATTTGAACCTATCCAAAATGGAGGTTGGAAGTGGAAAAGCTTGGGAATCACTGAACTAAAGTGTGGGCAAATTAGTGTGGGCGTGGGGTTGGTGTGAGCTGGCTCCCTGCACTTCATCAAAGCTCCTTTCAGGTGACCATGTGACAAAAAAAGCTTGACTGAAAGCAAAAAAAGTGAGGTGACTTCACTTCAATCATGTACTGGTACAGTCCAGGAAAGATCTGAAGTGTTCCTTTGATGCAGTTTCAGATCCAAGCTACTTTTCAACAGCTTCCCTCTATAGACAAACACAAAAAGAACAGATCACCACGGGGAAAACCACTGTGTGAAAGATTAAAAAATAAAAACCAACAAACATAACAAGATAAAAAGTTACAGGTTGTTTTATTTTGTCACCGATTGAGACCAGTTAACAATTTAGAACTCGAGCATCTGTAGTTTCCTTTGAAGTTTGATGTGTTCTGCCTGTGACTGTTGAGTTTGTTTGGGGAATGTGGGGATGTTCATTGAGGATTTATTTCAGGAGACAGTTGCTGTGAGCTCAGAGAGAATACAAAAATACAATGAGCAGAAAATTGCCTGTTAATTGGAAACTGCCTTCTCTTTAATGTTTCCCCAATTGCATTTCTTACAAAAATGACTTTTGGAGGACACATTTCCTCTAGATGGCATGTCAGGGTTGGCTTATTTAGCACTCTCATTACTGTAATAAACAGTAAATAAAATTATAATGTACAGCTTATATAATTCTAACCTATTTTTGTTTTAAACAAAGAGCAAAAGAAAGTGTAGATTATCTTAGTAGTATTATCAGAAGTTAATCTAATTTCCATTATTGTTTCTTTACAGAGAAATCTATTACACTGAGCTTCACCAAAGAGATGATGCTTCTCAGTGTCACAACAGCCTACACAGGTATGAAGCCATCAGTGTATCATGGTTGGAATTTCAGGGAAAATTTACATAGCTGGCTTTTATGTGATTTGATATTACACTACCAATAGTTCATAGATTGTTTAATACAATTGTATTAAAATAATGTTTGTACATCACACCTTCATTGAGATGTGGGAGATTGCTGATGGCCTTCATTTTAGTCTTGGTTTTATTGGGAACAAGCTTAGCCATTTTCAGCCATTTTTGTCATTAGTATTTGCTGTGGCAAGGGTTTTCCTTCTTTTTAGCAACTTTTAGTTAAACTTGGTCTGCTGTTATTAGACCAAGGTATGAGTTGTAAATGAAAAATGAAGTTATTTTTGCTATAAACTAAAGCAATTCTTCTGCAAAAAAACCATCAAATGTTCCAAAATGTTTCTGAGATCCTTGAATTGATTTTTGTGGGGTTTTTTGCTCCTTATTTAGCTTCAGGTATAGTTTTGTTCACGATAAAATTAAGTTTTTAGAGGAATAAATGCGTTTTCAGAACCTCATCTCTGAGTCACCATTATGAAAAATTGTCAGGTCTTGTAGGTGAAAAGAAAAACTTAGATGTGAACAAACTATAAACAGTGCCCAAACATCTGCTGAAGTTTCCAGTCAGCTCCTGGAGGAGAAATATAAACAGCAGCTCTGGAGTTGGGTTGCTCCAGTCACTGATCTGAGTTACAGGTTACTTCACACAGTTGTGTTAAGCCAGATTAACTCACCTGAATTCCTCTTGGGTGTTTAGTGCAGTGGGAATGTGGAGCAGGATGACAAGGGAAGGGAGTCAGTGAGGTTTTCCTGGAGTATTCTGCAATTCAGTTCTACAGGTGGCATAAAAATAAATCACTCCAGATTGGGGAAAAAATGGCTGCTGCCATCTGGTGGCTCAATATTGCCAATATTGCCACTTTTTTGTAGCAAAATAGAAAATCCCATAAGGCCAACAAAGGCTTTTATTCCAGAATTGATGGTTGGGTTCAGACTGCTGCAAGTCCACCCGAATTTTGAAGCCGTGCAGTTCATCTGCTGCGTTGGGTGGCCTGGAAATGCAGACCAGGAGATGCTGGGCCATCATTTTGCTGTAGCAAAAGGCAAAGGAGATAAATGAGAAACAGTTTTATTTTGAGCAGAACACTTTGCATTGTTTTAAATACACTTCTTTTATTAAGGAGCTGGTATTTTTATACTGATGGTTGCTTATAGTCATGTTGTAGTTGGACTCTGCTATGTCACCTTCCCTCACATTAATAACAGTAGAAAGAAGAAAGGATTTTAAACAAATAGCAGTAGTTCTTTCTCAGTTTAAATTCATTATGTATGTGTAGAAAAGTCAATTTTAAGAATCTTAGCATCTTGTTAGTTTTTGGGGATGCAGGGTCTTTCTTAGAAATGTCATAACTTGGGGGGGGGGAATCTTACACTGAAATTGTGCTTTATCTCTTCAGTTACCTGAAGTGTTATTTCACATGGCACTTCTCATTTGGATGAAATTCCAAAGTTCTTGAAAAATAGAAATATAAACTGTTTATAGGGATTGTGTCAACAGCTCTGGGTACTGAACCTGAGTGACACCAATTAGTGCAACTGTTTTTTCTAATGTGGTTTTTGTGAGCTGACATTGGAGAATATAATAATCACATAGTTTAAAATTCCATGTTTGCTTCTATTACACAGACTTCATTTAAGTTTATTATTTGAAAGATACCTGAGGGGAAAAGAGCCTTTAGACATAAAGAATTTTTTCATGACTTTCATAATAGTTCATCTGTCAATTCTGCTTGGTTTCCTTCAAAGGTTTGGAATTAACATTCTTTTCTGGAGTGTATGGAACATGCATTGGTGCTGTGAATAGGTTTGGCAGTGAAGAGAAAAGCCTAATTGGTCTCTCTGGTATTTTTATCGGTGTTGGAGAAATCTTGGGTGAGTCTAAATTTGCTACCTTTTGACAAAAAAAAGAATTAGAGTGATGTAATTGTTCAAAATGGTTTTTTTTGTATTTAACTGAATAGTGTATTTCAAGCTTCCAGCAATGATTATGTGAACAAAAAATGAAATGTAATTGGCAATGTGGTTCTTTATTGCACTGTGAATTATACCTTGCATTGTGTAAAGTGGGTGTAGACCAGCATGTGAAATACTGCTGCCCATGAATCCTAACATTCTGCATTCTATTTGGATTAGTGTGGAGAAATACACAAGACTCAAAATGCAAGAAACAATAGGCTGCAGTGTTATTAGGGAGTTGACACCATTTTGCTATTTAAATGTTGTTTTTAAATAGTATTATGTTTACATTTTTATTACTTGAGTGATATAGTAACTTCTAATTTTTTTAATAAAAATTTCTTTGTTTTAAAAAAATGAACTTACATTAAATAAGATGCGATATTTAATAAAATTGGATACAGGGAAGGTTCATTAAGTAAATATTTCTCTTTTTTTTCTGTAAACTCAAGAACTATGGTGTTTAATAAAAAACCCACTGTCTGTTCATCAGCAGCTTAGGTCCAGAGAGTTGCAGGCTTTTGCAATTAGGAGCTAAGCACAAGGTTGTCCATTTTCACTTAGTACTGTTGCAGTACTGGAGTAAAGTACTTGTTAAAAGGTGAAGTGTTTTCCTCAGCAACCATCTGATAAATCTCCTGCCCCTGTTTCTCAGACACCTGTAACAACCCTGAGCTCATCTCATGTGGCAAACGGGGCTGGGAGATCCTTGGGGCTGTTTTCATGTTTGATCTTTCAGTTATCCAGTATGGGCATATTTATAATTCAAGCTGCCAGTATTGAAAGTTTTGTTCTGTTCTTTAAATCTTCAGTTCTGATTCAGTTATCCAATCTTTTCTGCTCCTGCAGGTGGAGGAATCTTTGGTTTGCTGAGCAAGAACAGTCGCTTTGGCAGGAACCCAGTGGTGATGCTGGGCATTCTTGTCCACTTCATAGCCTTTTATTTAATTTTTTTCAACATGCCAAATGATGCCCCTATTGCTCCCATGGAAGGAACAGATCAAGTTGCTTATATGATTCCAAGGTATGTGAGCTTTCTCCTTTGGCTGGTTGTATATAAACAGCTTGTTTCTCCACAGAAAATCCCTTGAAGTTGTTTTTCCGTGGAGTGACTAACTCCACAGAAAAAGCTTTCAGGAAATTGGCTTTTATTAAAGATAGGCATTCTACCAGTCTGCACCCTATTTAGGAACTTAAATAGCATAAGAATAAAAAGCCTGAGGATTACTGGCAGCAGTTCTGTCACTCAACAGCTGATGTTTGACATGTAGCACAATAGTGAGACCAGCAACTATTGCAGTAGGTGTTAAGAAGTCAGTCTATCTTGGGCTCAGTTCTACTACATCAGGGAGCCCCAGCCTTGCACTGTTGCATCCATTTCCAAAGTCTTTCAATGCTTATTACCAAATTCTTATTGAACTAACTGAAGCCATGCCATGCCTGTCTGTTATAATAATTGGAGAAGAATATGGGGAACTTTATTATCTCACCATTGTAACTGTCTCTTGGGGTTTATTCTGGCCAATTTGTGTGAAAATATGTTTTCAGTTTGTGCAGACCCAGTGACTAAATTGGAATTCTAAGCATTTGTGCCTGTGCAGGTGACTGGTCTTAACTGGGGTATTTTTCTGCAAAATGAGTTGGTATTTCTCTAATATTCCTGCAGCTCAAGAATTCATGATGTGTCTCAGCTTTTAATCACTGCTGTGTGGGGTTTGTGGCTCCAAGCACCAAAATGAGTTCTTTTCCTGATTCTCATTCAGTGTGAATTGACTGCAGGTAACAGTAACAGAAGTCTTAGCATTCCAGAAAGTAAAAGCTGATGAAACTATTCTTTTTGCCAAGCCAGGCATTCCCAGTTCTTTTCCAGTGAAATTAAAAGTTTGATACCTTTCCATTCTCAAGTTCCAAATAAATCTGCCAAAAATAGTTTTTAGATGTGTGAGCTGTTTGAACAAATGGCTTTTAAACTGGATTCACTTTCTCCTTCAGCAAAGAGGTGGCCATGCTCTGCAGCTTCCTGCTGGGGCTGGGGGACAGCTGCTTCAACACCCAGCTCCTCAGTATTTTAGGATTCCTGTATTCAGAAGACAGTGCTCCTGCCTTTGCCATCTTTAAGTTTGTTCAGGTAATAATTAACAATCTTTCGAAATGTTTCGAACTGTTGGGATGTTACTGAAATGCTGGGTTGGCCTTTTTAATGAGCTGAGAAAAATGATGTCTCTGCAAATTATTTCATCCTGAATTTTGGTGTAAAGCAGTTTGTGATGCTGGAAACAGTTTCCTGGACTGTGATCTTAAAGCTTTGGCTGTGTTGTTTCTAGACAAACTGGTTTGAAATACCAGAGAACTGCACTTGCAATGCTCCAAACACTTTTGAGTTTGGTGTTCATTTTCTACAGTGAACACTGTTTAAATAACAAGTGAAAACTAAATCTGTTGTGTATCACATCAAGGCATATGTTGAGGTATAATGAAGCCTTAAGATTGCCCATCTCCTACAGCAGGATTCTACTGAGAGCTGCATATTAAACTCCTGTCAGTTTGATAATCCTCGTGTAGTAACATCAGCCTGGAAATCTCCACTGATAATCTTTTTTACTTGGTGTTTTTTTTTCTCTCAGTCCATCTGTGCTGCAGTTGCCTATTTCTACAGCAACTACTTCCTTCTGCAGTGGCAGCTCCTGATCATGGTGATCGTGGGATTCTTTGGAACAATTACCTTCTTCACAGTGGAGTGGGAAGCAGCAGCAGCCCTGGCTGCCCGTGGCTCAGACTACAGCAGCATTTGATCCTATCACCATGGCTGGTCTGATTTAAGGAACAGCACAGGCATGTTTTTTGGGAAGTGATGTGAAAAGGTGGAAAAGGTCAAGCTGCTGCAGAGATTGAGATGGAGGAAGCTGCTACTAAATCGCCATCAGTCCAACTGGATGTGAAACAGGAGGAAAAAAATGCCAAATTTGAAAGGCTTTTTTTTTTTTTTTACTTGCTTTACTCAACCAAGCATGGTATAAGTGTTCTTAAAAACCTGATATTAGCATTGGAAGATGTATAGATCTGTGTATTGAACTATTCTGCTCTGAGATGTACCTTTCAGAATGTAATTGCCTGATTTCACTCTACCATGCACTACAGGATTAGTTTTGTTTTTTGCCCCATAAATTATTTTTCCTATACACTAGTTCTGCAGACACATGAGTTCTGGTATTGAATGAGTGATGTTTTTATAAGGTAGATTATATCACAGATTGTCTGCACAACTGAGAAATCAATTTGGCATTGACTTTTTCAACAATTAGATACGCTCAAGTATTTCCGTGGGAAATGTTGCCTTATTTTGTATCACTCAGCTTCTTGTTTCCCAACAAATTGTTTATTAATCTGTTTCATGTGCCTAAGTTTTCAGATCCGTGGGGGTTTTTGTTTGTTTGTTTTTTCTTTTGTTTCATGCTTTTCTGGTTTTTGGGTTTTTTTGGTAAGAAAATGAATCAGGTTATAGTGTGACATGAAAGATTTTTACAAGAATTTAAAGATATTACTTTTAGCCATCTTAAGGATGGGATCCCAAGGCCTGTGAATTATTGATAACTGAAAACAGCCTCGTGGCTCAGTATCTCAGACTTGAACTGTGTTGGGAAAGGTGCTGAAACTTCCTCAGGGCTGTGCAATATGAAGGACCACAATCCATGACTTCCCTCACAGACTCCCAAATAGTTCTTTTGACTTCAGTGGAGTTTTTATCATAAAATGATGAAAATCTGTGATGGGAGCATTGTCTGAGGTAACTTTAAAAAGTACAAATAGACTCAGAATGTGAATGGTCAGAATAATCTTGCAGTGTTTATTCTACTGCATAGGCTGAAAACACCTGAAATGTTTGTCCTAAGTTGCTTTATTCAGTGTATTTTGGGAAGATTGTACTGTAATCTTACTCCACCAAATATGAAAACAAGGTTACTAGCATAGTAACTAAATTTTAATCCAAAACTGTTATAGATGATAAAACAGGCAGTGAATGCAGCTCACCTTGACTTTGCCTGGCTCTGTAGTACTTGCAGTGATGTTTCTGTCTGGTGGGCAACAAGATGCACCTGAGAGCAGGGATGGAACACTGAGAAGGTGTTTTTAGACACTCCACGTAGCTATTTTTAGAAAAGTACCACTCACCAACCCTTTTTTTATGCACAGTCAGGATGTTAATGTCTTTAAAGACAAGTTAAAGTCGACTCATTGTGTGTCATAACTAGGTAGCTCCCGTGTGTCATAACTAGGTAGGTGTACCCAAGGTTAAACTTGGTGAGGGAGGGTGGCATCTCCTGTGACATTTGCTGTCAACTTTTGCTCTCAAAGAGCAGTGACACAACTCCTGTGAAGCACAGAGTTGTGAAGCACAGCAAAACAGCCCAGGGGCATCATTTTACAGGGCTACAGAAAGGGATTTTTAAATTCACTGCAGGTTTTTTGCTGTGAGATCAGTAAGGTGTTAATGGGAGGACGAGAGGGCACCTGAACATCCAGCAAGCAAAAGGAATCTTTGAGGCCAGGCAGGAGAGAAAGCCTTTGTGTATTCCTGGGAGATTTAATGAATGATGTAAAAGAGAATGAGACAGAACACACATTGGAGAGGGGTTGCTGAACCCATTCCAATTTGTCAGGCAAACTGAAAAGGCATTCAGGATTGAATCAATATCTGATTAATGTGACCAGCAGCACGGTGAAGCCTCTCTCTCACCCACTCCTGTTATCCTGTAACTTGAAGTGTGCTATTTTTAATATACTGAGCACTATAAAGGTATAGATGATAGGATGCTGCCAGTGATTAAAATTCTCTTGTTGCTACACATTTATATTTTCTCCAAAGTACCAAACAGGATAAATAGGGTCTTTTTCAGATAGGGAATTACTGACTTTTTTTTTCCCTCCAAATGCTTTCTGGGACCTGTTTTTCCTTGTATATCAATGAGAGCAGAAAGACTTGAAAGTTCACAAGGGGAAGTTTTGTCTTACAGTATATTTGGGGAAAAAATGATTCTTGGGTCTTGTGGTGATGAGTAATTAAATGCTTTTAGAACAATGTCATTTAACTGTAAGTAGGTTATGGCTCTCATGAGGTTGCTTTTCGAATGATTTCTTTTAATTATGAACTTCTGTGATGCTCATTTGCCATATAAATTATATGGACTATTTTATTAGAAATTTAAAAATTGCTAAGTTTATGTGGTTTCAAAAACCATTTTGAAGTCAAAGGGATAGTAATGAACCAGGAATGTGGGTTTTTAGTACTTTTGTGAATCTGATGCTTTACTTTTTTTTCCCCCTATTCTTTTTCTCCTTTCTGGCCTGACTCAGTATCAGGCAATGTTGGAAAGCTGCTCAGAAGTATTTATTGGGTCATTAAAGGGAAGTATTGTTTTGTGACAAGTTTTACAAGAAATCATGAAATTCTCAAAACTGTATCATGGATAACTATTCTTTTTTACTGTTAACTTTATTGCTTTTGACATTTGATCTGAAGAGACAGGTTTCAGTTATTCAAGCTGCTGCTGCTGTGACTGCTTTTCACTTATTCATATTTCTTTGATTTGTCAAGAGGTGAAAAATCCTCTCAGATATACACAGTTGTTAGCTTGGTTGAAATCTTCGGTGCAGCAATATAAAGAACAGGAATGCTGACATCCATTTCTGATTCCATCTCTGAATCTGTTTATCAGCATTTACCAACCATGAGGCTGCACCCCCTTCATTTCACCTCAGTGGCCTTTTAATGTTAATCTGAATTGGGAGCTTACTGTTAAATTAAGTGGGATTTGAAAATAGTTTTTTTTCCTGTATCTGTGGTATTGTGGATTTGTTTTATATTAGTGATTTTATCTTTTTAAGCAAAATGACACATTTGTTTGGGTTTACTAAAAAGACCTCTTTCCTCCCCCCCATTCTTTTGGGTTGTTACTAAGGTTTAATATCTTGACATATATCACACCCACAAGTTTTACAAACAAATGCTAAAGAGGAAATGAAAACTGATATTCTTGACATTGAGTGCCAAAGAAGCTGCTAAAAAATTAGTCTTTCATTAATGTCATATAAACATATCTATATTTTTGTTTTGCCAGTTGAGTTTCATTTTTGATACATGAATGTATGGAAAGAGAATTTCTACAACTGTAGACCTTCTGTGTGTTAATTTCATTAGGTACAATCAATGTTGTCAAGTTGAGATAAGGAAGAGAACAATGTCATTTATAAATAATTCTAGTCTATAATTTTTGTGCAGATTGTGCTAAACTCCACAGGTATATTAAAAAACCCCCAAACCTACAGAACAACCAAAACCCCCCGCAAAACCCCTAAGTTTTACCAAGGTCCCTATCTTAGCAGAAACCCTTCTGTTATTAAAAACTCTTAAAAATCCTTCTGCTGGTAAGTTTGTAGAATTTTTGTGATCATTTTAAAGTATACTGGAGAGAGAACCTCCTGGTGGTGTTTGGTGTAACTTTATGAAAAAATAAGTGTAGAAACCCATAAATCAGTTAACCAGACAGATGAAGTCCCACTAGACTTTCTTTTAATTCCACAAGTTTGCTTCAGATGGGGAATGTGGTTCCCTGGAGTCCATCCTCAGTGACAGAGGTGCCCCAGCAGCTGGCTCCTGAGGAGTAGGGGTGTATAAAGAGAACCCCAAAGTTTGTGTTTTAGGACAAAGATTGTTTGCTGTTAGTATAAACAGGAAACATGATGCTCAACATCATGCCAGGAGACACAATATCCAACTTGGACTCAATTTGTGCAAGTGTGTTAGTTAAGACAGGACTTTACAATCACAACCATTAATTTTTCTAGCAAAACATGTTTTCAGGGACTTTGTCCACAGCACTATTTTCCTTGGAAGTCTTCCAGCCCCACTAATGCAAATTGAATGTCAGCAGCAGTTAGTACCATGTTTTCCTTGATCCCTGGCTAACATGCAGGTAGAAATATTAAAAGATGGGGAAATTTAGATGGAGCTGAAGTTGGGAAGTTTGCTGCTTAACAAGGTCCTTGCCCTTCTGACATGACCCGGCTGGTTCAGAAGGGTTGAGACTCTTGTAGTTTTCATGGATAAATTCAGAAAGGTGCCTTGATAAATTTAACTCCTGAGGTTGTACCACAGAGAAGCACTAATGGGAGAGGGGGGAAAATATCCTTGAAGTGCAGTAGAGAGCAAATCTGGAAGTGAGAATTAGTCTCAGTGGGCACATGAAGAGGGTGCTTTGCTCAACTGAGTTTGGGCAGTGGCTCAATTTCTATTTAGTTCATAGTGTCTCTGTTAAGTTGGTTATTTCAGCTGGTGAGTGTGTTCCCCCAAGCCCTCCTTTTGTTTACATTTTGACACTGGCTAGAAATCCAAAAGATTGAAACTTTTTACCTTAATCAAAGGTGTCTTTGGGTTCGAATTAGTGGTAATGGAGAGCAGGGTCACACAACGATTATCCCTAATGAAAACGCTGTTTTTAGCTGCGTGTACTGACTGTTTCTTTTCATGGTCACAGCCATGCAAATAAAAGTGAATTACGCACATTGTTTTTGTTAATAGGCTTGTTAAGCTGTCGGAATTGCTCCTGTCACTGTTTTAAACAGTTATGCCAGAGGCTTTGGAAAAGGGAGTCAGAGTCTGAACTGATGGCTCTTGTTAGTGCTTTATAAGGGCCTGCTTAGGAAAAGGGAAATGTTCGGTTTAGTGCTAAGTAGCCCTTAGGAACCGCTTAATTCTAGTCGTGGTGTAGACTAATTAAGTGTCTCAGGGAAATCAGAGTGGCTGCTTCAGCCTGTTTTCTTTCTCTGTTTGAAAGCCTATCTTAAGAAAACTGATGCTGCTGTTGAGAATGTTTCTAATCTTAGTTTAGGATTTTTGGGGGGTTTCTTTTCCAGTATCCTTTCCCATGATTTCGGTTATTCTTTTCTTAACTCAAGAGTTTTATGTCTGAAAGACTCCACAATATGAATCAGAGTCGTGGAGAGCTTGGGTCCTGTTTGTCTAAAATTAAATGTAGATGTGGAGGGCCATTGTCCAGGCAGACACTGCGAGGCTAAAAGTCAGGATTCAGTCCAGGCTTTATCCTATGATTGAAGGGCATGGAGGGAGCAGCAGGGAACAGCTTTGCTGCCTCTCCTTTGTCTGGATAATACATGAAAGAATGCGATTGCAGAGGTGAGAATGCTGAGGGAAGGTAACAAGGGGGCCAGTACAGACTAATTCTTCTTGCCGCACTTTTTCCCTCGGGATTCAGTAATTTGCAGATTTGTCAAATTCCACTGTGGTTCTGCTGGTGTGATCTTTGGATGGCCTTGGCATTTTGATTTCTGAGAGAAAGAATCTGTATTCAATACCTGACTGTACAGTCCTTTATGTGAACAAATAGAAAAGAACCTTGCAGGTTAACTTTTGCTGCACACAGCCCTTTAAATCTTGGATAAAAGGACATTTAGGAGTTTGCACTTCAAAGTTATTCATGAAGGGGGAAAAAAATAGAAGGTTTATGCCTTAAATGAAAAAAAAAATTAGTCATTCTGTCATATAAAAGGGAAATTGCTATTTAAGGTCACGTAGTGAAATTAGCTTCAATTAAGCATCTTTAGTAAATGTAGTGGTGACTGCTTATTGTCAGAGCCACTCATCTTGTAATGCCTGACCTGCAGAGTTTATGATTATTAATCTGTGTAAAAAACGCAAAACACCTAAAAGTCAACAGCCAATTACACAGATAATAACCTGTTTAAAAGAGCTTCACCACCATACATCATTATTTGTTTTGTGCTCACAAAAGTGAGCATTTGTTTCACAGCTCCAGAGCTGAGTGATGGTGCTAAGGAAGTATTTCCTCTGCAGCAGGATCTGTGCTGAGCTCCTCTGCCATGGCACTGAGTGTTGGGTGCTGAAGGCAGGGGCAGTGGAAAGAATCAGAAGCTGCTGGAGTGTCTTTGCTCTGTTCCCAAAGCGTGACTGATGGAGGGAAACACAGGTGGAGGACAGCAGGGAGTGCTCAGCCTTTTCCCTTGCTGAGATTTCTATAAATGCTCATCTAAAACTTGCAGGCCAAACTTCTAAAATTGCCTTTCTTTCCCACTGTGTGTATTTCTGTAAGATAGGAAATAAAATATCCCACCTATATAGGGTATAAATGACCACTGTCATGTATTCCTGTGCTCAGCTTGACACAGGGCAAACCCAACACTGTGCTTCCCTTTTGGTGTGTTCTCTGTGTGCAGGTGACCCAGCCATGGAAATATCTCCTCTTCCTCCCCTCAGGGCTGGGATTCAACAGCCACTTGTGCTGTAATTGGAAGTTCTGGCGAAAATAGGGCATGAGTGAGCCTGAAAAATGAGTGTTCCAGCGTTCACATTCATCTGCTGCCCTTACCTCATTGCAGAGTGAAATAGAGCAGCAATCACAGGCACATCTCGATGACATTTATGAATAATTATAATAATTATACTTTGTAAGAGCTTAATTCTGTGAAGTCTCAGATGTGTTGGTAAGACACAAAGTGCTGCCCTTCCGCAGAGGGTGGCAGAGGACAGGGCTCAGCACCCCGTGGGTGTTCATCAGGCTCAGTGTGGGGCAGCACTTTGCCCAGGCTCTGTGCTTTCATCCCAATGCTGCTGTGATTTGATACATTAAAAAAAATTGACTGTAGGGGAAGAAAAAGGGCATTATGCACACCGGCTTTCATTTCACGCAGACAGCAATTGGATTTAGAGTTTGCTAGCGGGTAAAAAAATATTTATGTTGTTCTGCAGCAAACAAACCACCAATTGCAGGGACTGGGAGGGAAGGAGGGTTTGAAATGCTGCTTCATGTCGAAGATTTCATGCTTCTGGGATAAAACACCTTTGTGCTGGGGGAGGTCGTGGCATATTGTGTAATGCTGTTACTAAAGGTCCTTGTCTGGGTACTGTGCCCTTGCTGGGGATGGCACTGCTTTGCCTTGCAGGATTGTCACTTCTGCTGCTCCCGGACATTGAGCAGCTCAGCCTGCCTTGATAACCAGTGGGTCTGCTATGGATGGAGCTCCAGGCTCAGGGGTGCATTCCTGGGGCTGTCACAAGGCCATGGACAACCAGACCTTGATTTTTACCCACTATGAGCATTTTCCTTTCAGCAGGCAGGGGAAGTATTGTTTGGCTTTCATGACTGGGCTGGGGAAAGGGTTCCCAGGGCATAAACTGCTTCTGCTTGGGCAGTTTTAGATACCCCACCCCAAACTCTGGGGAACAAATACGTATTATATGGATCTCACTTTGCTTTCCAACACCAGCTCATCCCCACTGTGGGTCTGGATTCCCTGAAGGATCAAAGCCAAAGATTTCAGCTTGTGAGGGAGCCAAAGGCTGTAGCAACATGTGGCCAGGTGGGAAGCAGAGGTGAGAGATTAAATATGCTGAAGGAAAACAGGGGATTATTTTTCATATTCAAGCAACTGGGAGTTTCAGTATGATGATGTGTTGATAGGCAGCAAGGGACCAGCAAAGCTCAGGTTCTGCTTGTCTGTGAAGATGAACCTGTGAGCCAGCCTTGTGCAGAGCACAGAAGGAGCTCTCTGTGTCTCTTCTCTGGCTTTTGAACTCACAGCATGTCGTGGTGTGGTTTGGTTTTGCTCTGTGTGAACATGTGTCACTTCATTTTAAGGGGAAAGAAAGGTCACGCTGCTCCATTAAAAATTAAACTTCTTTTCAGATGGTGATGAAGCCTTAAGGTGGCAGGTGCTTAGGCTGGGGAATAAAGGAGTGTGAATACCCTGGTTAGTTCTAAACAGCTGAAAGTGCAGTTTCGTGGTCAATATTTTCCTGAGGGGCCATATTTAGCAAGAATGATAATGTTCCTGAGTCACTGACCGAAACCCTCAAGTGTACTTGTTTTGTTTCTGGTGGAATTAAAGGCTTAGGATATCGATAATACTTAGATGTGGAAACTGGTCAATATTTTCTACTGGGAAGTACTGCTGTAGAATATTTGATTTGTTTTTCCCTCTATTAATATATTCTTCCTCTCCAAAAAACTTCATGCAGGAGATAAATATTGCAAAACAGGAGAATTTCAGAAGCGGAAAGCCTAAGGCAGCAGGCAGCCTCAGTGGAGGAGCTGAGATTAGCTGCTGGTTGCTCCCAGCTAATCCAGTTTGCAAATCCCCGGTCGGCACCGCTTTCCTGAGGGAGCTGCTTGTAGCTGTAAACAGCCCCGGGCTCTCCAACCCAAACCCTCTCCACATCCAGGCTCTGGCTGTCCTTGATGTGGCTGCAGAGGGTGCTCTCTGCTCGCCTGGTGCCTGTTCCGTCCTCTTCTGCCTCCCCAAAGTGCCCTTTGGATCTTGTTCCCACCACCAGCAACTGGCTTTCAATTAAATCCAGCTCAGGTCAGCTTTTGACAAGCAGCCTCCCTTGTAACTCGAGGAGGTCACCAGCCAGCAGATTCTTGAAACGCATCTTAAAAAGACAAAGGCTTGGGCTGGGAGCCAAGATCATTTTCTTTCTTTCTTTTTCTTTCTCTGCCTTCCTTCTCTGTAGCAAGTCCTTTGGCAGAGCTGTGGCTCGGCTGGGAGGTCGTGCAGACCAAGAGCATAATGTTAATTAGGTGTTGTACCTGCAGCACTTCCAGCTTGTAAAACGCTGATAGAGACCCAGTTGTCATAATTAATGACCACAGGAATAGCAGAAGGGCTCTCAGACCTTGTGCTGGGGGATTTGAGCCAATTTCTAAGTACTAGAAACCAGGAAAAGACCTGAGTGAAGGCAAGTTGTCCTATGTATTTGCAAAGGGTGTCTTGCATCCACCTGAAGCTGCCAGAACATGATGCTTTGTGGTTCAGGATGTGGGGTAGAGCTGCTCTGATGGTGTTTCTGCATTTACCCCCGTGTCAATAATTATAACTGTTCTTCATTAAGGAGTTGTTTGATGTGCTACAGCACAGATGGGACATGGTTTTAGTTTATAATTGAGTTCTCTGTAGCATCTTTTGTACAGAGCAAACGGAAAGGAATGAAGTGATGCTGTTTGCTTTGAGGCACTAAATGTGAGCAGCCCCATTGCCCTGCTGTCACAGGACATAAACCAGGAATTGCTGATGGGGTGGGACAGGTCCCCTGTGATGAGCAAACCAGCAAGTGTAGCTGCATCAGGTGTAAAGGTAACTCCTTGCTCCAGCCAAGAGTCAGCAGGAGCCACTGTCCCTGCTTGATGGCTGCAGGGTCAGCTCCAGTGGGAAATCAAGGGAGGAACTGGGAGAAGTGTGGGGCTGACCTCCTCTCCACTGGGAAGGGCTGGATTTTGGAGCAAATGCTTGTATCTGTGGAGGAGGGAGTCTTGGAGGGGGGAAGTGTAAGAAGAACACAGGAAAGGAGGGGGAGATGATGTGGCACTGGTGGGAAATTCACAGCCAGCTGGTGGACAGGATACTGGTCTGGTCAGGCATTTGAGGATGAGGCTTATCCTGGGAAATTCCTCTGTTCTTTGTGCTGTGGCAGCTTCATCCTGTTGGTTCAGGAAGGTAAGAGCCTCCAAGTATTATCCTCTGAGGATATTGTGTGGAATGGGAGGCACCCTGTGATGGTTTTGCAGTTAAGGGAATCATCAGAAGCCTCCTGGGGCGGGTGTTGTGTGGGACCTCCACAGCCCCTTCACTCTCCAGTGTGATGGCACAGCCAGCCTTGGAGCAAAGGGGTTACAGGGTCTGTGCTGGGCTTGGATGCAGGAGGTGAGATCCCACCTACCTGCCCTGCTTTGGGGATGTGTCACAGCTGGGAGATGGGAATTAATCCTGTCCCTGTGGCTGCTGGCTGACCACGGACACAGCACCTCTGGGATCTCCTGACCTCTTTTGCAAAGCCCCTGCAGCTGAGTGGGTGGGAATAAACAGCTATAAAGAGCCCGAGGGGAGTGGAGAAGCCTCTTCTCACTGGCTACAGCTGGCAATAAAGTCCTGAGCGTGGCAGCATCTCCTCCCCAAGGCATCGTATTCCACCCACCAGGCAGGACCTGCAGCTGGGGCAGCCCTGGCTGGGGTTTAGCTGAGCACTCAGCACTCATGTCATCCCTGCTGGGCTGGCTTGTAGCAGTTCATTCCTCTGTTGGGCACGTCCAGCTCCTGACCTGCATTTGGTTCCCTCTTATGTGGAGGAGAGGCAATTCCAGCCTCTGTAATTAATGGCTCTGTTCTTCCAGGGTCTTGGGTGAAGCACAGACACAGGAAATTGGACAGGCTAAGTGGTGCCTGTGCTTGAATTCTGGCTGCAAAGGCAGAGCTCAGCCAGCTGAGATGAATTGTGGCTGAGTTGCTGAATTCATTTTTCATCTTTGGGTCTAAAGGCAGACACAACAATAGCTCCTGTGCAGCCTGGGCTGTAACTTACCATAGTCCTCTGGCCGTGGCCTCATTTGTTGCAAATATCCCACGTGCTGATGGACAGCCAAGGCTTGTTGGGCTGTATCCCTGGGGATTATCTGTGCTGGGGTGTTGTAATGGCATTCAGGGACCAGACAGTCCGACACCACTCCCCAGGGAGACAGGGTTACGAGATAAGGGGTTAATTCTCATGGAGCAGCACAACTGCTCTGCTCTGGCACTTGTTTATCCCACAGCTCACCGTGGACATTGGTTCTGAGGTGCTGTCAGGCTCCCAGGCACAGTGATGGTGTGCACTGCATCCATCCTTTTAGAAAAAGGCAATTTATTTCACTTGTAGTGAAGCATAAGATGAACCACGCAGCAGGGAGACTCCTGTTCCTCTACCCCTGTGCTCACTTAGCTCCCTGCTTTCCTCTCTCTCCTTTACTTTCCCTGCTTCTTGTCTGCCTCCCCTTTCGCTGCATCTCATTTCTCCTCACTCCCCCCTTCCCCTGTAGCTCCTGCTTGCTAGGGAGCTGTGGTCACCTCTGTCTCCAAGGTTCAGCAGTGTCATCTCAGGCCACGTCCATGTGTGATACAGGTCAGGCAGTCTAGTGAGCTGAGCTTTGGATTTCTAATCCTGGCTCCTTTGCTGGCCTTAGACAGGTGCCTTAGGGCAGGTCTTGGCTTCCTCACCTGCAGGATGGGATTGTTGCTAAAACAGCCCACATCTGGGGCAGCATGAAGTGTTCTTGGTGGATCAGGTCCAAGGGGAAGCAGGTGAAAATGAATTACTCAGACTTGCTGGCCAGCAACACGTTGCTTCAGTTCGCTCTCCCCTGGGCTGGGAGCCATCCCTGCAGGAACAGCCCTGCTTTGGGCTGTACATGGGCACAATGGGGGCCAGGTAGGGCTTCCAGATGTGACACCTGGCTTTAGGAAGCCCAAATAAGCTGCCTTGCACCCAGGAGGGGAGTGTGTGTCTATGTCCCCTCTGCCTGAAGGACAGCTGGGAGCAGGTGGTGCTGCTGGGAGCACTCAGTTCTTTTTGGAGGCTGTAAGGTAAGCAAGGATCATCCACCTCTTCTGCAGAAGCTGAGCCAAGAGACTGGCCTGCCAGTCAGATCCAGCTCTCCAGTACCTCCCTGCGGGTGTTTAAACCAACCTTTCACCTTACCAGGACAGCTGCCTGTTCCCCAGCCTTGGGAAGAGCTGGGGGCTGTGCCCTGTTGTAAGAGCAACCAAAATGAGTTTGGCCCTGGGGAAAGGCTGTGGTGCTGTGAGGGAAGGAGCAGATCTGCTGGAGTTCCCTGAGGAGGAAGGATGCTGAGTGCTTTCAGACGAGGTGGGTTTAAGCCTGTGCACATGTGAGAGGGAAAGTGCATTTTTCAGGAGTCACTTTTCCTGGCGTTGCAGTTCATCTTGTTAATAAATCTCCTGTAACACCTCCCTGCAGAGCCCCTCAAGGAACTGGCTAAGCAGGAGAAAGTGGAGATCCAAGAAAAGCCTCCTAATCCATTATCAGCAAATGCAATCAGACTCTCCATCTGCTATCACAGGCCCCTGCAGCCCCACAACTGGGAGCCACAGCCGCCCACTGCCTCCTGCACAGATGCTTGGTCACCACGTGCCTTCACTGCCTCTCTCTGGATTCAGCCTGGTGTCATCTCAGATTAGTGGGTTTGTGTTCAGAGTCTGTGTCTGCTCTCGAGAAGAGCCAGGTAAAGCTGACAGGATGAAGCAAGCACACACACCTTGGCTGAAAAGCAAGCACTGAGTGGTTTACAGAGCCACGTTAAATTGAGTGCTGTGTGCTCTGGTATGGAAATAAGAGCCCTGTCATGGCCAGGATTGCTCTGGAGAGTGTCTGCAGGTGGAGGAGAAAGAGAGAAGCTCTTGTGATGAGTATTTATTAATGACATGAGTGGGAGTGCTTTGTTTCCCTCCCCCTCCCTCTGTGTGAATCATGGAATCACAGAATGGTTTGGTTTGGAAAGGACCTTAAAGATCATCTCGTTCCAACCCCCTGCCACAGGCAGGGACACCTTCCTCTAGACCAGGTTGTTCAGGGCCCCATCCAACCTGGCCTTGAACATGTTGACCTCAGACCTGTTCAGAGCTGGAACACTGTCAGTGTCTGGGGAGCCCTGGGATGTGTGGCTCCAGCATGTCAGGTCTGCAGATGGTCCCTAAGGGGACAGTCCTGCCTTGGAAGAACTCACGGCCTAAGCTGAGGACCCTGTTTTGCAGGGAGGGCACAAAGATGTGACCTCACTTCTTGGTGGCACTTGAGATTTGCAGGCAGGGCTGTGCTATGGTCCTACAGGACCACCTTTTCCTACTCTCCTGCTCCTCAGGTTGGTCACCAGAGAATCCCCGAGTGCCTGAGGGTGGAAGGGACCTCTGGATGTCATCTGGTCCAACCCCCTGCTCAAGCAGGACCACCAGGCTGACCAGGTCTATTCCAGTTGGCTTTTGGATATCTCCAAGGGTGAAAACCCACCACCTCCCTCCTCCTCAGGGGATGAGCACACTCCATGAACAGCACAGCTGGCTCAGAGGGCTGACCCATGTTTGTGCCCCAGCTGGTGACCCTCCTTTGCCTTGGTGGCAGTGCTGGAGCAGCAGTGGGATGGTGTGATGGAGACCTGTCAGCACAGCACCAGGTGTGCAGCCACGTGCCCACATCCCAGTCTGTTCCAACCCTGCTGTGTTTTCCCCACCAGCCACACGTTAATGTTTGGGGACCCACTAGCAGTTCCTACTTTTCTTCTTTTCTCCTGTTTCCCTTGAAATACTCATTATCCAGGATAAAAATCTGTCCCAGGTAATTTCAGGATTCAACTGCACAAAAATGAGAAAAAGAGCCAAAGTAACAGCGGGTAAAGAATGGTTTAATTTAGTAACTAATTTTCTATAAAGTAATTATTTCTTTAAAAACCCAGGATTTGCTCAAGGTATCCCAATTACTTTTTTCATTATGAGTACAGAATGAAGTGCTCGTTTAATTAGTAAACATTTGGCATGCCTTTAAATACGTTTTTAATTACATTAAGGGGACACTGTCAAGGTGTCTTTCATCAATTTTAATAGACCTGGATTTCTTTTTTCCCCTCGCAGTCGGATTCAACTCTTTGGGTTTGATTGGCTGCTCTAGACAAAAACTGGAGAAGCCATTTCCATGGAAAAGATTAAAAAGAGAGGCTCATTTGTAGGTTTGGAGCTGAGCTGTGGTGTCCCTGCCTCCTGTTTCTCAACTTGCTGGCAGCAGGGCTTGTAGCCTCCTTTGCAGCTCTCCTGCCCCGAGGGTGACCCTGTGCTACAAACCCAGTGCCAAACCAGCAGCTTTTGCCCCAGAAATCCCCCTGTGTTGCTCCCAAGCCCTCCCTGGTGCAGCAGATTCCTGTCCTACAGCCTTACAGCTCACAGCTGCTCCCAGGAGTAGCTTTCCTAATAAATCACTCCTGCTCTAACTGAGCTTGATGCAAACTCCTGGAGGAAATTTGGTTCTGGGTGAGTCCCCAGGTACCTCCTTGCCTTCGGATCCACAGCGTGCTCCTTCCCTGGGCTGTGGGATGCTGCTGGCAGAGGCCAAACTTGATTAACCTGCCAGTGATGGGGTGCTGCTCGTCCCCTGCCCAGCGAGCTGGACATGCCCGTGGGGTCAGTAGATGATGAATGAGGCTCAGAGCAGCAGCCCAAGCGTGGCAGAGGCTGTTTGTCTGTGTCCCCCCCTTTCTGCCTCGCAGGGGCTGGAGTTTCTGGTCCCTTTTCAGGGAAGATTCTCTAATTGAAATGGATGGACGTTGCTGCAGGCAGAGGCAGCCAGGCTTGAGCAAAAGCTTCCCCGGGGGGTCCCCAAAGGGAAAGAAAACAGCAAAACCCAGAGTGTGGTGGTGTGTGACACAGGGGCCAGTCCGTTCTGCCCCCTCTGAGCCGTGTCTCTGCTCTGCTCCCCAAACCTTTTACAGGCTGAACAAGCAGACTGAGGCACCTCTTGTTTAATTTCTGCTTGCGTTTCAGACATCCTCGCTCTCCTCTGAGGAGAGGGAACTGCAGGGAATGAAAATATCCAGTGTCTTATCTTTAATATCGTTGACTTTCTGCTCTGCTGGGTGCTGGCAGGCTTCCCTGTGGCCACATCCTCCTCCAGTATGCTCTGAGCACCTCTTCTTGGTTTCCTCCAATATTCCCCTTACTCCCATCTTTTCTCCTCCACCCTATCCACCACCTGCCCCTTCCTCCTTCTGCTCTGTTGTCTCCCCACAGTCCTTTGCCTTTCCTGCAGTGACCATCACCCCTTCCCTCTGTGGCTTTGAGTCAAGGCACTGAGTCTTCCTGACCCTAAAACAGATAGAGATGTGGAGCAAGGGGGAGGTGTGGGGGTGGCTCGTGTCCCTCCACAGCCTCGGGGAGCACCAGGAAGGAAGGATCCTGCCTGGCACACCTTGAGCTGTGCAGCAGAGGAGCCATGGTCTTTCATCCAACCCCCTTGCTGGAAGGAATTCCTGCACAGCTTGTCCACCCACCTTCCCTAAAGGGAAGCAATGTCCCTTCCTGCATCCCACCTCTGCTCCAGTTTCCAGGGAGACAGCCACTGGGAAAGCAGTGGAAGTGCTGGAGCTGGCAGGAATGCACAGCCCACCACCAGGTAGTGGGTACCTCAAGCATCCTCTCTGCCCCAGCCTGTATCCCACCCATCAGGGGACAGAGGGACCCCTGGGACCAGCTCCTGCATTCCTGTGGGATAACTTTCTGCGCAGAGGGGATGGTGCTGTGGGAGCTGAGCCTGTCCCAGGTCCCTCCCTGGGGCCATTGACCCTCTTTAAAGGCTTTGCGAGATGAAGGCTGGGCAGTGCTGTGAGGTGCTGGGTGCAGGAGCAGGGTCATGGTGGGAGTCAGTGTCCCCTGGAGGTACTGGGGGGATGGATGCTGAAATGGAGGAGCACAACCCAGCCTTGGGAACGTTGCTGCCCTGATGCAGCTCCACACCCTGTCCCCAGTGCCATGGAGAGCTGAGGCCCCCGAGGTGTAACTTGCCCTCCAGCTTCCCACACCCACCACCGATGGAGATTTCTGGAAGGGAGTGAATTGTGAATAACCACGATCACAGCTTTGCAAGACTTCCATAAAATATGAATGCACGAGAGTATCTGCATAAATTATTCAAGACACTCAGCACGGGGGATATTTCCCCGGCAATTTCATGTGGGCTCCTGGAGCTTGATTGTCCCACCCGCGGGGTGTGTGCAACCCCCCCCGGCAGCAGAAAGGGAAGGTCCTGAGCACCCCAGGTCTCCCAGCTCCTCCCCTCGCTCTCCTCAGATTGCCCACTGCTCTCCCTCCTGCCTCGACGTGCTTTCCCCCAGCTCCCAGCGCTATTAACACCTCTAATTAGAGCTGCTTATTGATGTACTGCTGTTTATCTAAGTGCAGCTGATCAAGGCAGGGAAGCCTCCGAGCCGAAGTGAAATCGCACCTCCCTGCAGCCTGCACGCCCAGCACGGCGCTTCCCGGGTCTGAGGGAACAAGGAGAAAAGCATCCAGATAGGAAAAAACCGTGCAGAACAAGCGTGTGCTGCCTGCCAGGTCTCTGTGCAAGGGACTCCAGGTGCTGGCGTTTTCCTCTCTGGTCCTCACGTGAATGTGCTGTGTGCACAGCACCCCTCGGGAGAAGGGTGTCCCTTGTGTTCTCTGGTCAGTGTTGCCTTATCAGGAATGCCTTGTGTCAGGAAAACCCCAATGGAACAGTGGGTGATCCAAGGAGGAGACGTTTTCTTCTTCTGGAACACCCTCCCAGTGGGGTCACCCAGAGAGTGGACTCAGCATCTGTGGAGGGAGGGAGGGATAAGTGGGTGGGTGGGTTTGTGCTTGCTGCAGGACACCCACAAGCACAGGGAGTGTGTGGGTTCGAGCACTGGGGCAGGACCCAAACCCCTGAAATCAGCTGGACACAAGGTTTTACCCCCAAAACTGGGGTGCTGGGGGCCATGATCCTGCTCTCTCCTCCCAGTGCAGGTACTTGGAGGGGCCTGTGTGTTTGAATTCCATAATGCCACCCCCTCTTTGAAAGCAATTCCTTCTGCCAAGGATGTTGCTGCTACTGGTGTAAGGAGAAAAAGGAAGGATTAACACAGCACTGTGAAAACACATGCTTGGGCTCTGCCTCCTGCCAGCGGCTGGGCAAGAGGCTGTGCAGTGACCTGTGTGTGCTGAGGGGGCTGTCCTGATCTCTTCACCTTGTTTTGAACCCAGCAGCTCCTCCTGGACCACAGGAACTGACACTTGGCTGCAGGACCAAGCACCTGGGGGCTGAAGGAGTCAGGATGTTGGCTCTGCCTAAGCCCCCTGGCACCTCCAACCATCAGAGGTTCCATCCCAGGGACAAGGTAGAGAGGGTGATGTGCTCCAGAAGTGTTTCCCTTCCCCCTTGCCATTGGGTTTTATTAATTCCTCACTTGGTGAAGTCTCTATTAATAATGGCTCTAGGATATGGCTGGGAAGCTGGGTAATGAGATTCTCTACCTGCTGTTCCTGGGCTGCTGTGATTGTGTTTGGAGGACAAAATTCTAGGTGGATTAATTAAAATGGAAAACAAAAGGAAAGAAAAAAAAGAGAGTTGTTTGAATTATTTACTAGTTTCCAGGAGACAAAGCAGTAATTGCAAGTGTCTTATTGCAGGTGTTCGGAGGGGGGATGCTCCCTCCTCCAGGCAAGGAGCAAAGTCTGGTTATTTACTGGTGTTGGAAGAGATTTATCAATCCTCAGGAAGGCCAAGTGCAGCTCTGATTGCTCCTCAGTTTGCTAATTCTGATTTTCTCCTCTTCACTTTGGAAACTCAGAAGAGAAGGGCTCCAAGACAGCTTTGATGTGGGTAAATGTGGGAACAAGCTCTGCCAGCAGTGTGCTCTTCCCTCCTGAGTAAGGAAATGGAGAGATAAAAACATAAACCCTTCTGCCCTGAGGAACTGCCTGTTCTTGTTTGACTTTCCATCCCTGCCAGGGCCCCTCTGGATCACACGAATGCCTTGTGGTGTCACTTCTTGGATGCTTATCATTCCAGGGGGATGCTGAGCCTGAGGCAAGGGCAGGACAGGGACAAGTGCCCTCTGAGGCTGGCTGAGGTCTCGTCCTTAATGGACACATTTGTCCCTAATCCACGGCTGGATCTGACCCCAGGGAAACCCCCCATGTGCTGTGTCACAGCTGTCCCACCTTTTGGGACCCTGTGGTCCAGCCATGCTCTGGGAAGAAGGGTTGGTATAAAATCAGCTGTTAAAAATCCTGTCTTCCTTCACAGACCCTCTTAGCTGATGGATCAGCAGCATTTTAGGGAATTGCTCCGTGCTTTTACTGTTCTTTTACTCAAGTGCTTCTACCCTTGATTGCCTCCGTCTGTCTCCTTTCATCCAAGGGCCTTGGGAGTCACCTAATTGATTTCAAAGGGAACAGGACTTACTTAAAATTGAGTTTTGCATTCCTCTCTTTCTCTGTGACAGAGCACCTGGTGGCTCCATCCCCACCTCCTGCAGCAGTTCACCTTCACTGGCTTGTCTGTGGGAGAAGAACAATAGAAAAAAAAGAAAAATGAAGGAAAAAGGTACAAAAAATTCTGTTCAGCATTATAGGGTGTGATCAATATTCCTTTGTCTCCATACTCAAATCCTATTCAGATCCTGCTGAGGAGAAACAAGCGGAGCTGTCTCATTGGAGATGGGAAATTAATCTCCAAAACCAGTAAAGATTTAGGGCAGCGTAATTGCTTTAAGGTTTGCTACTTAAGACTATTCAGACTTCAAATTTTTAACCCAAGGACCTCAATCCTTGGCAATGGAGACGATGTGAGATGAGGAGCAGTGACACCTTGTCATCCTGGGGATAACCCGTGGTGACAGGGTGTGCCCTGGGATGGGGACCCTCAGGGTCCCTCACGGCCCAGTGGTGGTGGGGGATGTGAGAGAGCTGGATGCTGCCTGTCCCCAGGGGCATCAGCAGCGAGTAGAGCAGGTGAAAAAGGGTAGGATGGGACGAGTAGGTGCTCTCCAGGAGATGGGGACGGGCCCTAATGTTGGCAAACACCTTTGCAAAACCCCTTTCCCTTCCCTGCTGGATGGAGGTCAGAATTAAATCCCAATCTTTTCCACTGTTGTGGTTTTACAGTGTTTATATGGGAAGGGAGCACATTAGTGGTGAGGTAGATCATTATGTGCTTATATTATCAGCAGTAAAGCAAAGTTGCTTTGAATTCCTAATTCCACCATTGTCTGACACATTGCTTTGTGAGTTTCCTATTCATCTGTATTTTTTTTTCCCTGGGTCTCCACTAATAGAAATTGCTTTGTTGTTAAACTCAATTTCACTCTTGACTGGATTGAAATATGCTTATTTCCCTTCTAAAATAATAATAATAAAAATCTAAAATTATTTCCACTCATTGTATGTGAAAAGCAAACATTTTTCTTCATCTGGCCTCTCAGGTCTGAATGTCTGAGGGTTTCAGAGGTTTATTTTTTAACAGTCTAATTGCATGATCTCAACCCATAGCTGGGAGGGTTTCCATTTGTTGTTTCATGAATTTGGATAAGTCAGGACAATATATGATTTCCTGGGTGATTTCTGAAGTCTTTTGGCGGAGGTGGGGCTGCAAAATGAGCCTACAGAGCCCTGGCTGCCAGCTGGTCTGTGCCACCTCTCAGTTATGATGAGGTGGGCTCTGTACCCTCCCTGGCTCCTTCCCTGGGGAAGCCAAGGTGAGAGGAATGGGAGCTGCCATGGGGCATCCCAGCATTGCATTCCCTCAGCCAAGGCAGCGCTGGTGGAGAGCTGGAGCTTTGCTAGACAAGGACCAGGAGAAGGAGTAGGATGGGTTTGTGGAGCGTGAGATGAAGATGTGTGGCTCCCCTCTGCCTGGGGTACGTCAGAGTTTGGGGGGAGCTGAGAGAAATTCTCTCCCCTCTGATGGGATGCAAGGGATGGGGTGGGGAACACACAGACCCTCAGCTCCCCTTGGGCTGTGGCTGCTGGCTCAGGGACACCCTGCACGTGGGGCTGAGGCAGCAAACTCCTTACAGACCCCACCAGGAAGGGCTGTGAGCGCCGTGCAACAGAGGCGACTCTCCTGCAGTAATTAAAAGGCTGGGGAGTTCTTGCTCTTCTGACCCCTGACATGATTTTCTTTAATTACAGCTGAAGCTTGACATGTCTTCTCCCTCTTAATTTGGCTAATGGTGGTGCAAGCCTTCCTCCAGCATCCCACTGCTGACTGTGGTGACTCCCAGCTCTGGTGCTTCCCAGGGGTCATAAATGTCCTGCCAGGCTCACTTTGGGATGCTCATATGAGCCCTGTGCCCCGTGTGCATGTGGGAGCCTGTCAGGGGGGTTATAACCTCTCCCTTCTTCCCAGTCCTGTGGTGCAGCACTTTTCATCTTGAGCTCAAACACGTCTCCACACCGTGCACGGTGATGCCACCAGGTCAGTGAGCTTGTTCAGCTGAGGGACACGGGGGATATAAAACCCATCCAGTGGGGTGGATGGGGGAGCACCTGGACACTCCCGGTCTGGGGAGGCAGCACTTGCTGCAGGAGCTCAGGATAACGTGCTAACAAGCCTGGGAAGCTCCTCCAGCCAGATTTTCTTGCCCTTTCAATGCTAATTCAATGGCTGAGCAACGGAGTGTCCTCCTGGGACTGCGCCAGGCTGGGAACTGCTGCTCAGCTGAGTGTGACAGCGAGGCAGAGAGGGAGGTAAACCTGAACTGGCAGCTCTGAGAAGTCTGCCCGGCAAAGGGACAGATCCAGCCCTTGGAGCTGACTCCTTCCCTGATTTTTTTCCCGCTGCCCTTCCCTGTGGGGGCTCGCTGGGGGCTTAGCCTCAAATAACCTCACCCAGAGGGAGGAAGGATGCTCTCTTCCCTTCGGGAGGAATGGCTCAGCATCTCCCACCCTGCCCTTTACCCCAGGCTTGGTCCCTTCTTTGTTCCCTCTTCCCTGCCTGGATTGAGCTGGGCAGAGCTGCCCACGGAGGGAGCTGTTATCCCCGAGGGGGTCAGGAGTTCCCCCCCTTAATGCACTGCAGCAATACAAGTGCATCTCCATTCTCTGCTGCACAGATCTTCCTCTCTCTTTAATTTTTAATTGCTGCTCTTGTTTCCTCTGAGCATCTCCCTTTGCAGCAGGGCAGCCAGGAGCCCTTTCTGACTGATAAAGCTGGTTCAGGCTCTCCTTTCACCTTTTGTGTTTTCTTCTTGGTGAAGCCAGGGTGGTCAGTGGGTTTAATTAACACGGTAAGAAAAATGCATTAGTTTCTTTAACCAAGAAGAGAAAGGGAAATTCAGCTTCCTCGCTGCTCTCAAAACACATCATCCCATTGGGAGCTGAGGAGTGATCTTCACCTCGATTATTTTCCGTTGCTCTAAGTGAATTAGCAGCTAATGGAAGTGAAGGATTCACAGTGCTGACAGGCTTGCAAGGGCAAGAGCTTCCCAATTCCCCATGAGAGGCTGTGCTGACACAGCCCTGTGCTGACAGGAGCTGTAGAGTCCCATGTTTGACACCTGACCTGGCTGTGCACCTCCTGCAGGTACCTGAGCACTGGAACTGTGTGTCCTGTGCTGTGCTGCAGCACCATGGGCTGCAGCATCTGTGGTGATCCGAGGGCTGGAACACTCCTCCTGCTCCCCAAGTGCCACGGACAATCTGGTGAGCTCAGAGAATCCTGCCTGGCTTCTGAGGGCTGCAACCAGCCTCTAACCCTGTACCCGGGGGATGCTGCTGGCTCTGACCTTCAGGCAGTGCAGAAGTGCTGTACATCACCACTGGCCTCCCAGCTGCTGTCCCAGGGAAGGAGGGGGCAGAGATCTGTTCTGCTTGGGGTTACCTTGCACCCTGCTGACACCTCAGCCATGCAGACAGCCCTGGGGACTAGGGAACAGCCCCAGGGACCAGAAAACAGCCCCAGGGACCAGAGAATTGCCCTGGGGATCCTCACAGTGGGTAAAACACTCCTCAGTGTAGTGCCAAGTGCCCTCTCACCACTGTCTTTTAGCATCTTCTGGAGGCTGCAGTCGCAGGGACTCTCAGCCCATGGATGAGTCTTCACTACCTGCTGGTTCAGTGCTCTGGCAGCAGCAAGGCCATTTGTCTGCTTGCTGCTGGAGATGTCCCATCAGCCACAGTCCCCCTGGTTTCTCTTGGTCCCTTTCTGCAGTCTTGGAGAGCTCCTGATTATCCCGTGCATAGGGGTGCAAAGGTGGCTTCAGGACACTGCCACCCCCTCCCTGCCCTTTGCTCGGTGCTCTCTCCAAACACCAACCTATGAGCAAATTTAGGGCTGGTTTTGCTGCCCCTGGGAACAGGCAGAAAGCAGGGGTGGAGCAGGGCTGCCTGTACCAGCCCTCCAGTGCCTGTGGGAGCCCCCAGCACAGCCAAAAGTGGTTGGTGATGCTCAGCAGTGAGGGAGGTCAGTACCAGGCTTGGAGCTTTTCTGCCTCGTTGCTACAGAGATGGGCAGAGGCGTGAATGCAGTAATTGAGGGACAGCCAGTGACGGAGAGAAGTTGCTCTATATCAATAAAGAGCTCCTTGTCCCCAGCGATGTCGCTCGAGGGGCACGGAGAAGTTGTGGTGACTAAGTGATCTTATGCCCAGAGCATTTGGGCATTGCAGCTCCTGCAATCAAATTATATCTCTTATCTCAAGGGCAAGATTGTGTGCGAGGAGAACTTAAGGAAGTGGCTTGTTGTAGCACATTACAGTTGGTGGTTTGCTGTGATTCTCCCCCTCCGGGATCATTATTTTTCCGTGAAGACCAAGTACCTTGAGGCTTGAGAGGAGGCTCCAAGAAGAAACTTGGGCAGATCCATCCCCCAGGCTTTGGAAAGCACTGAAGAAGGGTCCCAGGCTGGAGTGGGGAGTCTCTGGAAGGTCCTGGGGTGACTTTGGAGCCCTGGTACATTGGCATCGCTCACCAAAAGCCAACATAAATCCTGTCAGTGTGGTTTGTCTGGAGGTGCCCACAGCTGAGCAGTGATGAGTATCTGTCTGTGCCCTTTGCCGGACTATGATATTTTAAGCTGTATTTCTGATGGGTTACAGCCCACCCTGTATTCATAACCTCTTTTCTCCAGCTGTGGTGATCTAAACCTTCGTGTTCTGCCCAGCGATGTCTCCTTAGGGAGCTTTGGGACTCATGGTAACACGGCTACTCAAGATCAGTTGAAAATTTCCCCAGGTCTTCTGCTGGGCCAGTGGTGCAGGATGAGTCCTGGCTGCCAGTGGGTGCTCTGGTGTCAGAGCTGGAACTCTGGCCTGCCCCAGTTACAGGCAGTGTTGTGGAGTGGCTGCCTGGAGCCCGCACTGGAGATGCTCCAGGTCTACCTCTGGCTGGGCAGGGGCTCTAACTGGTGGAACACTGGTTTCTTTTGTACCAGCTGGCTGCTGAGCTGGTTCTCTCCATTCCCTGCTGCTGCTGAATTTGGAATAACAAACATGCGTGTGTGTGTGTTGTGTGTGTGTGTTGTGTGTGTGTATGTGCGTGTAGTATAACTTCAGCATATTGATTTTTGGGGCCATTGCTTCTCAGCTGCTGAAAAAGATAATTCACTGCTTTATTACCAGCCTTGGATTTCAGATTTATCCCTCTAAACAGACAGTGAGCTGGTAGTTAATTAAGCTTTTGTTTCAGGCAGCAGCACAGGGAAAGGACTGTCTGCTGCAGTGCTTCTCCTCAGGGACGAGGGCCCTGGGGGTGCGGTAAATGCCACATTCCCGTCCATGGGTGATGGATCCTGCATGGATGATTCTGGCAGGAGTCGGGAGCAGCAGAGGTAACTCTGCCTGGCTCCCTGGCCAGCATTGCAAGTGCCATTGCTCCCTGCTGGCCCCAGCACTCTGCCAGGATGTGCCTGGAGGTTGCCAAGAGCATATTTCTGTATTTTACTTTTTTTTTTTAATGTTATGTTGTGTTATTTTATTTGATATTGTTTCCTGGCTGATGCTGCAGGAGGCACCTGGAGGAAGCCAAGGTAGCTGACATGCTTTCTGCTGTCCAAGAAACAGCCCTCAGGGGGCCATTTCCAGCCCAGGATCAGCCCTAGAGGGAGGAATGGGGAGACACCATTTCCTCCATGGTCCCTTCTCCCCCTCAATATCACTCACCCCTAAATCTTAAAAAATCTGTGTGTAGTACTTGCCATAGCCCAGCCTTTTCCTGCAATTGGCCTTGGGGAAGAGCTGCTGCTTGGCACAATCCAGAACCTGTGGGATGCACAGAAGGACCTTGGCATTATCCTTAAGGAGGTGAGTGGGGGGATCTCACCCCACAGAATTCATCCTGTGCTGGAACTCTGGTAGCCCCCTGCTCTGCATTCTCTGGGATGGGATGATATCTTTTCCTCCCAGCCTCTTGGGAAGGTGGAGCTGGCTCCTGGCACACTGGAGGAAGCGATTTGGCTGCTCCATTGACCACTCCATGCAGTGTGTTTATGTGCATTTGGAAGGTTTCCAGCCCCATTGAGCTGAGCTGATCTCAGAATGAAGGGCTCTGCCTCCTGCTGCCAGCTGGAGCTGGGCTCTTGAGGGCAGCAAGTAAGGAAACACCAGGTTTTAGGTGATTTACAGCTCAGATGGGAACTAACAGTGTCCTGTCAGAGCAGCAGGAGCTGGAAAGCAGGGAAGCAGTCAAGAGCAAGGAGAGCAGGGGTGGAAGGATACCCACAGCCCTTCATCAGCCTGCTGCTCCTCTCCTTGCCCAATGACCAGGTGAAGAAAACCAGGTGGTTTTTGCAGAGAAGGCCAGATGCTCCCAACTGCACCTAAATTGGCAAGGACTGAGCACACCAGCCGGATCTGTCCATGCAGTGGTCGCATCCATTAGGTCCACACAGGATGGGCTTCAGAGAAGGATGTCCTTGCCTAGATGTTGGGCTGCCTGTATTGAAGCTCAGGGAGAGCTGACCTGAGGGTTTGGATTTGGCTGGCTGCTGTTCCTGAGCCACACTTCCTGCCAGTCCTCAGCCTGTCTGCCTCAGCCCACTATTATCCTGCTCAGACCCAGTGTGGCAATGACTCCTTCCCTGTGGGGGAACACAAAAATCCTTCTGTATTTGTGAAGCCCTAAAGAATACAGTTTTGCTTCTCACTTCTGCTTGAAAAAAATTTGCTGTTTCATGGGGAGAAAGTGCTGTTTCGTGGTAGATTTCCAGCTGTGGCTGATGATGTTGAAGCATACGCTCCCCGGAGCCCTGATGACCGAAGCCCCCCTGGTTTCCATCAGGGAGAAGGAAGCAGTGTGAGTGTCTGGGATCCCTATGGAAATCAGAGCATGATGGCAGCATTTCCTCTTCGTCAGCCTCATGGGAAAACACTGGGATTGTGCACAAGCAAGGGAGACCATGGTTAGTTTACATGGAGGGGATTGTTGGAGATGGGAGGGTGTTGAAACTGCTCAGCACTTGGGGGGTAGATTGCTGAGCCATTCCAGGCAGGTGGGGCTGGAGGAATGTTTCCTGCCCTGGAAAGAATGGATGGAGAAGTGCTGGGAAAGACCATGGGAGGAGAGTGTCCGCAATAGGGAAGGCAAAGGGGCAGCTTTCCCTCAGTGTCAGCCTGTGCTTTGTGGTGGTGGGCAGAGAGGGACAGCCAGCCATGGGGTCAGCATGGCATGAGGGGGCCCTGTTGGCACCACAGCCCCTCCCAGACCACAGCCTTCCCCCCTGTCCTGTCCTGGAGTGTGGCCAGATGAGCACACCAGGAACTGTGTCCTCCTCCCAGCTTTCTGCAATCCTGTGCTCCCCCCAGGGTGCTGCATCCCCTCCCTCACCCCTGGTGAGGGGGATGTCTCTATAGCTCTGGGCACATTCGGCTCCTTTAAGTCCCAAGCTTTGGGAGATTTTTTGTGCCTGTCACCTTTCACAGGAGAGCTGGGAACACCTCTGCTGAGCTCAGCAGCTGCTCCTCCCGCCTCAGCTCTCACGGCCCCTTTGTCTTTCCCAAGGACACCACCCTGGTCCTTTTGGCAGCAGCCAGGAGTGTCTGGGGACTTTGGGAAGCCACATCATGGACTGTGACTGTTGCCCCCCGGAAAGAAAAAGAGGGTGATGGGGCTGCAAAGCCGCAGGCTGATGCTGTCAGAGCCAGAGTCCAGACCACATATTCCTAAGAAAAGCGGTTTGCCCTGCTCTTAAAGCCTACAAAAGCAAACAGGACCCGCGGGAGTGGCATTTCTGGGTTGACTCCCCTACCCCGTTTTGCCAAAAAGGGCCATCCCCACCTCCCGAGGTCCCCACGCCGGGGGTCAGCCGCACCGGGATGCGGCCGCGCTCCCCGCCGAAAACCGGCCATCCTCCCCCCAAAACGCCATCCCCTCTCCTCGGGGGGCTGCCGCACCCCCTCCCCGGGCACCCCCCCGGCCCGGGCACCCCCTCCGCGGGGCCGGGTTGCCGCTAGATGGCACGCGGCGCCCGGCGGAGGCTCCGCGGGGCGGTGCGGGGCGGAGCGGAGCCGCTGCGCGGGGCTGCGCGGAGCGGAGCGGCCCGGCCATGGGCTCGGCCGGCCCCGGGCAGGGGCAGGGGTAGGGGTAGGGGTAGGGGTAGGGCGGGGAGGTGCCCCCCACCCGCACCCCGCCATGCGCCCCCGCGGAGCCCCGCGCTCCGCCCGCTGAGCCCCTCGGAGCGTGTCGGGGGGGTGCGGGGGCCGCCCTCCGCTCCCCGCAACTTTGAACGATGATCACAGTCAACGCGGATGGGAAGATAATGGTCAGAAGATGCCTCGTCACCTTGAGACCCTTTAGGTAAAGTTGGTGTGTTTCCTTCTCTCCCTCGCTCCCGCCTCGCCCGGCTTCCTGCGGGTGGGAAGCGGGTGGCGGAGCGTGGGGGGCTGCGGCTGGACGGGGGGTGTTTGGGTGGGTTGGGCGCAGAGGAGGATGTCAGAGATCCAGGCGGGTTTGCCCGCGGGTCAGCCTGCGGGTCCTGCAGCTCTCGCAGGCTGGCGGCCCCCGGTTCACCCCTCCCGCCGGTGTCTTTGGGGTTATCACCAGGCTGTTCGCCGCTGCCTTCTTTGATACCGTCCTCAGAGATGTTGGCGCTCGGGGGGGTTCGGTTCCTCTGATTTAAACCTGCTGGTGCCGATGAGGACTTTGAAAGCCACCCTGAACGGGCAGCGGGGCTGGGGTCGATATCCAGACCTGAAACCCTCCGGCTCCAGCACACCCGTACCGACCCATTGCTTTTTTCCCCTTGGTGTAACTCCTCGTGTTTGCCGTCATGCATTCGCTTCCCCTCTCCAGTCCTTGCTCTCCAGCTTTCTTGCTTCACTGTAGGTGCTCTTGGGTTACTCCCAGGTTGGAGACACATGGGAGACGGTGGTAGTTGTTTGGTTTTTCTGTGGGGAGAGGCACCAAAAACCCACAGAGGGGCTGGTGCCGTGGGACGAAGCTCAAGGTGGGGTCAGCCCAGCCCATCGGTTGCCGGCGCTCCCCGCTGTGTTTGAAGGTCTGGGATCACCGGAGGGATCTGGTCGCTGCCTTTTTCTTTAGCCCAGGCTACTGCCCGGAGCTGGCAGGGAGGACAGGCTGTGCCTCTCTCTTGCTCTCTGGAGGTGCTGACTGCCTCTCCCCGGGAGCTGCCTGGCTCTGCAGTGCTTGCCTGGAGGGATTCCTGCTGCTGGATCCCGCAGCAGTGCCCTGGGACTGGGGAACTTGGGCAAGGGGATGTCAGAAAGTGATGGCAGAGGCATGAGGGTCCCCACGGCTCAGGTTTGCTCTGAGTGTGGAGTGGGGAGGGATTGTGAGAGAGATGGGAAGGACACGCGTGCCCAGGGCTCTTCACTTGGCTATTTGCTTTCTTAACTGGGTTTGAAGTCCATAATGAAGAAGTGACTGGCCCTAAGCATCCCTGTCCCCTGGACATCACCCCTGGAGCAGGGGAACCCATCTTCAGCAGAGACCTGGAATCAGGATGGGGGAGCACAGGGAGCATGTCGCAGGGTGATCAGAAGGTCCCATTGGAGATGAGGATGTGTGTGGATGAGGGCTCTGTGGTGGCTGGAGGGTCCCTGGTGTCCGTAGCAGTGTGGAGGACCTGCACCATCCTGTCTGTGGGCCCTGGGCCAGCTTCTACTCTCAAACCAGTACAGACCAGTATCGGTTCCATGGGAACCAGCAGGGTTGCCTTTGTTAACAATCAGGCTTTCCCTGTGTAAGAGGAGAAATTCTCAGGACCATCTCTTAGCTGTCCCACAATGTCCAGGACCTCTGCACCTCCTCCACGCTGCTGTCATGCTGAGTGTGACCCCCCCATGCCACAGTCCTGTGTCACCTTGCTCCCAGCCCAGCGTGGGTAAGTGTTGGCACTGCCCCGCTCCAGCAGTAACCTGGCACAAGTCAGCACCCCCTGCCCTAAAATCAGCACCCACATTCTCAGCCGATGTGGATCACCTACAGGAGTGGGAGTAGATTGTGACAATCAGGATGTGAATCGGTTCCTTGTTGCAGGCTGGGCAAAGCCTCGCTGCTCCAGGGAATCCCGGGGTGCGATCCACCTGTGGACTCCTGGCAGCCCTGCTGTCGTCAAACAGCGAACAGGAAACCTGATCCTTTGCACCAAAACATTTCATTAACCACCCTCCAGACATGCTTAGCAAAGCAGTGCAAAGCCCTGAGCTGCTAGAGCTCCTGCAGCAAAGGGGAAGAGAGAGCACATCTCTCCGTGCGTGTTTCGTGGTGCCAGATTTAGTAATGAATGCACTGTGGAGCACTGGTCCAGCTCGCCCAGCTCTTGGTTTTGTAGAACTTGGGGAGTTTAGGCAAGTTTGCCAGCTGGAAACAAAAGCTGGGCTTTCCATGTGATATAACATTGGTCAGTAAGAGAGTTCACTCTGGTCCCCTTTGTAGAAGACGATGCCCATGGCTGAGCGTCAGTTCAGCAGTGCAGTGACGGTGTTGGGCTCTGAGCAAAAAAGGTTTGCAGGAGAAGGATCATCTTTTATTAACTTGACTGCTGCTGCTTGTAGGAATGGTGGCTCAGCCTCTGGGCTTAAGAGACTTGGGTGTTGAAAACTTGTTTAATAAAAGATGTTACCTGTTCTCAGTAGCCCTTTTTTTCCCCTGTGCATCTGTGTAATATTCTTCCTGTGGGTCCCAGCAGGGTGATGCAGCACTGTGGACACAGTCCCAGTGTCACAGCCCCATCCTGCTGGATTCTGCTGGCCTTCCTCCCTCCACTGCCTCCCAACTCAGCACTCAGACCCTCCTGGTCACATCCAGCTTTCAGTTCCATGGGCCAGAATCTACCACGACTGGGCATCACTTCCAATTTTCACTAAAGGCTCAGGGAATTTGGCTTCCTTCTCTTTTGGCACCAAGCCAGAGCCCAGAACTGTGAACATTTCAGTTTGGGGAGGATGTGGAGAGGGACTTGGCACCAGAACTGTGCCTGGGAGATGAATTAAACGTGACGTGGGATGACAGGCAAAGCCAGCATGCAGGATAGATGTTACTTGTTCATTGGAGCTCCATAGTCTTCAGGGAGTCAGACTTGATTTTGGGGCAGAGGACCCAGTATTTTTGGACAATTTGGAATATCTGGGGACTGGTATGTTTTACCTGCTTCATGGTATTTGTTTTCTGCATATAGAGACTGCTCAGATAAGGCTCGGCCAAGCATTTTTAGTCATCTGGAGAAGATCAACAGAAGTAAAAGAGATGGGGTCCTGAGGCTGAGAGCCCATCTCTGCACCCTCCCTGCTCCCTGGAGTGCTGCTGCTGGGCTCGATCCACTTCTCTCCCAAACACAGCAATTCCAGTTAGGCTCTTATCCCTCTTTTTTTCTTTTCTAGGGAGAAAGCATCTTGCATTTCCCCTACTCTCTGTGTAATCCAGTCAAAATGAAAAAGGTTTTGTTTCCTAGTGAGACAGTAGAGCACCTTTATACCTTTTTCCTCCCTTCCCCTTTTTGTTTTCTGCCTCTTTTGCTTCCCTTCCCCTCTTTCTTTCTGCTTGGTGTTTAACCATCACTCCTTGCCAGAGTATAATTACGAAGATTAAAAAGCGTAAACAAGGTCTTGCATAATGATGAAGATATTGTCAGTAGGAGGGGTGAGAGCAAAGAACAAGATCAGATCAGAGCACTTAGTCAGGTGATGCTATGTTAAAATGTCCCTTGGGGGAGGGGGCAGCTGGCAGCAGGACGGGGCCTTGGGTGGGTTTTGTGCCATGATGTGCTCCCAGGGAGGACCCTGGGTCACAGGGCATTGCTGGGCTTTGACCTCCTTCAGCTTGCTGCTTCTCCACTGTGCTGTTGTCCTGTCCTGCCAGGGAAGTGCCATGGCAGACAGTGGCCCCCCTCTGCTTCTCTAAGGACAAATTCAACCCTCCAAAGCCAAGCTGGGTGCTGCAAACCCCTCCACTGTGTTCCTGAGAGCCTTTTCCAGACCCAGCACTGTGCTATGTGGCTGAGAACAGGGTGTGATAACGGGGATGCACTAATGTCCCCAGATCACCCCCTCTCCAAGCTATTTATGGGACACCACGTTGCTTTGCAGCATCAGGGATGCTCTGCTGCCTCCACAATCACCTCCGTGCTGGAGCTGGACCACGGCTCTCTGGAAACCCTGCTCTGAGGTCTGCTTTGGGATCGGGACTGGGGTCCATGGGCATCTCTGTGTGCAGATGCTGCAGCTCGATGGTTTATCAGCATCAGCTGGGGAGGGGATGGCTGTGCTCCACTAGTTACTGCTTGTAGGGCACTCCAGCCATGCCTGTAGCCAGGCCTGTAGGGATGGGAATCAGGATTAGCAGAGACTTAGGTAGCTTGTTTAAACTGCTTTCCACCCTTCCAGGGCAGGCTCATTCAGAAATGAAAGGGACCTGAGCTGCTTCACTCCTTGAGTGTCTGCACAGGGGTGTCAGGCAGTTTTAGTGATGCCCTTGAGCATCCCCTCTCCCAGGTGGGTCAGATCTCCTGGCCTGGCTGTCAGGGAGTGTTTGTGCTGGTGCTGAGTGTGCTGCTGTCAGAGCTTGTTAATGCTGACGAGCCCAGGGTGTTGCTTTTTCTCCTGGTTAGGTGAGAGGTGAGAAGGGGGTGTGGAGCTGCACAGTGCTGCTCCCCCAGAGCCGTGGCCAGGTGCCCCTGATCTGCTGGGGATGGGGCAGGGCTGGTCCATGGGAGCAGGGGGATGGACCAGGGTTAGATGCCTGTCTGCTGTGAGCAAGGCTGATCCTGCTCAGAGCAGGCAGAGGAAACCCTTTGTTCTTGCACTGCAACTTGCAACTGTGTGTGTTGTCTGTGCAACAGCAGCGTCGGAGCTGGTGGGATGGAGGTGGGGAGCTCATGGGGTCCTGTGGGGGTGCCATGTCCTGCCCAGGAGTCTTTCCAGGCAAGGAAAGCCTGGCAATGCTGTGCTGGGACAGTAGGGAGCTGCCCTGGGAGCTCCTCCAGTAGATCTCCCTGAGGAAGCCCAGTCCTTCTTGAGCTGCTTGACCCTGTACTTCAGCTCTTCACAACATCTCCTGTCGCTAACAAGGGCTTTGAAGAAGGTCACTTTATTTGCCAGCCCTTTTCAGCGGCAGATAATTGCCATGCTGGTGCGTTGTAGCTCAGAGTTGGTGGCTGGTTCCTAATCCTCTGCCTTTTAACTATGTAGTAATGCTTAGATGGGGGGCTCCTTTGCAAGCCTTTCTCTGGAAAAGCCTGGTTTGGATGTTGAGTGGCTGTGCTGTGGGTCTGTGTGCACAGCTCCCGAGCCCTGTGGATAATGCTGCGAGCTTGTAAAGGAGAGTTGCTGGTTCCTGTCCTCCGTGGTTTGCTTCCCTTTGGCTCAGGGATGCTGGGAGGAAGCAATGCCAGTAACCACCCCTAAGGTCTTCCTCAGCTCCCTGTTCCACATATCATTTATTTATCAGATGACAAACCTGTTGTTTCACAAGGTTGCCTGGCAGATGTCTTTTTTCCTTCACCTTCTTAAAATTTCCCCTGGGTTTGGTGGGATCCCTGGTACACCATGGCTCTGGAGGCTGTTGTACATGGCACCTGGCAGTGGCTCTGCCAGGGCTTTTCCCGTGTGTCCATTGGAGGATCCTGCACCTCCACGGAGTCTCGGAGATGACGGCAGCATCTCTGAGCAGTGGAAGGAGGTCAGGCATCCATCCCTTGGCACAGTGCGCTCTGCTTTATGCTCCCTGGTGCACAATAACCCTCCTGCTGGCACACAGCTGTTGCCTTCAGCCTTTTCACTCCCCCAAAAAGTTACTGGCCTGAATTTGGCCTGAGCAGGAGTGGTGTTGAGAGCTCCTGCTTCTCGTGCAGCTGGAGGTGACCGCGAGCTCAGATGGGAGTGATGTGCAGGGTGACATCCTGCCTGGTGTGTCCCTGTGGGAGCTGCTTTTCTGGCAGCCTGGATGAACAAAGCAGAGATGGGATGGTCTCAGGCCACGTGTGTGCTGCCAGTGCAGGTCCCTCCTCATCCCCCTGTGCACAGGGCTGCCCGTGCTGCACAGGCCGTGCCAGACACAATGGCAAATGCTGGTGGCCTAGTTACAGGGGAACAAAAGATCTTACTTAAAGAAAAAAAAAAAAGGTTTGTTTTTTTTTTTTTAGATCCTGTGGGAGGAAGGGAAGGTACAAGGCCTTTCTTTACTCTGGACTCTCCCAGGAGGAACATGGGTATTGTTCATTGTAGTGGTTCCTGCGGTCGAGGTTGTTGGGCTGGATCTGGTGGAGCATCTTGGTCTGGAAGTCATGGTCTGGCTCAACTTTCCCACTGAAGATGCAAGTCCTCCACTCTCCCTTCAGGGCCTGCCTGTCAGAGCAGGCTGCAGGGATTTCAGAGAGTGTTCTCAGGCAGAACCTGCCTGCTCAGTGCCAGGGTTTGAGCAGAAGCCCCCTGGGGCTCTTGTGAAGCACGTGTGGGTCTGGCCATGATTGGGGTGAGGTGCTGGTGTGCTCTCCTGGGACTGGGGCTGCAGAGATGCTCCTTGCCTGTGCTGAATGGAGTGACCCATGGGGATGGAGCAGTTGGGAAGTTGGGATGGTCCCATACACCCCAAAACAAAGCAGCTCCTGCAGAGGGGTTACCCCAGGCACAGAGGGTGGTGGAGCTGCCCCAGGAGTGAGCTGGTTCCTCATCACACCTCCAGCTCTACTTTCTCTCCCACAGGATTTTCGTGCTGGGCATTGGATTTTTTACCCTGTGCTTCCTGATGACTTCTCTGGGAGGGCAGTTCTCAGCCAAGCGCCTGGGGGACTCTCCCTTCACCATCCGGACTGAAGGTAAGCGCAGCTCCACGTCCATCCTGTCCCGTGGGATGCTCCATGTGCTCCATGTCCATCCTGCCAAGGATGCAGGAGGATGGTGCTTGGATCCTCCATTCCCACAGGTCCCTCCTGGCCCGTTTCAGGAATGTCAGGATGGCTCAGGGTCCTGTTGGCCCTTCTTGCCACGGTGTGGGGCCCTTTGCAGTCATGTGTCTAAAACCTGGCTGTGTTCACATCCGGAGGTGTGACACAGTGGGGACAAGTGCTGGAGTGTGGGTACTGACCCTGGCTTGCAGCAGAGGGATGGGGAAACAGTGCGATTAGACCTTCAGCTGGCAGCAGTGGGTTGCATGAGCTGCACCTGGTCTGACACGTGGAGGATTTGGCTCAGGTGCTCAGAGGGGTCAGTGGTTTTGAGCAGTTTTCGTCTGCAGGGAGTGGAAATTGTTTCTTAGGGAAGGGAAAATAAAAAGGCCTTTGTGGTTTCGTGGATGTACTGAAACATAGAAAAGAATAATCCGATTTTTAGCAAGTGTGCGTTCTGTTACATTTTTTAAAACACCTCTTTTGGCGAGACGTGAAGTCAGCTCAGCAGACAGCTTCTGTGGTGGGAGGGTCATGTCCTGCCCTTGCTCTGGGAGGACACTGCTGCCAGGAATTGAGCTTCCCCCAACTTTTCCTCTGTGATTCCAGTCGACTGAACTGCACAGAGTGAAATTCCCAGCTCGAACTCTGCTGAGCAGGCTTGGTCAGGCCACTGTGGTCTCCTCTGTACCAAAAGCATGGAGGGATCTGAGCTCCACAGCCTCACGTGGAATGTGATTTTGGGACATTAAATCATTTCCTTTTGGTGCTGGAGGAAGTGCTAGTTGCTTCCTTACAGGAGTAGAAGACCAAAGTGGTGGTTTCCAGAAGTTGGATGGTGCTTGTTGAACTGCTTAGTTGACTTTCAGAGAGATGAATGAATGGGCAGCTGGTTTGTGTTGTCCCTATGGATGGTGGCTGGTGTTCTTCCCCCTCTGCTCCCCTAATCCCATCACCAGCTCCATTAAACCCCTTCTCCAAGGGACTGGTGTTTTCCTGGTGACCTCAGCCTGAGCTGGAGCAGGTTGCAGGATCGGTGCTTTTTTGCTGTTTCTGCATGTCTTGGCACAGTCAAGGTACCTGACCCTCTAAGGAAGGTGGTGCTGTGTTAATGTCTCTGTCCCCATTCCAAGAACAGTCCTGGGATGGCTGGTGAGTGAAACCTGGATTTAGGGGATTTCTTCCTTCTCAGGATGAAAAGCAGCACATGAGGAGGGTGGGCAGAAGCCCCCAGACCACTGCCTCCTCCAGAGCTGGCTTTTGAGGAGATGGGTCCTGAAAAGATTCCTGAGTTTGAAATTAAAGGTTTCAGTGATACAGCTGCTCTCTGTCCCAGGAGAGCTGCAGTGTCCCCAAGGAGTTTGCAGAGAACTAGAAGGCAAAGAGGGACTGATTAACTGTGGGACCAGCAGAGCTGAGGTGACACAGGTTGTGCTGCAATGAGCAGCAAAGGTTTCCAGAAACCTGCAGAAGCACCTGGTGTCATCCCAGAGGACCTTAAAGTTGGGGTGAAATGATGGCAAAAAGGCAATTATTCATCTCTTTATCCCCTCTCTGGATGTTTTGGAGTGGAATAGTTTTCCCATCTTTATTCTTGTCATCAGTTTAACCCAGACCTTTGAGTGCACTGATTCTATCCTTACCTGTTCACTGGGTACAATGTCAGTGCGGTGCTGGAGCTGGATCACAAGAAACCTCCTTTTTCAGGCTCTCACCTTTGAGTTCTCCATGCTTACTGCTTGAGGTGCTTAAATCAAGGTATGGAAATGGGTTCTCCTCCTTGCACTGAGCCCCTTCAGCTGTGCTGAGGGCTGTGAGCACCAGCCTGGCTGGTCAGGGGAGATGCTGCTTTGCTCTGAGGTGCTGCAGGTTGAATGTTGCTTCTGGTAACGCCTGGTTGGTCTCAATTAAAGAAGAAAAGAAATAAATCATGATCTAGGTCCTCTAATTTTTCAGGGTTTTGGTCTCTTAGGTTTCTAACTGGCTAAGGCAAGTCCCGCTTTGTTAGAAAGCTCAAAAATTCAATGTAAAACCAATTTTTTTTCCTTTATTCTGTGGATTTGCCAAGCAAAGTATTGCTTCCAGATAAATTGCTGCACATTTGGCTGTTGCTGTGTTTCTTATTGGGGGAGGTATGGCTCATTCATGGTCTCACACACTGTTTTTGAACACAAAGCATCCTCTCTCCTGTCTCTGGAGGAAGGATGCCAAATTGGAGGAGGGTTATTTTCTTTGTCCTCAGGACTTGGCAGGTGCAACCTGAGAGGTTTTTTTCTGGCTCTTTAACACTGGGTTCATCCTTTCCTGTGACACTGATACATAGGGACTGGCTGTCCCACGGGGTGATGTAGCTGTGCCCAGCAGGGCTCCCTGCAAACAGCTACATGGGGTGAGCAACCCCCAGAGCAGAGCGGGACCGAGGCCCCAGCACATGCACAAGGCAGGAGCTGTCTAATGTCAGTACAGTCCCCTCTCTGTCACCTGTGAAAGGTGGCTGTTGGGGGAGGCTCTGGTGTCTGGAAAAGCCAACTATCACACCCATGGAAAAAGTCAGGAAGGATGATGTGTGCTGGGCAGCCTGACTGGTGCGCTGGGAAATGGGGAGTCAAAGCCCACGGGAAGCTGGGGAAACTCCATCCTTGGGGACTCTGAGAACACTTCTGGCTGACGTGAGGCTGTGGGCAGGTCTGACCCCCTCTGTTTGGAGCAGGAGGTCAGGGAAGCGACTCCAGAGGTCCCTCCTGGCTGGGGGAGTGCGGAGATCACGTGGAGGAGGGTGGGAATGCACGTCGAAGTCAGGGGGATGGGAACAAAAATGGATATGCTGCTTATTAGCACTGTGAAGTCTCAGAAGGTCTGTTTGAATAACAAACTGGCATTTAATTAACATGTGTTGTGGATCCCAAGGAAACCCAAGAAATATTCCTGGTGGTTACTGCTGCTGTTAGATGCACAGTGCTGGGCTGAGGGTGAGCTCAGAGGAGCAGGTTAATTTTGCTGGGCTGATCAGCCCTTGGTGTGAGGAGATCAGGCTGATATTCCCACAAACATAGACAGGTTCAGGTCTCATGGCTTTGGAGGAGTTCTGGGTGTGTGGCCTCACGTTTGCCATGCCCAGGCTTAAGTATCTCTTGGGACTGGGCTGCTGGTGGGGAAGGAGCCTGATCCCTGCTGCTGTTCCCTGCTCCACCTGGACTCATCGAAGCACTGGGTTTAGGGCCCTTCTGAGCATTATTCATTAACTGCTGGATGTTGCAGGGAAGCTGGCAGCATCCTCTCCCAGGCACTCTAAAGTGGGCTGCTCTACCAGCAGAGCTGGTGTCTTTAGCAGGGCTTTTGGCTAGTGACTGTCAGGTCCTGTGGTCCTTCCTGGGGCTGATCCCAGCTTTTGTGGCTGTTTGTGCTGCTTGTTGTTTTCACATGTCCTGGCAAGCTCAGCATTGATGCTGTGCAGGGGAAGCTGCCCCTGTGCTTCAGTCCCTGCAGGGCTGGGGTGGCTGCAGAGTATCAGGAGGTGTCAAAAAATCACTTGCTTAAAAATCATTTGCATCCAAGAGATCCTTTGTGTTGTGGGTAAATGCTAAAGCTCATGGTCCAGTTTAGGCTAGGGCTGTTCCTGTTTCTCCCTGGGTGTCCTGACCAACCCAACCCTGAACCTCAGATATTGCAATCCAAGGGGAAACATGAAGATACCCCCGCCCTGCCAAGGGCTTTCTTGGCTTCTCAGCTGTGCGAGCAGCCGATCGTAACCAAAATAAAGATAGATGTGAGGCAGGAGCATGAAAAGGAGAAATGGATAATGTCACAGTCCAAAAGTTAATCCCATTTAAAATTTGATTTTTGTATGTGAATCCCTTTCTTGGCGGTTGTCTCCAAAAGCTAAGTTTCTCAGTGTGTGCCAGAAATCATTCCTCAGATGGATTCTCTGCTTGGTGATTCGATGCAGCAGAGGCTTTGCATCTTGACAATAAATAAAAAAAGCCTTCTGAAATGCAAGTTATTTTATCCTAATCCACTGCTGTCAAGTAAACACAGACAGAGGTTCCTTTGTTTTGAAATGGCCACCGAGAGAATTTGTTCTGCAAACAAAGATGTAGATAAAAAAGGAACAGATAGGTCTATAAATTCTGAATGTGGGAGATGTTTCGGGAAGGACTCTAGATTCATGAGATTGAGTTGTTTGTGCCCTCTTCTCTCCTGCTCTTTAGAATTTAAGATGTTCGGTGTTTCTTTTTTTTCCCAAGCATCTTTCTTGGGGTTGTTTTACTGCCAGAGTTAAGGGGCAGGGGGCTGATCCTGAAAAAGTACCAGAATCTGCAATCCTGGTGCTGGCAGTGCAGCCAGGAGGGATTTGGCAGTGGTCCCCCAGGCTGGATTTGGTAGGGATGTACATCCTGCTGGTGGAGTTTGCTGCTGCAGGGGATTAGCAGAGGAAAACAGGTTATTAAGTGTTAAAACGCCATTAGATGTGGCTGGAAGATTGCCTGGAACGACTGTAGCTTGTTCAAAAAATCAAAAGCCTCTGGATTCCTCTTGCTGTTGGTTCCTATATGGTTGGGTATGAGGTGCTGGAGGGATTTGCTGCAGACCCAGGGGACGGGTCCTGATATCCTGGATCGGCTGGAGTTGAGCTCTGCCCTCCTGCTGGGCTTCTGATTCTTGCCAGAGGGATCTGGTTTGATTTCAGCTGACCTTGGTGGTGCTTTGGTACAAGGGCTTTGAGTGGTTCATATAGATGGAGGAGAACTGCAGCAGCAGTTCTCATGCTGAGGCCTTTGCATCCTGATGCCTTTGGGAAGTGGTGGTTTGCTGAGCGACTGGAGTTGCGTGTTTACTGTCTTTTTAACCTGTTTTCAAGTGTTTCCTGCTTCTCAGCTTGAGAGCTCAGCACCTGCCCTTTTCCACCCCAAAACAAGCTTCCCAGCAGCATCTCCAGCTGTTTTCCTGTCAGTGACCACAGCTGGGCTCCTGCATTGTGTTTCCTCAACTGCCTTGGAAAGGGATCAGTGGGGATGGGATGAAGGAAGGACAGGGGTAGTGGAGAGCTGATTTTAGAGCAATAAACTGGAAAATACAAGAAAGCAGGAGTGAAGCACATCCTCTCAAGGCTGTTGCACCTTTTCCTAGGTTGCCAAGATGTCTTTTGGGGTTTGTTCTCCTTGGGGCTGCAGGATATGGACCCTGATGGGATAATAAACAGCTTGTGGACTGGGACAGGGGGTTTCCCAGTCCTACATCGCTGGGACTTTCTGCAGCAGGGCAAAGGTAACTTGACCTGGAATCTGTCTGGGGGTGGCCAGTGCAGCAGAGAACAACTTCTGCTGCAAAAACCTCTGAGACTTGATCATTCGTATTCATTTTTTAGGGAACAAAAAAAAGACTGGGAAAGTTGTGGAGAAAACCTACTAGGGAAGCCCCCCCTTACTGGCTTGGGGTGTCTTGTCCTGAATGCAGACCATGGGGGAAACTGAGCACTGCAGCTTCCTTGGGGTGTCAGAGTGGCTCTGGTTTGCCATGTTGGGCTATCAGGAGAGGTCCAGAGACAGCAGCCAAGGCATGTTGTGCTGGAAATGGTGTTTAACATCACCTGGCAGAAATCCTGCCCTGTTCTCCCCAAACCCAGCTTCCTTCCTGTATTCCAACTGCTGGAGTGCTCTGCCTCTCCTGCAGCTGATGCTTGCTCCAGTTCCTGGAATCTCATCTGCTTGAAGCGATTTCTTCCATCAGGGAACACAGAAGAGGTGAGAGGGAGATGGTTCAGGGCTGTGCAGCACAGCTGAGTGCTTTGCTGTTTGTGTCTTTTGTTTCTCTCCAGAGCAGGGATGTTGGTGGAGGGATGGGAACTGTGCTGCAGAAGGTAATGTTGGAAGTTGCTCAGGGTTTTGTAGGGCATCTTCACTATTTCAGAGCTGTAGGACTGTGAAGCAACAGGATCTCATGTTATTTCAATCCCTTGAATTGCTCCCCGAGGAGCAGAGCAAAGAGGCCAAATAGAAACGCGAGAACCTACATGATCTCCTCAGAGGGGTCCTTTGCTCCTGCTCCTGTCTCTGCTGCTTTTCCTTCTGCTCCAGCAGCATCCCAGCTGGGTTAGCATGCCCAGGTAACATTGCCATTTGTTCTCACAGAAGATGCAGAAAGGTCAAGCTTGGATTTGCCAATGCTTGGAGTGAGCTTGAAAAATTCCCTGTCCTCCCTCACAGTCAGCCGTGCTGGGAGAGGAGGAGGAGGAGGAGGAGGAGGAGGTCTGTGTCCATGATCCTGACCTGCTCTGTATCCTCTCATCATGAGGGATGACAGCAGAGGAGGGGACAGCTTGGTTGGGCTCTGTCCTGGCTGCAGTGAGATGCTGCTCAGCCTGAAGGAGCTTTAAAGCAAAACACAGATGTGTTCACGCTCCCATCCCAGTTCCCTCTCTCTTGGGAAAGGTAATTTCAGGACCCATTTGCAAGCTTGGGTCACTGCCACCTGTGACAGATCCCAGTCTGCTTCTCTCCAGAGCACACACTTCTTCTGGCAGGAGCTTGAGTGGGGCAAAATACCCAAAAGTTGCTTTGTGGCTTTGAGAATCCCTTTTCTTACCTGACCTGGCTGGAGAGACCACCCAGGAGCGAGGGCTCTGACTGCTCCTTCCCTGAGACATGGTGCACAGATGTGTAATTCCAGGGATGCTCGTGTTCCCTTTGCTTTCAGAAAGCCATGTGAGTTATAAATTTATCTTGCTGCCTTTAATGCACAGCGAAGATGACAGGAGAACCAGTTGTGAAGACTCGTGTAAGCCAGTGACAGTGACGGGGGGCGCAGGCAGAGGAGGGAGGGCAGACTCTGCTCAGCAAACTCAGTGCTAATTATTCCCAGTTTCTCCCTGAGTGAGTTATAACCCTCTCCTGGGCTGCTTGTGTCGTGTTTTGATGTTGTCTGCTGATCAGCCCTGGGTAACTGCAGCGGCTTGTAAGCAGCTTGTCAGGATCAGTGGAAGCTGGAGCGTGTCTCCCTGGATGGTGCTGGATGCTGGTCCAGGCAGGGGGATGAGGCTTCTCTCAGGATCTGAATCCAGATTTGCTTGTGCAAAACTCTCTCTAAAGGCAGCAGGGGTTTTCCCTCTCTGAACACCTCTTCCTGCAGTGCCTGTGGGGCTGTTATCCAGGCCATTTTCCCAGGTCCCTATGGAGAGGGTGTGGGTCAGTGAGTGCGTGTCACCTCCTTGGCATCAGCTGGGACATGCAGCTGCGTGTCCCCAGTGCTTCATTTTTCTCCTGCTGTATCCAGAGCTGGATTAGAGTCTCCTGTGGGTGCCAGCCAGGGGGAACCCATGGGGAGGAGTGTGCTGGGCAGCTCTTCAGTGCCTGGGGCTCATTTCCAGCCTTGCTGCATCCATCCCTTCCAAAGCCGCTCCAAGCCGCCTTGGAGGCTGGAGCAGCCAGCTGATGCTATGAGAAGTTGGCTGGTTGGTGCCAAGTGGAGGTGGTTGGTTCTGGGAGGAGCTCCTTGGTGAGAAGCTGTGCTGGGGGCTGATGGGCTTTTGATTTTTCCTGGGGAAGTGGGGGTAACTCTCTGGCAGCTCCCATTGCTCGGGACTGTTCTCCCCCTTCCTTGTTGTCCAAGTACTGCTGGGGAGAAGGGGGTTAATGGAGAACCCAGATGCAGGGTGAGTGCTTTCTGCCTCAAGCATTGCCTTTTGCCAGCTCCTGCTGGATGCTTGGTTGCTCCAAGAGCTCTTTTAAGTGTGTAACACAGCACCCATGAGTGCCATTGGCTCCACTGTGCTGGGGTTGCACCCCCATGGCCAACACAGGGATGTCCTTAACCTGCATTTTTTTGGGAGCAGACTGTTGTTTTGTTCGGGTGGAGAAAGTGGGGGTTGATAAAAAGCATGTGTCCTCTCCTGCTTCTGCTGGTGTCCCCCATCAGAACGTGCCCTGTGCTCCCATCCCCAACCCATGCTTGGAAAGGGAGTTCCACATCACACTGGGGGTTGCTGCCCACTTCTGTGGGAATGTGCTGGGGGAGGAAAATGCATATTGAGGGGGGGTAAAAAGAAGTGTCAGGGCTGCTGTTTCAGTGGTTAAGACTGAATCCACTCTGTGAACATTTCTCTTACTGAAGAAGTGGCTATTTGGTAGAATTGCTGCTCAGAATTTGATGCCTGCAGGCTTAAAGAGAAGAAAAAAATTATGCCACCAAACTTACGGGAAGATGGGAGTGTAAATTCCTGAGTCTGGGGGAGCAGAGGTCAAGACCTCGGTGCAGGGATGTGCACTGACCCCTCCCCTGCTGTCCCCACCTCGGAGGAGGCAGGAACAGCATCCTGCTGCCCTGGCACTCTGTTATCTCCGTAAGCAACGACTCCCAGGGAATGATTAAATCAATTAATTGATTTTCTATAGCTCATAAGGAAGTCAAATGGCATTTTCATCAATGCATGATGAGCCAACACCCCACCATGGCCAGGAGGAATGTTAATGGCTCTTTATGCTTTTATTACCCCTTTTCACTCCTAAATCAAAATTCATCTGGAGCCTGGGAGGCAGCAGGTACTTCAGAAAATAAAACTAGCACAGTGGGAACCATAGCAGCCTCTGTAAAAAGCTGGGTTTTCCCATTGATTTATTTGTTTCTCTGGCTGAAATGGGAGTCCAGGGCTCGGTTCAGCTCAAGCAGAGATTAGCTGAGGCTCGTCCTGCGGGCTCTGCTTGGGGCTGCTGCCCCACTCCGCTGCTGCCGGAAGGATCCAGCTGCTGGGCTCCCTGGAGATTGATGGGTTTGGAGGAAGGGGATGATTTATTAGCCCCTGGAAGCAGGGTGGCAGGATGCCCGGCACTGTTTGGCCAATATTTTTGGCTGAAGGAGAAATGGTAATCATTTTGGAAATGTTAAATGAGTGAGTTCTGCTGTTTCTGAAGCAGAAGGTTTTTGGGACAGCTGTAAATGTGGCTGTGGGCTCGAGTGCTGGATGTGCAGAGCTGGAGGAGCAATGCTGGTGCTGAGCTTCCTGAAACCTTCCTCTGGCTGCTTTTGGGGTGTGCAAATGCTGGTTCAAATCCTTCCTTTCGTGCAATTCTTGAGGCACTGGCTCCTGATAATACAGTTTTCTCTGGATCAGCAACGGGGGCTGTTAGGAGAAGAACCAGCTGAGTTAGTGCTGATGCCCTTGTAGAGAAGCCTCTCTCACAAAGACCAAGAACCCAAATGAAAGTTGGTCCCTGTCCTGTGGGACCAGTGTGTGCTGCTCCTCACCTGGAATTGGGAGTCCCAGCTGCAAACCCAGGGTCTGGTTTTGCCTCTGCTGTGCCAACAGCATCCAGTGTGGGGTCCAGCTGTGCCCAGGAGCTCCTGTGTCCCCTGGGATTTGCTCCAGCAGCTGCCCTTGATCCATCCCTGCTCTGGAGCCCTTGTGTTTTAGGAAGCAATTTAAAATCGATGTTAATCTTGTAATTTGGAAGCCTCTCCTGCAGTGTGAGGTGTTTGAAGCACTGCAGAAAAGCTTAAAATGCAATTTAAAATAGTGCTGGCTGGCAATAGAGAAGCAACTAAAAATTCCCTGCTGCTACTTTTTAAAAAGAGAAAGTTAGAGGGGGAATGAAAAGGAGGAAAAAGATGGGCTAAAAAAACCCATTAAATAAAAGCTGAACTGCAGCTTGTGCTGGAGTTGTGTGTATTCATCTCCTTGTCCCCAACTCCCCCAGCCCATCTCCTGGGGCTGCTGGGGAGAGGAGGAGATGGTCCTGTGGACTGTCCCCATGTCCCAGAGGGAACACCAGGTCTCTGATGTGTGTGGGGAGGTAAGAAGTAGTAAAAGCTGGGGGAAACAGCCCTGTGCTCTCCTTTGCAGCAATGAAACGCTCCTGGCTGGGAGTGTAAGTGTCTGTTTGTATTGCTCAGCTTTGTGCCTTTTCTTATTTGTATGGAAATAGGGAGAGAAAGTGTTTGGGTGGAGATAGAGCTGCAGGCTGCTCCTACAGGTGTTTCCATTCAGATGTGGGAACAATGGGAGCTGGTTGGGGTGGAGAAGCATCAGGAACCCCTTCTGCAGGCTCAGCTTGGGGTCCCACAGCTGAAGGGCTGCTCCAAGGGAGGAACGAGACCCCAGACCCAGCAGGGTTGGTACAGGAACACTGGGCTGGCACCCCTCTCCACACTCTGTGCAGGCTTGAAGAAGAGTGGTAGGACCTTGGGTGGAGGCTGAGGTGTGTTCAGGACCTCTCTGTGGTTTCCTCTAACCAACCTCCTCCATGAAACCTTGTGGGGTATCGTCCTCCTGGGTGGCATCACCCTGTGGGGAGAACCTGCAGCGTGCTGGGGTGGGAGAGGCTGAGGCTTTCAAAAGGAGCTAAAACCCCTCAGGAGCATAAAAATAGCGCAGCAGTTTCATGGCAGATGTGAGTGGATTTGCTGGTGGCAGTAACTGGCTGGGAGCCCCTTGAGGGGTACAACCACTCAGTGGGACCTCGCCCATCCCTGGAGCAGCTTCCCCTAAGGGATGGAAATGGAAAGTGGCCATCACTGCCAGCCTGAGCCTGGCCTTGGGCTTTCTTGTTTCCAGTTAGTGCTGGGTCTCTGGGCTGTGATTGTAATGGATTATGTGTCAGGGTTAGCCCTTGGCTAGTTGGCTGTTTGGTCTTTTAATCTGCTTGAATCAAAATCAATAGTGAGAGTAAACAGGGGAATGTGAGAGGGGCAGGGAATTGAAAGGCTGGGGCTTTGCTCCCTGGGAACGTGCTGGGGTGGGTGCCCTCATGGGAGGATGGGCTGGGAACAGCCCTGGGTACCACCACCCGAGGAGCTGGGCAGTGAGGTCTGGGCCTGGCTGCACCACATTGGGGATCCTCCAGTTTCTTCTCCAATAAATCCTTCAAGATAACATTGTCCTTTTGAGGGGTTTAAGTAGCCTGGAGTTGTTCTTTAAAGGAGGAAACCAAAGCAAAGCAAACGATGCTTTAGACTGAAATTAATTCAGCTGGTATTTTCAATGGATGTGAGTAACATCTGACCACCTCTGAGCAAATTCCCTTCTTGGACCAGAGCATTTGGAGATGGCCAGGCAGGGATGTGCCTGATTGTCTGAGAAGGGAGGGAACCAACAGCAAACCAGCCATGATATGGACAGTGGGGATACAGTGTGGAATTGCATTTTAAATGTCACGGAGATGCTTTGGGTGCTATTCACATGCGGGTCAAGGCTGTGCCTTGTTCTCCCTGCAGTACATCAGTGATGGGTAAGGGAGGCTTTTGCTGTCCTTGAAATGACTTGGATCTGGGTGGAAATGTTGTTCTTTCCCATCTCAGCGTGAAGCTGATGCTGAGCATGGTGAGCCTCCCTGGAACAGGGTGGGGCTGAGTGACCCAGGGACAGGGAGCTGCCATCAAGGTCCAGCAGCTCTGCAGGGCGAGGAGGTTTGGATCAGTCCAAGTGGCTAAAGGGAACATGCCCCCAAAGTGCCATTTTTGTTCTTCTGAGGGGTTTTAGCTCCTTTTGAAAACCTCAGCCCAAGCATCCAAGAGCCCCACACAGGTGTGACAGGGTGACATCCTACACGCTCCATCCCTGCTTGTGGAGATGGCTTCCCAGTGTGAGCAGTGGGGGGATGGTGTGGGGAGGATGCTCAGAATCCCAAATCACAGTGTCTCAGACAGGAAACTCCTTCCCATTTGTTCCTTCCTCTGTAGCACAACCTGGACTTTGCCAGCATCACTTCACATCACCCCCGCTGGTCCCAGCCCTGCGCTGGGCTGTCCAGCAGGGAGTCCCCGTGCCAGAGATGCTCCATGAAATGGTGCTTTCTCAGCTGCTCCCTGTTCCTGCAGTCGTAGAATCACTGAGTGATTCTGTGAGTTGGAAGGGACCCACAAGGGTCATTGAATCCTTGAGGCATGTGGCATTGAACTTCACCCTTGCATTCAGGTCGGCACATGCAGCAAAACTCCCCCGCACACTCGTCCTGGCTCCCGTTCCTGGAGGTTCCAGTGGCAGGTAGTGGCGGGGGGGTAACGCTTGCCCACGGCTGTGTTCACTCCAAGAAGGTACTTTAAAGAGAAGTGCATCATTAGTGAATTCCCTTGGGTTTCAACCCATCCAAATTTGAGCATATTGGCTGTTGACTATTCCGCTGGTTTCACACAGATACTATTCGTTTTTCCAGGAGACATCACCCTTAGGGGATGCTTTCCTTTTTTCCCCTGATTTCATCCAATTACTTAGCTGTATGCTCTTCTGAAGCACCATAAATAATTCTCCTCCCTCTGCTGTGTTTACCAGCATGTCTCGTGAAATCCGGTAAGATATGATTGATTGCAATCATTATTTCCTAGTGCTGCTATGAAAACCTCTGTCAGTTCAGTGATTGCCTTGAAAGCGTGGCTGCCACTCAGAAAACTGTCAAAACCCTGTCACACTTTAGCAAACTCCAATTAATCTGTCGATCGGGTTTACTTGTATTTTCTTTCCCATCACTGCTGATTATCAAGGGAAATTAGAATATTTTTCCTTAGTAATTAGCAGCTTGGTTGAAGGAAGTGGTTTGCAGGACTATTTTACTGGGGTTTCATGCTGTTGAGTCAGGTTTGGGTTTATCCTGGCTGCCTGCAGTGCTGTTTGTAACTCTCTTTTGGGCATCTTCATCACTGGCTTCAGGGAGAAGCTGAGGGTCCTGGCTGGGCTTGCTTCCATCCTCTGAATCCCCATCGATAGCTCGGGCAGCTGAGCAGCCCTTTGGCAGATATCTGGCTCTGAGCTGCAGGTTAACAAATTAATCCTGGCTCTTGCATTTTTAAAAGGGTCGCTTCAGCACTTTTCCTCCTTTCTTTAGCTTTTAATGAGACACACTTTCCAAGAGATGTAATAATCATTGCCAAAAATGTCAGGTCGTTGTTAGCCTCCTTGAGCTGCTGGAACAACAACAACAACAACAAAAACCAGGAACAGAAAGAGAGAGGTGTTGATGAGGGAAAGCTTTGACTTCATCTCTGAGTGCCGGGGGAGGGCTGGGGGGAGCTGCGCCCTGCCACAGCTCTGCTTTTCTGGCAGGGTGCCCTGAAAGATAATGCAGGGAAGGCTGGGAATTTTTTTTTTTAATTACTATTTTTACTTAGTAGTTTTTTTTTTTTGTATCTCTTTATTGGAGAAGGAATATCTCGTCTCACTGTTGACAGCAAAGCTCAGAGCTTTGCTGTTGAGAAGCATCCTGGAGTCGCTCGAAACCAGCTGGGAAGCTGGATGGTGGCAGTGACATGAGGGGAAATCTCAGGGAAATCTCAGGGAAGCCAGTGGGAGTGCTGGGGGGGGGCCAGGCTGGTGGTGGGGGCTCAGCTGTGGGGCTGGAGCTTGCGGCTCCACTTGCTGCTGGCTTCTCTGGGATCCGAGGGGAAATGGTTTTCTTCCCCAGTGGGAATATCCTTATTCCTCATTAGTGATTTGGGAGCAGAACTGTCTTCTTAGCTGTGCTTCTGTGGTGAGGACTCTGAGCAGGCATCCTTGCCTGGATTGCCTGGAGTGTGGATGTGACCTGAGCAGAAGGAAATCTCCATCCTCTGGTGATCCCTGGGGAGCTTAGTCTGGGCAGTGGGGACTTGGCACTGAGCACCCTGGGGTGCCTGGCACAGACATCAGTTCACTGTTGCATGCTAGAAACATGAGCTCTGTGCCTCAGTTTCCCTGTCCCCCTGCCCAGGCCAGCATTGGGCTCCCTTGGTGGGGCTGGAGAGGCTCCTGGGACCCGTCCCAAACCCCTCAGGACCACCCAGGTCTCTTCCTGCAGGGACCAGCTCTGCCCGGGCTTTTAGAGCAACCATTTAAAATTCAAATGAGCTGCACCACTAAACAAGCCTCTGTAATTCACGAAATGCAGCCTGGCTATGGATTGGGGTGACAGCTCAGTCTGAGCTGCAAAAGCAGCTCTTGGTCATCTCTATTGCTTGTGTCCTCCAGCAAACCATCACAGCCTGACCCCCCCCAAACAAGCTGGGATCCAAATCCTTGGGCCAGGGGTACTGCTCTGTCCATGGAAACCTGATGTTGTGTTTTCAACCTTTCTGGCCAGCTGTAGGGGCTGTGTCAGGTCCCTTTCCTGACCTCCAGCTTCACCCACCGGCACAGGAGAATCCAAGAAGAATGACCAATCTCCGGCCCACTCAAAAACTGAGTTCAAGGTCTCAGCTCTGGCCTGCTGGCCATGCTGGCATGTCAGAGCAGGAGCAAATCCCGAGTGGAAATCCCCATTTGGGGGGTTGGCAGAGGGTGCTGAACACAGCCTGGCTGTGGGAGGGATGTCACTGGAATAGGTTCGGTCTGTGGGCAAATAAGTAATGTGGATTTTCTGACCTGAGCCTATCTTGGAGCTTTTCTATTTTCCTTGGCTGTGCCTTTGCCTGATTTGCTCAGCTGTGTTTGGGGTGGCTTCTGTCAAAATGGAGCTTCAGGGTCTCCAAGTTTCCACATTTTCCCCCCCATAGCATCTTTTAATTGCAAGTTCATTACTGCTGCTGCTCTTCAGTGGGACAGGCTGTTACTTTTATCTCACCCAGGGGACTGGGAGACCTTCCTGGTGGGATGGTCCAAGGTGGCTCCTGCATTCCCAGACCCACCCAAGGAGATCTGGGCACCCACCAGTTCAAGTAGAAGCCCCCAACTTCTTGCCACAGGACTGCAGGGATGTTTGGGGAAGAGCCCAGTTTTGGTCTCCATGAATGGTTGTTTTTGTTTGTTTGTTTGTTGGTTTTTTTTTCTTTTTTGAGGAATTGCTTTTGCTCTCAATGTTTCTTCCATTTTGTTAAGATAGCGTCAGGAAAAATAATGTGTTGCTGATAATCTCAGCCAAGCGTGGGAGACAGCCTTTGGCGAGGTCTGGCTGGCCCAGTGTCAGCTTCTCGGAGGGGTTGAGGGCTGGCTCGTAGCCCTGTGTTCACGTGCCGTGTGTCCGACAGCGGCACAGCCGTGGTGATCCGACGCTTTCCCAGCGCCTGCCGGGGTGAGAGCCGGGGTGTGCGGGTGCTGGAGCCCCTGGTTCAGCTGCAGTGCCAGTGCAGCCTTCTTCCATCAGAGCTGGAAACCAACCCCTGCCTCCAGCACTGCAGCATCTGGAGCTGGAGTCAGTGGGTGAATTACTGGGGGAGTGGGGATGGAGCCGGGGCTGTGGCTCTGCAGCAGCTCCATCCCACCACAGCCATACACCGCTCTCATCCCAAACCCAGACCATCCAGGCCTTGCATTCAAGCCTTTGTGCTATGTGACGCGCTCAGCACCTTGAGTCCGCTCCCGTGGTGAGGAGAAACCCGTGCCAGGGCACACAATGCCGCTGGAATGCCCATCCCACCACCTGAGCTGGGTGCAGGGGGCTGTGCCAGGGTGGGGGATCCCGGGGATGCGCCAGGCACAGCCACGCTCTGGCTTTGCAAGACTGGTTGTGCCTCTGTTTGGGGATGCAGGAGGTGTTCCTGATAGTCACCCGATAGCCACCCAGGGGGTCCGGCAGGCGCTCGCCTTCCCAGCTCCACCCGCCCGGCTCCTGCTGCTCCCTAAATTAAATATGTGCTGCCTCTTGAAAAGCACATGTGAGTGGCACGGCGGAGATAAGCTAAACGGGAGAGGTTCAGGGGATTATGCACTGATTAAGTTATTACCAACGTGAAATGAGCCGCTCTGAGATGAAACAGGAGGTTTATTTTCTGTTCCCTGGCTCCAGGCTCAGGCTGCCTGTCACTAGATGGCAAAATCAAACTGGGAGCCAGGGGCTCCTGTGTATCCCCAGTGCTTTCAATGCAGCAGCAGGTCAGTGCAGTACAAACCCATAGGACCCAGAGTGTGAAATAGGGCTGGGAATTGGGGGCCTGCTCTGCTGGGGGGGGGTTGCTGAGATGCAGCATTTGAGACAGAGCTATTTCCAGTGCTGGACCACCCACCCCACAGCACATTTGGGTAGGAAATAAATTCTTCTCTGTAACAGGAAAATCCGGTGCTGCTGCGAGGATGTGTTGGGGGATGACCACCTATTTGCTCAGTTTCCCATGTTTTTCCTTAAGCATCCCCTGCAGGCTGCTGTCAAAGGCAGGATGCTGGGCTAGGTGGGTCTTGGAGAGTGAAAAATAGAAGTGAAAAATTAAGGGGTGTTTGGTTAGTGCTTGGGAATAAAGTTAGTTTCTCATAACCCCTTGGGACAGGCTGAATAATTCAGGAGTTCATACCCGGAGAGGCAGGTGAGGAGGCTGGATCCAGGGCTGGTATAACTGCGGGCTCTCAGGAGCTGGAGCAGCCCAGCTGGATTTGGGCACAGACAGGGATTCACCCTGCTTGGGCAGGATGATGGGCTATGGATCTGTTGGCAGAGCCGGGGAGGGGATACTGGGGACAGCAGAGCACTGGTATGGTTCATACACCGCCGAGCCCACCTGTGGGGCTGGGGAGCACAAGACCATGGGCAGCTCTGGGGCTGAAGCCGTGGGGAGGGGGATTTTCTGGGTGGGACACAGCAGAGCTCAGTCGTGACTGTGCCTCACTTGCTCTTTGTGTGCCTGCAGTGATGGGTGCGCTGGAGTCCCGAGGGGTGCTGCGGAGGATGAGCGACATGCTGGAGATGCTGATGAAGAGGATGGACATCCTGGCCAGGCTGGAGAACAGCACTGACTTCCACAAAGGGGATGAAGCACGATTCCCTCTGGACAGGTCAGTTGGCTGATGCCCCGTGCAGACCCTGTGGAGCAAAACACCCCGGTGTGCTGAGCTGTTGTGTGGGAGGGTGGAGCCCGCCAGGACAGGGGGCTTGGACAGATCTTGTGTAGTCTTGTTGTTTGCCACTTCTGGAACCCTTTTCTTTTGGGATTTCTGAATTTACTGTGAATTTTTTTGAGGCTTCTTGAAGCATCTGTCCTGGCTGCTGGTGTTGCAGTGTGGGAGGGTGCTATGCTGTGGTGGAGCTGAAGGTGGGACTCGCTGAGGGCTGGAGCAGCAGCTGGTACATGGGCTGTGTTCCCTCTGTCATTAAATCCGGAGTGAGCTCAGGACACTTTCTTTGTGCCCATACTCCTCAGGCAGCTGTGGAACTGATTGTTACTTGAAGTCCAGGGCTGAGATGTTTAGCCTTGGAGTTGAGCCAGGCTTAAAATGTGCAGAAGGGCTTATAATGGTGCTCTGGCTCCCCGTGATGCACATCTTGGCCGGCAGCTTGAGCAATGCCATCAGACCTTCCCGTCGTGACATGCTGGTTTGCTGAAGAGTCATTTCCCTGTGCTTTGGGAGCCTTTAAACATTTATTGATACTAATTTGAGTGTCATGCCGAGACCTGCAAAGATGGTGACTGGGAGGGCGGTGGAGCAGAAATGAAAAAACTAAGGTGGGCAGCACTGGGGACAAACTGCAGTGTGGAAAAGACACCAGCGTGGGTTTTGTTCAGGTGGAGTCACGGGTGACACATGAGAGGTGGATGGCAGGGATGTGACATGCAATGGTCACTGCTGCCCCCTGTTACGTGCCACCAGTGCAGGAGCTGTGGTGCATCCCGATGGCTCCCACCTGGCATTCCCACCTCCACCTCCTGCCATCTCTGTGCTCCACAGTCCACGGGGCTTCCTGTGCCTCCCTTTTCCCATCACCATTTCCATTTCTCTCCCTCACTTTCCTAACGAGTCTCTTTTGCACCTGTAGTGGAAAATAGAGTAAGTGAGCCTGTAATTAGGGGCTGAGCTCTGCCGTACTGCCTGCACACCTGAGTTAGAGCTGCACAGGCAGCCGTGGAGCGCCTGGTCTTGCCTTTTATGTAGCATCATTTCAGCCACTGAAAAAAACATGATTTACCTTGGTAATGGCAGGCGCTGGGGGTTTTGTTGTTACGAGTCTGGCTGGTACCCAAGTGTACGAGATCACCAGTAATCCTGGAGAGGAATGGCCAGGGCTGTTACAGCCAGCTACTGCGAGGTGCCTGCTCACATTTAATGTTTTTCTTGGCCAATCTTGTGTTAAAAGAAGCAGTAACTTCAGGTGGTGGTAATTTCTGTACATCAGCAGCCAAAAGATAAACTTGAAAGCATTTCTGTGGACGGGCAGCAGTTGCTGGCAATGGGGATTTGGTGTTTCAGGTCTGCCATGTGGCTGGTGACTCCAAGGCCACCACTTGGAGAGACCAGAGAGGGTGGGAGCTTATGGACCCACATCAAAACAGCCTCGAGTTTTGTGTGTGTGCTCAGATGGGCCTGAGCGGTTGAGATTAACACGTCTTAGTTTTCAGGAATAAAAAATCAGTTTATCACCTTTTGCTCTTTATAAATCACCTTTTGCTTCTTATAAATCAATTGAATTCAAGTCCCTTCACTTGATCCTGCATCCGAACAGATCTGTCACCTTTCCTTTTTCTCTCGTGGCCTCTGAAGATCAGGTTCTGGTCATGGGGCAGAGCATCTCCAGGTGAAGCAACAACTGAGGTGGGGTTCCTTGTGGGTGGGTTCTTGCTGTGACAGTCTGTAAAGCACTGGCAGCATTTGCAAACACTTGTGAAGCCTTTCCCAAGAGCTTCCCTCCTTCCCTGCAGCCCTTGGTTGGTCTGTGCTCAGAGGAGATGTGTTGAAAGTGTTACAGCTTTGCTGGGTTTGAGTGGTTCCATCTCTGCTGCTGCTCATGCTCCCTCATCCTTAGTGTCCTTTCTTGGCTTGTCCCAGTCCCTGCTACCCTTTGCAGGGTACATGAGGCAGCTGAAAGGGTGTAGAGCCAATACACCCTGTCTGCCACCCTGCTCTGAGCAGAGCCTGGCTCCATGCTGACCGTGCTGGATGCTCTCCAGAGCTGAGTGGAGCATCCCAGGGGGAATCAAATAGCACCTGGTGCAAAACCTGGCCTGAGACCCTGTGGAATGGTGGTGCTGGGGTCCCTGTTCCTTTGGGGGTAACCTGGAGACCCCTTGTGCTGAGGAGGAATGGGCACCTCCAACCACCCTGGGACTGAGCAGTGCCGACTGAGCAGTGCCTCCTGGGCCCAGATCAGCCCCGCGGGGGTGCCCGGGTGCTGTTCCTCATTAGGACCCCGGGATTCCACCCGGGGCTTCTCTCCCTCCCTCCCTCTCTCTGTCTCTTTGATCACCAGTGACCGACTTGAAGCTGTCAGCAAAAGATAATACAATTAAAGGGTGCTAATTTCAAAGGGATTTTAGTCTTCAAAGCGTCTCTGGTTTGCGCGGGGGCTGCCTTGGTGTCCTTCCCGCTCAGCAAAGCCGCGAGCAGGGGCTTTGTGGTTCCACTTGCCCAAAAGTGGATTAGTTCTTGTTTTTACAAAGCGCTCTCCTGCTTAGTGCTGGATCTCCAACAAAATCAGAAGGGCTTGGTTTAGCAGAGCCCCGGCTGAGAGGAGGGAGGTGAAGGCTTTGGTGGGCTTTGTGGAGTAGTCTGTGAGTGCTGTACCACTCCAGCGGGGGGCTGGGGTGGCTTTACCCCTTGGAAAGTGCAAGGAGGAATTTAAATATACAGGATGGAATTAATGACCTGCCTTGGAAAGCCTGCCAGCTGCCAGGGCAGGCAGCTTCATGTGGCTGAACGTCTCTCCAAGAGCTTTTTTGCTCTGTGGGGGCTGCCTGATTGATACCACACAGGTGCCCACCAGCCTCTTGAAATGCTTCAGGTAAAACTCTTGGAAAACCCAAATGTCCAACATCCTCCTTAGGAGAGCTGCCCTGGGGTTTTGTGGGATGTCACGCTGGGATAAGGACACGGGCTGCACCTGTGAACCCTGGGTGTTGGCTGGATCCCTTCTCCAGCCCTGCCTGTGCTTCCTGCTGCCTGCATCCTGCCTGCACCCTGCCCGTGCTGGGAAGCGATGGATTCCCTAACGAGGGTGAGCAGCCTGCCAGTCAGCTGCAGAAAAATCAATACTGCTGTTAATTGAATACAACCGTCGTCAATCATCAGAGGGGAAGGAAATTAGGAGTACTTATGGAAGCCTCCTGGAGAGCTGTTTGCTGGGCAAGGGAGATATTAGTTTGCAGTGGAAGTGTTGATCTCTCGATGGAAGGTGCTTGGGAGGGAGGAAGGCGAGCAGGGGGTCTGAAGGGGCTGAGCCAAGCTGGAACCTTAACCTGACAGTTTTGGGGCTCAGAGAAGCCCTTTTCCAAGAGCTGGGCTGTGCCTGCCCACCTCATCCCACAAGGATATGGCAGAGGGAGAGGCTGAGGTCTGCAGCGTTGCCATCCCTGGTCATCTCTCTTCCCCACGTAGTGGTTAGCCTGCAAAGGGTGTTATTTGCTAACGACTGATTAATCTTCAAGCTTAATTACTGCCAAGGCTCAGTTAATTTCCACACACTTTAAGTATTTGTTCTTGTAATCATTACATGACTCCATATTCCCCCAGTAATTAAAAGTCTTGCAGTATGACACTAAATGGATGATGTTCCTGCATCCTGCCAGCCTGGCTCTATTAATTCCTGAATTGTTGCCATTGGTAAGGTGGCTGGAGTGAAATCACTGCCAAATGCCATGATCCCTGCCTACCCAGGTGAGCCTGGAGGGTCTGAGACCATCTTCTCCCCATCTTTTCAGTGAGGGCATTGGCAAAGGGAGGTGGTGCTGCAGGGTGTGAAAGCTGTTTGGAGCAGCCCATGGGGAAAGTAAGACCTGTCCTGTGATGAAAGTCCAGCTGTGCTGGGTGTTTGTTCTGCTGGGCAGAGCTTAGCTACAGGGGCAGCATTAGGGGTGCATCAGGAGACAGAAACTATCCACCCTGGCACTTGCTTTCCTCACAGGTTCCACAACCTATTTCATCCTGGCAGAGGCTGTGAGTTGTTTCTTTCCAGCTCTGGGAGTGACTCCAGCCTGGTCCTGGATGGTTTCAGTGTTAGCTTGGAGGGGGTGGGCACAGCTCAGGGGGTTGCTGAGGGTCTGGGGTCCCCATCAGGGTCAGGAGAGGACATACATGGGGAAATTCATGCCTGGGCAGCTGAGATAAATTGCTTTTCTCTCTAAGGCAGAGTGGAGAGGTGGCTGTGTGCCATTAGCATGGGAATCAGGGTTCATGCATGTGCTCCTACCTTTCCCGAGGGGCTGTGGCCTCATGGAAAAGCCCCACAGCCAGAGGGTGATGGGCATCACCACCACAGTGAGGGAATAGGTGCTCAGGTCACTCACACCCTTCCTGCTCCCAGGCTTGTGCCTTCACCAGCACTTCCAGCTCGATTTGCTGATCCTAATTCTGTGATAGGCTTTGCTTGTTGTGCCTTTCCATGCCAAAGCATTGACACATCAGGGGCTGCTTTATCACAGGGCTTGCAAATGAGGCTTCTTGATGCATTAACACCTGGAGGCAAAGAGCAGTTGGTTGTGTGGTCTCAGGTGGCTTGTACAGGGACAGCCCTGGGCCCCAGTCCCATCAGGACAGTGCTGAGGCACTGGTGATGTGGGGTGGGGAGGAGTGTGGCACCAATGTGCCTTTTCCCAGGCTGTGTCTGCTTTACCCTACAAGGAAAACCAGATCCCGTTAACCCTCCACCAGGTGTCCCTGATTTCAGAGCAGCTGGGAGTGAGCAGCCCTCTCCAGAGGGATGGGCTGGGGGGTGTCCCAGCAAGGGGGCATGGACATGATGGAGAGGGGTGTCTGGGGAGGCTGCAGTGCTGGCAGTGGAAACACAGCCTGCCAAAATAACCCTGCTAAAATTAAACAGAGCGTGACCATGAAACAGCAGCAGGAGATGTGAGGCTGAGGGCTGTGTCTTGCCCAGGGGATCTCCTGCCCCAGGGATAGTGATCAAAACTAGTGGGTTTGGTCTAACTTTCGGGCAGGTCCCTTTTGGTCAAGGCTGTGAGGCTGGCAATGCCTTCCCAGCTCACTGGAGGTGGTTTCTCACAGCCTGCATCAGGCTACTCAAGCCTGTAGATAAATACGTCTGATTTATGCCCCAACAAAGTGACAATCCCATAACCCTCCTTTTCATGATCCCTTGTATTCCCATCAATAAACCCGCTGCTGTCCAGGCATGTGGCTCAGTTTGGTTCTGCTCTGGGAGCCAGGAGGAAAATGAAGATTTGGGCTTGTGGCTTCAGCTTCATGTTCTACTTGGGAAGGATCTGTGATCACTTTGTAACATTCATAAAATATTTTAGCTAATTGTGTCGATTATGCTTTGCTGGCAATTTCTCCCTGTGTTGGTGAGCTACAGGGTTTGCTTGGAAAGTTGGTTTTCATCGTTTTTTTTCATGGAATTTATTGCCAGCTCGCTGAAATGTCAGTGTCCTCCCCTGGGGTGTGCAGCTGTGGGCTTTGGGTTAGCTCTGGTCTGGTTCTCTATGAAAGTATTTGTGTGAGAAACATCACCCACCACAATCAACTGAAATGAAAATAAATGGAAGTACTTCAGTGAGTTAAACGCTCTGGTATTTATTAAGTGATTTATTATGGAACTTGGTGTTGGAGCAGTTCAGGCAGGGCTCTGCCTATGCATCATCTGGTATTTGCTTTAAATGAGTTTCCAAGGAACGCTCCCATCCCAAATCATGTTCTCTGGGATATTTTCCCTGTGAGCACAAACATGGACAGAACGAACTCAGGTCTTTTTTCAGATGTTTGTAGAGGGGAAATTGAGCTGTTTGACTCAACCCTTGAGCTGGAAAACATTGCATTATACAGAGACCCCAGAAATTACACTGGAAGCAAACTCTGTTCTCTGACTTTTTACAAATATTTTAATTTCACTTTTAATTTTTCATCCAGTTGACTGGCTGGAGCTGCCTGTGAAGAATAAACCCAGTTCTCAGTGATACAGGCATGTGGCTCTTGGGGAGGTTGCAAAGCCAGGTGCTGCATCCCTGTCCTTGTTTGATGTCAGGAAAGGCACCGAGGGTCTGAGCAACCTGGCAGAACCCACTCCAGTGAGGGGGAAAGCAGCGAGTCCTGTGCCTCAGCCCCACCACTTTTCTTCCCCTTATGTTACTATAAATTTCTACCAGGCTGATGGCAACCATGGCTTTGGGCTTTTGCTCTGCTCCCTTGGGGTCTGAGCCTTTCCCAAGCAGAGCAGGGAAGCAGGTGCTGCCCTCTCCACATGGACCACCAGCTCAAACCAAGGCAGGGCTGTTTATCCAAGCTTAGGGAAATAGCTCCAGCACTGGAGTGATGAGGATTAAAACCAGGATTATGAGTCCAAAAGACTCAGAACACACAGCAGAGCCTCCTGAGCAGGGCACCTGCCCAGCCACTGCTGCCCTTCCTTGGGTCATTGGTGTCAGGGGACTGTGACCCAAATTTTCAGGCATCAGCCACCCAGTAACCCCCCGTGTCTGTGTCCTGCTCTCTCTCCAGTGTCCTCTCTCTCTTTCTCTCTCCAGTGGGCAGTCCTGGCCCCTGGGCTTTAGGATGCAAACTACCTCAGAGAAGATGGGGAGATGTACACAAGGGCATGAATCTACCCAAAAAGTTTTACTTCCTGCATTGATGAGATTTACTCGGATTCTCTTAGTTCAGGGGAACAAAGCTCTTAGTTTCTCCATCTTCTTGGAGCTTTAAATCACTTTTTTTTAGTTATCCAGCACTTGTGTGAGGGCTTTTCCCCACATATCTGTGACCTTTCCTCGGCTTGTCCCCCACAGGCTGTTGGATGAGTCTGAGCTCATCCCATCTGCATGGATGAATGGATGGGCAGAGGAGCCTGAGCCCTCAGGGCTGGAGATGCCCTTGGGGTTCATTTCTCTGGGAGGTATCCCAGCTATTTTAACGGGCAATGCCTCAAAAGCTAAAGGAGCTAGGAAGATGGGAAAGGCCCTTTTTCCACAGCTGGGAGGGGTTTTCCATCAGTGCTGCCTCTGGGATTTCAACTCCCTCTCCTGAACAGCGGGGTTGGATATCAGTGGGTGATTTGTGTCCTCAGAGCGGGGAAGCAGTGAGAGCTCAGCACCAGCCCTGGGCATCCTCCCCTGCCACTTTCTGCTCTGCTTTGGGTCTCTGGGCAAAAAACTTTAATGCATTTAGAGAGGCAAATGGCAGTGCAGACCTTGTAATGAGCAAGTTGAAATCCTTTGGTAAACTACTCTGTGTGAATGTTGAATTTGTCGACGTATTATCTTCAGAACATCTGCTTTTCTCCATCTGTATTGGTCTCCCCAAAGCCATGGTTTTCACCAGTTAATAGCAAGAAATATCGGATGAGCAAGCAAATATGTTTAGGGCTTGTATTATGAAGACAACACACAAATAGAAAGAGATTCATCTTTTCATAATGCCACTTTTATAAAAGGCAATAAAAATACAGTGGCTTGTAAAGGGATAAACAGGCTCAATCCGAGCTGGTGCTGTGGGGTTGGGGACAAGAGACAAAGTGAAGGCAACCAAATTAATGCATAAAAAAGTGGAGGAAAACTCAACCTCCGGCTATATTATATGGCAAATGATCTGCCAGTGGGGAAAGATACATCTTAATAGCAGTTTTTGAAACGAGATGAATACTGTATACAGAGCATTATAAGGCGCAGCGTGATCTGAATCTTAATCAACACGGGGAAATATAAATCTGAAAATAATAGAGACGAAATCAATATTGATGGTTAGGAGTAAAAGTACTGTATTTGCTGTGGTAAACGGTTTTAAGGTCCCAGGTTAAAAATTGTTCTAGAAAAGCCGTGGTAATTTAGTGTAGTTTGAACAGCTGGCACAGTGCCAGCGCGTTTTGGTGGCATTTAAAGTGTCACTGTGGAAAAATTTAAAGAGCAGGAGGGGGGGAAAAAAGCAAAAAAATCTGCTCCCTGGGCAGTGGTGGTGCTGGGAGTGAGGAGTTCTTTCCGCTGGCCATTGTTGGATGGAACCACCTGCTGGGATATTCCCCCTCTGCTTAGCTATGACTGAGCAGAATAAACCACTCTTCTTGTCCTTCCCAGTGTCTCCAGTTACTAAGAACAAGGCATCAAATTCCTACGAGGCACAGGAAAACCTTTTTACGTTTGAGATTTTGCTTTAAATGTCTCATTTCCTTGTCCTTGTGACAGATCACTGTGCTCATGGGTGATGTAACTTATGCTTAACCTGCTTGTCACCTCCTCACTACGTTACACAAAATTTGTTGCTCGAGTGATGGCCTTGTTACCCAGCAGGTACAAAGACGAGGCCTGTCAGTGCTCCTGACGTGGGAGCTCTTCACCCCAACCATGAAATCCCTCGCTCCAAGTCACGGGGATTTGGAGAGAGCAAGTTTGGCAAGTAGGGGTGATGAGTGTGCAAGTGCTGGGAGATTTTGAAGGGACATTTTCTACCTTCTGCCTTTTTCCATCTTCTTTAATTACATGCCAGGAGCCATGGTGGACTTTTTTAGAGTCACTGTGCAGTAACCCTCCGTGTTTTTTGGGGAAAGCCCTGCAGAGCCCATGCAAAGCAACCGTCTTGTTTGGGAGAACTGGAGGTGCCAGCTGTGATGCTCAGACATACATTTTACATCTAAGGGCTCTGAGGTGGAATCTTTGTGTTTGGGCAGCAGCTGTGGCTTTACAAGAGCTGGGCAAGCTGTCATAGCTGCTGGGCCAGATCCATCACCCGGTGGAAACTGGCACCGGAGCTCTGTGAGGCTGAGCCTGGAAGGAAAACATTTATTTAGGATAACGATCCTGAATTTTATTTGAGCGTGTTTGTGGGTGCCCAGTGCTCAGCCCTGGCTGAGCTGAGGTCTGGAGGTCATCAGAGAGGAGGGAAGGACCGAGGTTGCTATTGACTTTTGAGATTCACCTAATTACTTGGGTGTTGGGGAGCAGGTTTGGACACAAGTTAGAATTGGGATAGCTTCTGGGAAGAGGCAGAAGCTGGACTGTGGGCTAATCTGGATGCTCTGAAGTGTGGGAGCAGCGCTGCCGTGCCCGTGGTCATGCCCTCTTGTTGCCATGAGTGTTGGAGAAACCTGGGGAGCATTTTCTTCACCAAGCCAACATCCCTCTCCTCTTGGAAGCAGGAATTTGGGCTCACTGGCTCTAAATTCACTGCATCCATGCAACATTTGCTCCTAAATTGCCCTTCCCAGCTGTTTACCGAGTGCCTTTGCATCACTTGCAGGGTCTGACAGCGGCTTGCTGGTGGGAAAAGGGTTGCAGAAATGGGGGTTTGCAAGCTTTCAGGCCTGGCTGAACCACACTGCCCTCAGAGCCAGATAATTTTGTCTCCTGAGAACCGTGCTGACAAGCACAGCTTATCACAGGTTATTTTTGTGCCCATATTTTCCCAGGGCCTCAGGAGCAACCTCCCTGCTGCAGTGGTTACGGTGGGATACCTGGGGTTTATTCTCTGCAAAGGTTGGAAGTGACTCGGGGGCAATGGTGTCCTCTGCATTTAATTATTATTTCTTAAAAGCCCGAGATGGGTGGCTCCCAGTGGAGTTGTGCAGCCTGAATATTGATGGTCGTAAACCACGCCAGAAGGAAAAATGTGGGCTGCTCACTGCTGGCAAATGGACTTTAAATCAACAACCGAAGCAGTGTCGGTTCATAAAACCAGGATTTTTTTAGCCTTGAGGACAGAGGTACTTTAAATCCCAGCCTTCGGGTTCACTGATCTGCTGGAGAACAAACATAAAACTCCACCACGGAGGACCTGACATCAGCACATATTTTTTGTGCCACGAGCATTCGAGGTAGCCCTTTTGGTTTTTGCTCACTGCATATGACATTTCCTTGTATTATAATGATCTCGGCAGCAGCAGGAGGGAAAACTTACGACCCAAATGCTGCAGGAGGGGAAATTATTTACTGTGATAACCACGCTTGTTGAGACGTGGTGGCTGTTTGTGATGGAAGTGGCAGGAGAGCTCATTCCTTGTCTAGCCTGGCAGGACACCACTGCTGATGGTTTGAGTTCTCTTTGCCCTTTCACATGTTGCACCAGGTTTTAATTGACACCCAGCCTCTTTACAGAGCTCTGTCAGTTCAGTCTGCACGGTGTGTTATGTAGATGTGTCTAATGGGGCTGTTTACCCAAGACAGTATTGACTGCCAGGTTTAATTCCATAGAGGCATGTGCAGCTGTTCAGACTGGTGGAATCTGATCACAAGCCTTGGTGGGAAGGTGTCTGTGGGCTTTGCTTGGGCTGTGATCCCCAGCTCAGCCCCAGTTCTTGCAGTGCTGCCCTGGCACCCTGTCCCTGCCCTTGCCGTTGCTCCTTGATGGGCTCCTGGAAATCCACTCACCTCAGTCATGGAATCATTAAGGTTGGAAAAGACCTCTAATACTATCAAGTTCAACCATTAACCCAGCACTACCAAGCTCACCATTAAACTGTGTCCCTAAGAACATCTGCATGTTTTTGGGACACTTCCATGGATGGTGATTCCACCACTTCCCTCAGCAACCTGTTCCAATGCCTGACCACGCTTTCAGTGAAGAGATTTTTCCTGATATCCATTCTAAACCTCCCTTGGTGCAACTTGAGGCTGCTTCCTCCTGTCCTAGTTCTTGTAACCTGGAGAAAAAACTGACCCCCACCTTTGGTGGATGGGCTGGCTCAGGACATCCATGTGTCCCCTGTGTTTTGCATCAGTTTGCTCCAAGCCCACGAGCTTCCTCAGCCCTCCTCGGTTTTACCTTCTCTTCTCTATACTTTCATTCTTTTTCTCCTTTCTTTTTTTCCCAGCACGGCTTCCTACGTGCACTGCAAAGCCAATAATCTCAGCAGAGGGTTTTCAAACACAGCGCATCTGAAATATGAAAAACAATTCTTTTTTTTCCCAGTCTGTTTAATATTTCCCCACATAAAATGCACGGGCACATCCGTGTTTATCAGCACGCTGTGAAGAATGGCACAATTTATATATAAATGCTGATTTACATACATTTTAAATCAAACCTCTTGGAAGGCAGAGTGACTTCTTTGCCTGTTATATGCTGGACCAGCAGTTCCCATGTTGCATCCTGGAGCTAAGTTCATCCTGCTGGCAGCTTCCAAGGGCTTGAATTTTGCTCTGAGTGTCACCACTGTGAGACCTTAAGTTTTTCAGGGTCAGTTTGGTTTCCTCCCCAGGTTCCAGCCAGCAGCAGGGTTGATGGAGAGGATCCAGGCTATAGCTCAGAACGTCTCAGACATCGCAATAAAAGTCGATCAGATTCTCCGGAACAGCCTCCTCAACGGGAAAGGTGAGTGTCCCTGGGGCTCCCCATGCTCCAGATCTCTTACATGTTTTGCTGCTGCAACAGGAAGATCCAGCCAAGCCTACCATGAAAAATTTGGTAAAGATGCCAGGAATGGATGCAGATATCTGAGGTTTACCTTCCTTGGGAAACTCGTGCCTGCAGAGGGGAGGAGTGGTGACAAATCTGAATGGCTGTCAGGTGGAAATGCCAGGGAATTAAATGCAAAATTAAAGGTGAGGAGCGGTGCCAGCACAAACACCTGGGCAGAAAAATGTGGTGGTTTGGATCCAAACTCCCAGGGACTGATGGAATTCGGCACCAGAAGAGACATTCCCATCCCACTCTGGCACTGCTGGGAGGGCAGCTGGGTTCTCCAGGTGTTTCTCCATGTGGCTACATGGTTCCTGGGGTTTAGGTGGAAGATTTTTCCATTGCCTCTTCCACCTCAAGCCTTTTCAGTTATGAGCAAAGGAGGGGCTTGTAGGAGGGGTGGGGGCTTTTATTAACCCAACCACAGAGGGAGGAAAGATCCTATTACCTTTTTAACCACTTTATGCCTTTCTCTAGAGCTGACTCTGGGATCTGAGTTTTCTTTCAACAGCTCAGCAGGACAATTTTTGTTGCAAGTTTACAGCATAAAGGCTGTTGAATGCATTCTTAGATCCTGCTTACAGGATAGGTGGGACCTGGGGTCTGGACCAGGCTGAGGGCAGCAGGGAGGTGCTGTAAATGGACCTACTGAGATTTAGGAAAGGGGAACACACTCTCAGCATGGAAGCAGAGTGGATTTCCTCTGTTTCATTCCTATATCTTAGTGTCCTGCTCCACTCAGTGGGATGGGGCTGGCAGCTGTGGTGCTGATTAACATGCTTGGGGGCTGCCAGACACATCTCCTTCCCTCCCCTCACAGCATTTCTCTCTGCCCCACTGGCACATCCCAGCTCTCCCCATGCCCACTTTTTCTCTCTGCAGTGATGGAAGCCAGGAGGGACCAGTGTGAGGTGCCCAGGGACCCCAAGTACCCTGACTGTGCTGGGAAGGTGGAGGTGAGTCAGGGTTCTGTGTCTGGGAGAGGGTCTCGATCTGTGATGGAAACTGCTGGGAGGGGCACAAAGCAACAACCCCTGGGGTTAAACTGGGAAGGACAGTGGGAAGGGGTTAGGGTTTTCAGAATAAAACTGGCTACTTTAATGTGGGAAAGGTGCAGGAGGAGGAGCAGAGCCAAAGGTGCAGAAAGCAAAGTAGGGCTGTGGTGTAAAGGAGAAGACACAAGGAAGGTGTCCAGTCTTCTCTGGGAGCCTTTGATACAGAAATGTAACTATTTTCCCCCAGTAATAAGGCTTGTTCCTTTAGTTTGAGTCATACAAACCACTGAGTACCCAGAGGTGTTCAGGCAGCAGCAGAATCAGCTCTGTGAGACCACCTCTACCTGCAGCCCTCCCTGCCTGGAGTTTCTGTGTTTAAGGCCAGAAGCACAGCGAGGAGGAAGCGCTGTCACATCGTCTCTAAATACCTGGAACGTTCCCTGATGTCTGGGGAATAACCTCAGCACTGCACAGAGCAGCATCTCGTTCAGGTGGCCAGGACCTCCATCTCAAGTAGGATGTCCTGCCTGACCCAACCTGCTCTTTACACCTGAATGCAACCTGGCATTTGGCCCAGACCATGATGGCTTTGTCATAGAGCATATTTACATGAACTAATTAAAAGCATCTCCCTTTTCCCTCCACTTCCCAACCTCCTGCTTCAAGCTCAGCCTTCTGCAGGGCTGAGTTTCGCTGAAAAGATGTTGAAGGGTATATGAAAATTATATGGGAGGGGGCTGTATTTTTCTCTTCCCCTGGTGCTAGGCATCCTCTCCTTCCACAATTTGAGTAAATTCAGAATGTAATGTAATTGTGGAAGGCTGTAGTCCCATCTCCTCTCCTGGTGATTGCTGTGCTTTACATATTGGGCGCAGCGACCTGTCTCTGAGTAGATTTGTTTTGTAGTTGAATTAGGAAAGGGCTCTAAGAGCCGTTGTGGGGAATGATAAATCGCTGCTCTGGTCTCTGGTTCTTCTCCTCCATGTGAAATCATCCTTGGGGACTGCAGCAGATCTGTCTCTGTGCCCCGCTGTGCCCGGGGCAATGAAATCAGCAGCTCCCCTTGCTCCCCAGCCAAGCTAGCGGGAAGAAATCCCTGTGGTGTATTATTTCTTGGGGATTAATGGCTGTGCCCCCAGGGAAGGCGTGTGTTGGTGCTGGAATCAGTGCTAGAAATCCAGGGAGCCCCCAGCAAACCTCTCTGGCTTTTCCTCTGCCCTGTGTGCCTTGGAGGCACCGGGCGGGTCAATATTGACACTGAGACACAAGTGCTGGGTTTGCAGCCCTTTGTCCACCCTCTACCCTTCGTTTCCATCTCCCAGGTAAAGGGGATGGAGAACACTGGTTTCCCATAGCAGGGGCAGCAGGCAGGGCTGCCACGTCCCCTCCTGGCCGGAGCACGAGCCCCATGTGTTTCTTTGCTCCCTTGCAGTGGATGAGGGCCAGGTGGACCTCTGACCCCTGCTATGCGTTTTTTGGCGTGGACGGCACCGAGTGCTCGTTCCTCATCTACCTCAGCGAGGTCGAGTGGTTCTGCCCTCCCCTGCCCTGGAGAAACCGGACGGCGGCTGCGCCTTCGCCCCCACCACGGCCCCCGGTGCAGGTAAGGTGGGGACAGCCTGTGTTCTGCCACTCTGGGAGGGTCTGGGGGGAGACATCAGCTGGAAATAGGTGTTCCCAGAGCAGCAGTGTCAGCAGGGCTGTGATGCCTTTTGTGGATTTTCACATGATCACAGGATGGTTTGGGTTGGATGGGACCTTTAAAGGTCATCTAGTCCAACCCCCTGCCATGGACAGGGACACTTTCCACTAGGCCAGGTTGCTCCAAGTTCTGTCCAGCTTGGCCTTGAATGTTTCCAGGGATGGGACATCTACCACCTCTCTGGGAAACTCGTGCCAGTGTTTTATCACCTTCATTGTAAAAAATTTCTTCCTTAAATCTAGTCTGAATTGACCCTCATTTAGTTTAAAGCCACCACCCCTTGTCCTGTCACAGTAGGCCCTGCTAAAAAGTCTGTCCCCATCTTTCTTATAAGCCCCCTTTAAGTATTGAAAAGGCTCAAGAAGATCTTCCTGGACCCTTCTCTTCTCCAGGCTGAACAACCCCAACTCTCTCAGCTTGTCCTCATAGCAGAGATGCTTCATCCCTCTGATCAATTTTGTGTCCTCTACACCCACCCCAACATGTCCATGTCTTTACTGAGGAATCTGGGATATTATGAGGTGCTCTGGGTGCAATGAGACCTTTGGGTTTTGGTGCATGAAGTGGAGGAGCTGTGGTGGCTCTGGGGAATGCTGTCCATGCAGGAAGGACCCACAGCACCTGAGCTGTGATGGACAAACCTCCCACAGCCCCTGGGGCAGCCCAGGGGCTCCTCTCGTGGCCACTTTCCCTACACTCACAGTGCAGAGCGTGTTCCTTTCCTAGGCAGCTCTCCGGAGCGACCTGGCTCACCTCCTGGAGCTGATTGGCACGGGCAAGGAGTCCCTCAGCTTCATGAAGAAGAGGATCCGGCACTTGGCCCAGCAGTGGCTGCGGGCGGCCCGGCGCCTCGAGCAGAAGCTGAAGGGGCGGCAAAAGGACCAGAAACACGTACGAGCAAATTGCACAGCGGGGGCTCGTGGTGTGGAGATGGGAAAGCTGGGCCCTTGGGAGCATGGAGAAGTGGAGACAGCTGGGGTGTGAATGAGCTGGAAGGAAAATTCATTTATGGAAGCATGTGGGCCTGCGGGGTCGGTCTGTTGCCCGTGGACGCGGCTCCACATGAATTCGGGATGTGGCAGGACTGGTGTTGCTGAACAATGGGGTGGGTTTTGGAGTTGGGTCCTGGTGGATGGGAGAAAATGTCCAGCTGGCAGCCAGCCATCAGCAGGGGGCAGGAGTCTGGCACGTCTCCTCTGAGGACATGCTGAGGTTGCTGACCCTGCCCTTGGTGTATTTGTGGTGCCCTTCCCTTCAGTCCCTGTGTGCTGGGTGATCTCCCTCTGCTCTGTGGTTCAGACTGTGAAGTAATCAGGAATGTGAGCCTGGTCCCAGGACACAGAGCACCAGACCAGGGGAGCTGGCAAATTCTGAACATTTGGTCTTTGCTAATTGGACACAGATCACTTGCCTTCATCCCTCTCTGATTTCCCTGCGTAATTACAGTGTGCGAAGGACCTGGAGGGACTCAGGGACCATAAGTCATTTTGGACTGGAAAACCCAAATTGTCCCTTTCCCTGGTGCTGACCTCTCTCCTTGTCTCTCCAGATCTTGATCCATATTGGCTTCCTGACAGAGGAGTCAGGGGATGTTTTCAGCCCACGGGTGCTGAAGGGGGGCCCACTGGGCGAGATGGTGCAGTGGGCTGACATCCTGGCTGCCCTCTTCCTCCTGGGACACAGCCTGAGGGTCACAGTCTCCCTGAAGGAGCTGCAGAGGTGGGTGCTGGGTTCTGTGGGTGTTTGGGCCTCCCCAAGAGGGTCTGCCCCCTGCATGTGTGTGGGTTGCATCGAGGTCTGGTGTGAAAGCACAAGTTCAGAACAGGTTGCATGTGGCTTTTCCCTGACCTGCATCTCAGGCCAGGCTGGTGCTGTACTGGTGCAGGTGTTGGGTGGGTGCAGACCAGCAGCATCATGGAATTGATCCCATCCTTTCTGCATCCCGGGAAAGTGGGAAGGACTGGTGTAAAGTGATGCTTTGCACGGGGCTGCTGTGGACATGCCTCGGGCAGGCACTGTGGTCCTGGCACTGGATCTGAGTGGAATGATCCCCTGCTGCCAGCACACAGCATCCTGTGTGCTGCCTTCCTGGCATCCTGTCCCCTGACACCTGCCTAGAGCTGGGAATGGGAAAGGCTCCCTCTCGCCCGTCATTCCCCAGGGATGCTCTCTGTGGGGCTGGTGGCCCTGTGGCTGCAGGATGCAGATGTCCTGCAGTCACTGGCTATTCCCACTTTACATGGCTGCACTCAACCCCCATGGCTTTGCTGGTGTTGTTTGAGCAGTGACTGTGCTCTCTTCCTTCCTTCCTTTCTTTCTTTTTTCCCCTCCCTCCCTTCCTGCTCTGCCACAAGGCAAGCAGCTGACGTGGCTGCCAAATAGAACCTGCGTCCCTTGCAGGTGGGTGGCAGTGCCCGGGGAGTCCCTCCTCAGGAGGTGCTGGGGGAGGCTTGGGGACCTGCAGGGGAATTTGCTACTTCTGGGGGCACTTCCCACAGAGGGATGGGCTTTTTGTGACATGGGATATGGGGCGATGCAGGGTGAGAGTTTCCAAGAGGGACCAATGTTAGATGGAAAAAGTAAGAGGGCGAAGCAAACCACGTGCCACCTTCCTCTCTGCTAATGCAGTTTTGTTATTATCAGGCTGACACTGCTGCCTCTTGTAGCCTCACAAGGTTTCCTTGCCATCCTGAGTGGAGGGCAAGTGCCAGAGAAAATGCAAATTAGATGGGTTATAAATCAAGAGGAGCCTGAAGCTGCCTCAGGGACTGGCCAGGCTCTGGGACACGCTAAGCCAGCACCGGCTACATAATGAGCCGTGCTGAAAAGGGAGTGAAAAAAACCAACAATCCTGGAGAAAAAACAGCACAAAAAAACCCCCAACCCAGCCCCTGTGGCATTCAGAATTAATGAACGGAATTAGCTCCCGACTAATTAACTCAAAAAATAATCCTGGTCCTAATGCAAGAGGCAGCAGCTCCTCAAAGAGGCGTGCACGTGTCACAGCAATCCGCGAGGTGTGCTGAGCTCAGCTGATGTGCTAAATAATACCCGACCACTCAGGGATGAAAGAAGTTAATGGCTGGGAGGGTTGTGTTGTTGTTGTGTGTTTTTTAATGAAGAGCCTCATGGTGGTTGTTGAAGGAGGGGAAGGAGCTGGTGAGTCTTACAGGGGGTTTTGCAGCGTCTGTTTCCCTCTGAGTGACTGGGGAGCTGCGTTGCTGCCTGTAGTATTTTCTCAGAAGCGTGGGAGCTTCAACGTCAGTTGGCAGTGATGAGATCTCTTCTGACGTGGGTTTGGATGTGTCCCCTGGGATGCCTGGGAACGGCAGCTCTGTCTCTTCGCCTTTTTAGCTGAGATGGGAAGTGAGTGAGCTGGGCTGGGACTGCACATTTTGCCCTTCTCTCTGTCCCAGTGATAGATGCTGTCCCCACCTCCCCAAGAGTGTGTCCTGTGCCTGCCTTTGATGACGTTTTAAATGCTGGACACCCATGTCAAGTGCCCACTTTCATATTGATGGGGCTGGGGCCAGTGGAGGCAGGATCTGGGGCTGTAGCTAGGTCCCCTCTGTCCCAGACTGGGCCCAGCACTCACTGGGACCCTCCTGCAGCCCACCAAGAGATGGGTTAATATGGGCGTCAGAGGTTCTGCCCAAGGGGGGACTGAGTGGTGCCAGCAATCCTGCTCAGTGCCTGCAGATCTCTCAGCAATGTCCTTGCTCTTGGGCTGGTGGCTCTGAGGAGTGTTGGGAAAAGCTTTTGCCTGACCAGGAGTGAGTGGGAGGCTTAGCAGAACAAGTGTAATTAATCCTGAGTCATGCTAATAGTTAATCTTGGGCTCTTTGTTAAAGCCTGGAGGGTACTTTACCTGTAGCCACAGCTTTTGGCAGGGGTTGTTTGATGCTCAAGTGGCTGGAGTTTTGCCTTGCTGTAGACTGAGTCTGAATTTGTCCTCTCTCATCCCAGGTGTCTCTTGCTGAGCTTGTAGCAGCACAGGCACCAGTGTTGGGATGGGTTCAGGGATATTTTTCTCCAGAAATGTGCAGTGTTGAATCCACTTTCTGTGTGTTTTTTCTTTGGCAACTCCTGCTCCTTTCATGCCTGGGAGCTGTAGCTGCTCCGGCCCAGCACAGCCTTCGCTGGCACTCATAAATTATTCAGCATGGATTAACCTCTCTGCTGGTTTGTTTTTTCATCTGTTCAAATTTCTGAGCTGATTTTTCTGTGAGTATTGATCATTGGCAAGGGATCGCTGGAAGGTTTTGCCTGCATACACTTCAGTGGTTATCTGAGAGCTGTTCATTATTAGCATCTGTATTGATTGCAATGCAGCAGTGCCTGGAGGGGGTGGTCAGGATTGGGTCTGGAATGCTTGGGATTGGGCAAATGAGGAGGAAAAATAAGGCCCTGGTCAAAAAAACTGGTGATGGAGGGCTGGGGATGAAAACAGGCTGTGAGTGTGACTGGACCTTAAAGATCTGTGAATTCTGCTGCTATGTCCTACTAGGGCCTAATTTTTCTCCTGTAGTTAACTAAGTTCAGGTATTTGTCCTCTTTTGCATTTCTCAGTAAATTTATGAGGTGCTTCTGATGCGTCTTGAGAGGCAAGGGGTGAAACACAGGCTTATCTGGTCCCTTCCAACCCAAACCACTCTGTGACTCCACGTGCAGCTCCCTGGGAGGAAAGCAAACTGTTGAGCTGGAACAGGGAGCCAGGAGCTGTTTTCCATCTGAGATTTGTGCTGGGTTGGGAGCCAGCAGCATTTTGAGCCCTGTCTGGAAGCAGGGAGGGAAGAAACATCTGAAATCTGAATGCAGACACTTTATTCTTGCTGAAGACACCTTGTCTTGTGTTGGTAGCTCAGAAGTGCTTTCAGGGAGGTGAGAATCCAGGCCAGCATTCGTGTGTGCTGCTTGGTAGGGGAGGAGTGGGAAGTGCCTGAAAGCCCTGAGCTGGGTTGATAATGAGGCAGCTCATGAGTAGATGTTGGAAAATTACAAGCAGCACTTTGGAGCAATGGCTGTGCCGGCACAAAAGCTGCAATAAGTTGAGGCTTTTCCTCTGGAGCACTCATGCCATGGGGTCAGGCATGAAGGATGTGCTCAGCCTTTGCCCCCAGGAGAGGGGGCACTACAGGCAGTGCTGGGACCTCCAGCTCCTACCCCCACCCTCAGGTCATGGCAATGGACATCTTGGCATCTCCAGCTGCTTTCGTAGGGATAAAGGAGAGGCTTGGGGAGACAGGGCTGTGGTACTGCTGGAACCACAGGAGTGCTGATCTCAATGATGCTGAAAGGTGCTTTTTGCAATGATCCCCTTGAAATTAACTGCTCATAAGGCAGGACAGAAAGTCGAAGAAAATGGGATTTGATGCCTCGTGGGGTCAGGGCTTTACAAAGTGTTCCCGGAGCTTAATTGCTCCTGTCTCTAGTTCTGAACTCCTAATACCTTCCCTGGCAAGGCACCTGGTTTTCAGCACGTGCTTGTATCCTGTGCTGGCAGCCTTTTCCCTGCCCAGCAGTAGCTGTGGCCAGTGTGTGACTTGGGTGACAAGCCACACACCCTCCCTGTGCTGGGGTGGTGCGTGTGGGCTGCATTAGGACTGGCACCATGGTGGTGCAAGGCTCAGCTCCTGCTGCCACCACTCTGCCTGGCACACAGCTAGAGCTCCCATTTTCCTGTGCTCTCCACGCTCACCGAGGTGTGTTCATGCTGCGGAAAGAGCCATTCAGATGGAAACACGATGTCCAGACAAATACATTTCTAATTATTTCCTGGCAGATAAAAGCCATCTTTCTGTCTTGCATCTGTTCACATGAAAACCTGCGCCGTGCCCGGGCTCCCGGCCTCACCTCCCCTCGCCAGCTGGCAAACACAGTCCTGCCGTTGTGTGGGAGAGACAGGAATTGCTTGTGAAAACAGCCAGAAGTGACCAGTTGCATGTGATCCTGATGGAGCTGCATGGCATGGCTGTGGGATTCATCAGCTCTGCACCAGTGGGCAGGAACCTTCAGCCTTTAGTGTAGCATCAGGTGCTTCTGGTACTTGAGAGCGAGTGTTTCTGGAAGCTGATGGGGCTACTGGGTTGTTCTTTTTCTGGCCAGGCATTGATGTTCTTGCTGGGATATGGCTGTGTAAGGGCTGTTGTGAGCTTTGGAAAGGCTGGATTTTTGATTACAGGGCTCAGGGGGAGCTGAAATGATGCTCATGATTTTGGGTACTTGACAGCTGCAACCCCTTGCAAAGACAGAGATGATGAAGACTGAACCGAGAGGTTACACGGGCGCTGGACACAACACTGTGTGTCTGAGCTGCCTTGGCTTCTCCAGTCTGCAATTTAATCAGGACAGATATATCTGGTGGGCTGGAAGGGACCTTGAAGCTCATCTTGTTCCACCCTCCTGCCATGGGCAGGGACACCTTCCTCTAGACCAGGTTGCCCCCAGACCAATCCAACCCGTCCTTGACGCTTGCAGGGATGGGGGAGCCACAACTTCTCTGGAAAACTTGTGCCAGTGCCTCACCACCCTCACAGGGAAGAATTTCTTCCTTTTTTTTAGCTCTGGAGCAGCTGGGACAGCAGGAGATAGCCTGTCTGTCACAGGATCTGCCCAGGCACCACGAGCATCTGTGTTCAGTTTCTGCTGCACTCTGAAGGAGCACATGTATTTATTTCTCCTTTCCTGGGAAGTCACTTCATTATTTGCTGAATCTCTGACCAGGAAAAAAAAGAAAAAGTTTGCTCTGGCACCCTCCTGTGCATCTCCAGGCCTTGGAAATAAAGGAATGGATTGCTGAACTTCCCCCCCGGGATGGGTAGGGCTGTGTCATACAAGATCAATGATGGGCCAGAGAAACAGTCCAGATACACCTTGCAAAAGTGAAACCATTGCAGGTGCCTTAAAAATCATGCTGAAATTGCTTAAAAATCCTTGCTTCTAGCAAGTGTTCATTCTAGCAGGGGGAAGAGCTGGGAGCAGAGGGCAGGCAGCAGGATGTTCATCTTGTGGGCTTAGATTTGCGCTTTAAATTGGTTGTGATGGGATTGTCACAGACCCCCATGAGCTGCACAGGCTCAGCTCTGGCACCTTTCACCCCTGGATAACAGCCCTGTGCCTGCTGGGCTCTTGCAGACATGGAGAAGGTGAGTGAGCAGCGAGGACAGGAGCTCTCCTCCATTCCCCCCTCTGTCTTGCTGATGGCAGCAGATGTGGGCAGAGGAGATGCAATTAAATATAATACAGGATATTGGCCCAGGCTGCCAGGAGATGCCCACGAGATCCATTTAGTGCTGGACTTTGCAGCACCAGGAGTGATAAAGCGTGAAAGAAATGTTGGGTTAATTTGAAAATAGGTCAATGGGATGTAAAGATAACCCCGCAGTCATCTGATTTCTGAGCGCCTGCACCGCGCCCGGGGAGGGAACGGTCCCCTGGTTTGATTAAAGTACCTATAAGAGGAAAATAGCAGGACAAGAAGCTGCTGTAGATTTATTCTGGAGTAGGCACAGCTGGTGGAGGCAGCTGGCAGAGAGGCGAGCTCGGCTCTTGCATCCAGTGGATTGAAGCTGCTTCGGCTGCGCCCTCCCAAAGAGGAGTGATGCGCTAATCCGGGATGTCGGGATGGGACAAGCCACTGGATCACCATCTGGGGCTGTGGAGGTGCTGAGCCCGGGCATGAGCTGGTCACCTCCCTTGGCTGGTCTGGAAGGGGAGGTTTCTCCAGGAGCTGGGATCAAGTGACTTCCAGAACAGGTCTCTGGGCTGCGCCGGCTGAGGAAGCGGCATTTGCGCTCATCAATTTTATTTGCGTAATTTCAAGCGCCATTAATAGTACATGGCACGAGGAAAAATCAGGGAAATTGCACTCCAACCATGAGTGAAATTGGGTTTAGTAGAAAATTAGTTGACTTAACTGGCAAATGATGAAAGCTTGAATAAAAAATGTTTAAATAAGGAGGAAGGAAAAAAAAAATCCCCCCCCCGCCATCTCAGAGGTGCAGCCTGGATTTGCATGACTGGAATATTAAAATCAGTGGTTATAAAGTGTTTAGGGAGGATAAGGGGCGTAAATGGAGAGATGCTCTGCTCAGAGGCACTGGTCCTGCTATTAGAGCTATTCTTGCCACGCAGTCATGGTGCTGGGAGTATAAATGGATGTGCCAAGTCCCAAGCACCTGGAGAGGGGATGTGTGGCAGATTGCAGTGAGGAAAGGAGCTGGGGGAGCCAGACCTGCTCCACCTAATTGGTGGAAAGTTTTTTGGAGGCTTCGGAATTAATTACGCTAATTGCTGTCTCCCACAGCCCCTCATGAAGCTTGGTTAGGGCTTTCTTAAATTAGAGATTATTTTGTAATGCAGTGGCTCGTGTGACACGTACCAGCTGGAGGATGGGGTGTGCTGCAAGGAAAATGTAATGGTTTGGGGATTTTCACTTAAATACAAGGTTTAGAGATTGGCTGAGTTGCTTCGCCACAGTTGCCATGATGGTGTAAATCACTGTTTGGCTGATGACTGAGGAAAAAGCAGCATGTGTGTGAGCAAATCTGGTGTGTAGAATTGCATCTCTATAAAATCTTGGGGGGTTTTTACTGGCTTAAAAATTCCCCTTCAGCCTCCCCAGGAGGGTGTCTCCTCATTGCCCTATTTATTGTAGCGAGGTGGCTGTGGGAGGTGAGAGCCTTTCTATTCCTGCCATCTTCCCAATCAGTCCTGTCGTGTAAAATTGTGCATAAAAGTGACAAAACTGTGACCTGTTCCCCCTGCGGCCGCCCCGGCTGGGCTGCCCTGAGCTGACGCTGATATTCCTTGTGACAAGAGCAATGAAGCAGCTGCAAAAGCAGCTCTTCGCCTTAAATTGAAATGCTGGGTTTTTCCTGGCTTTGTTATTCCACATTTACACACTTTCTGGGTGTCATGGTCAGAAGTTTGGGATGACCCTTCACTGGTTGGGATGGGGCTGGAAGAAGGATCTTGGTGCTCAGCGCTCAAGGGCTTGCAAGCCGTGTAGAATCATGGAATAGTTTGAGTCGGAAGGGACTTTTTAAAGGTCTTCTGGTCCAATCCTCTGCAATGAACAGGGGCATTTCCACTAGATCAGGTTCAGAAGAAGAGGGAGGTACAGCCAGGACCAGACCAAGAGCCCTTCATTAGTATCTCTTATGGCCAACCCACTTCTGGCTCCCTGTGATATTGGCCTTCTGATATTGGTGAAGAGTATGAGAGACTGGAGAGCAAATGCTTGTGATAACTGTGTGCCTTGGCTGTTCCCCAGGTGGAAGAGCCATTGGTTTCCTCTGGAAGCAGCCATGGGATTGATAGGTTAAATGCTGTAGGGCTAGGGAAGGGATGAGGACTTTATGGAACCCCCTTGGGCTGTGGGTTCATTTGAGCTTCAGCTGAGCAACAAATAAAACCCAGGTAGGCTGGAAAGAGGATTCTCATGTTCAGAAGGGAAAATGCAGAGAAATTACAAGAAACAGTAAGAGAGCTCACATAAGAGGGAAGGATTCAAAGCCTGGGAGTTTAAGACGTGGCCAGAACTTTTATTCCTAAAAGAAGTAAAAATACTTACAGGCATGGCTGGGATAAATTTCCATCTCCAAATAGGTGCTAGGAGTAAATGAAGAGCCCAGAAGAAAACAAAGACAGACGTCTTGGCAGGCAGGAGTGAAGGGTGAGATTTCACAGTGTCTGAGCTCAGACTTGCAAAATAAAACAGGAATTCCTCAGCCCTGCTGGAAGGACTGAGAACAAAATGGGACAACTGCGTGGTGAGAGTGAGACAGCCTGGGTGGACCAGACCAGCTCAGTGGTTCGGTTTTCCATGAGGATGTTGCTGTTGCTTTTTGGGTGTTTGTGGGGTTATGAGGGTGAGGAATTATGATCTTTAGGAGGAAAAAATTATAGAGCTTTAGAACTGAGGAGCAAAGCATTTGTATTTCTGAACAAACTGGCACTTGGAAATCACAAGTACATGTAACTAGGATTTTTCAGAAACCTGCTGAAGCTGGAAGGTGTCACAGGTTTTTTTCTGAGAAGGAGGAAACATGGTCCAGACAAGCAGATGGGCTGCCAGTCTGACATCAGTGGTAGACTTAGTGGAACAGCTTTGGAGAGAGGGATTCATCAGTTCAGAGGTAATTGAAAATGGAAGGAGACACACCACAGGTTTACCAGCCTTGTATCTTGCTGGATTAATCACATCTCACCCTGGCAGCGAGGTAACTGATGGTCTTGATAAAGAGATTGCAGTCGAGTTTATCTGGGTTTTCATCCACTGGAGGAGGGGAGAGGGGCTGAGTATGGCTGTTGTAAGGAACTGTTAGGGAATTTTAGGCTAAGCTGGGAGCCTTGCAGGAAGAGAGGAGAGGAAATATGTGGTTTTACAAGTCTGTCACTGATGTGATTGCAATGAAACCAAATGAAATCTGGTGTCTTCAACAAGAGACATCCAAGGGAGTGTGTGTGGTGACTGAGATGGTGGTGAGCCCTGTCTGGGATTGCTGTGCAGAAGCCTCTCAGTCTGTGTGGGAGGAGCAGGAACTCAGCTGGAGCAGGTGCAAAGATGGGGAGGGACCAGGACTCCCCAGATCTTTGGCCCAGGAAATAAAAACTGGGGAGAGGAGAACCATCTGCATCCCCCTCCATCAAAGAGGGAGCTGGTTGGTGGCTCCTGTTCAATACCTGGCAGGGAAATGAGTGTTTGTGTTTCAGGGCTTTCATGGTGCTGGGCCCTGATCCCTCCTGCTTCTCCCCAGTCACTTAGGGGTGCCTCCAGGACGGGGAAACTGCCCCTTGACCAGTCCTTTGCCTTTCGACCTGATTTACACCGACTACCATGGACTCCAACAGATGAAGCAGCACATGGGGCTCTCCTTTAAGAAATACAGGTAAGCAAAGCCTTTGCCTGCTCTTATTCTCCATTTCATTAATTAGCAAGCAAAGACTAATGGTAATGACCTCGAGGGATAGTCCTCCCCATCCAAGGAGCCAGACCCTTTGATTTTACCTTTGATTTTTGCCTGGCTGGTGCCTTGCTGTGTCCCCTGCTGCTGTGGCACGAGGCATTCTGCTCATTCTGGAGCCTCATGTGTTTAAGATAAAACCTCATTAAAAGAGACTGAATTGGGAAGAGACCAGACCCTGCATGTGCCTGGGGGGGTTGTGTGCTTCCAGTTCCGTGCCTGCAGCCAGGGGTGGGCACACCTCAGAGGGAAGTGTAAGCCTTGTGGATTTGTAAGGAGCCCTGTCCATGGCTCCTTCAGCATCAAGACAAATGTCATCATCCCCTGGTACATCACCAGCCAGGAAAATATGTGATTTAATTTAGTGCTGATAGTCCTGCTATTTATTATGTTTTTTTCCCATCTCTTCCACTATCCTACACAATTTTATTAGAGAGAAAAATGACAAGCTGCGTTATTGCTTTTATAATAAATGCATTTGCTCTCGCATTCAGCTTGTTTTGCTCTTCCCTTGCTTGTTGTTTCCCTTCTCTCCTCAGTCTTGTGCTGGTAATGCCTGCCTCAGCATTCCCAGGATATTGGGAAAAGCATTAATAAGTCTTCAGGAGATTCATCGTTCTCACAACTGCCGGGGAGTTGAGAGTCCTGCAAGGCGAAATTGCTCCTCGCAGGGAGGAGCAGTGGGTTGGGGAGGGCTCTTCGTGATGCTCTGGGGTGCAGACATGGGACAAGCTGCCTGGGGGCACCGGCTGTCCCTGGAAGTGGGACTCTCTCACGGTGAGGTCCCGGGGTCCTGTTTGCTCTCCCAGGTGCCGCGTCCGGGTCATCGACACCTTCGGGACGGAGCCGGCGTACAACCACGAGGAGTACGCGACGCTGCGCGGGTACCGCACCAACTGGGGCTACTGGAACCTCCAGCCCTCCCAGTTCATGACCATGTTCCGTGAGTGGGGGCAGGGGCACGGCGGGGTGGTTTGGGGGTCTCACAGGTACTACAGAGGCAGGTCTGACCTCCTCCAGCAGGTGATGCACGGGCGGTGCCGTCCCCCCAGCTCTGCTCCTGCTTCCTCCTGTCTGCAAGGAGCTCCCAAGTCTGCTTGGCAATCTCTTGGGCTGCAGAAATGATTCAAGGAGACCAGGCTCCTTCCACCATGATGGGTTGCTGGCTCCAGCACAGTCAGGGCACAGCCAGCAGCTTCCAGCTCCAGGGAAGGGAAGCGTGGGGTGGGTTTGGTTGCAAAGCCTGGTTTGATTTCAGCTGGGATGCTAAAGGTGAGAGGCAGCTCAGTGATCTGGATTTGCCTGTGGCATAGTCAGGAGATGTGCTTGTCTGAAAGGAGCCCAGTGACCCGTTGGCTGCTGGATGAATCAAGTGTTGCTTTTTCCTGGCTGGATAAAGCCCCTTTGGCAGCCTTAAAAATGCCTCACTTTGTAAAGAGCCACTTGAGTGGCTTCTGAAGCCTGGATTTCATGAGCTACTTGGATGGGGATTCATGCCATTTTTCCTCCAAGCTCCAGCAAGGCTCTGGAGCCGGGCTCATCCCAGTCCCTGTGCTGCAATGTGGCTGCATCCTCAACCCCAGGAGGTGCCAAAAAGCATCTCTCCAGCCACGTGTCTTCTCCCCTTGGTGCCCACAGCTCACACCCCCGACAACTCCTTCATGGGCTTCGTGTCAGAGGAGCTCAACCAGACAGAGAAGCAGCTCATCAAGTCCAACAAAGTGAGCAGCATGGCAGTGGTGTACGGGAAGGAGGCCAGCATCTGGAAGGTGGGTGTCCTTGGGATGGTGGGGAGAGCCCAGGCAGGCAGGGGTAGCCGTAGGCACAACTCGGAGGCAGCAGCAGCCTCTGGCTTTTCTCAGTGTGTTTGTAGAGGACCATCCTTGTCCCGTTCCTAGAGGAGTGATATGACACATCCAATGCCTCTGAGCAAACAGGGAGAGGCTGGTGAGACGCCATTCCCTGCTCTTTGCTCTGGGTGATGTTTGCTTCCAGCAGGCTGCTGGGGCTGAGGATTTCAAATCAATGATTTTATGTAATTAATTACAATGATTGCCGTTAATTAATTGCAATGATTGCTGCGCTATGATGGGGATGGTTTGTCTCTGCTTTCAAGTACCCCGTGAAAAGGGATTGTGCTCCCTCCGTCTGCCTGTGCCTGTTACACCTGGGGGATAGGGTGGGTGACTGTATGGGGACAGCACCCACAGCACCCCCAAAACATTCCACTTGCATCTCCTACAGGGGCTGTGTGTGCTCCCCCCGTCTTACCCAGAGCTAGCAAGCTTCTTTTCCTTCCAGAGTTTTAAAAAGGAGCTCATTCTCACTGTCTCTTGATTTATTTCTATTTTTCCCCTTCATGCACCGCCTGGGGCTGCTGCAGTTGCAGGTACTGTACCTCACCAGCTGCTGCTGGGCTTTACCTCTGTGCGTCTTCTCGGGAGAGAAAAGGTTTTACCGGAGTCGACTTTGCCTTGACGTGGGCTTGGTCCTCTGGAGCTGCCAGGATTGATGTGGGTTGATGCAGTGGGGGCTGTATCTCCTCCCTTTCCCCATCTTTCCTGATCAGCAGCCACTAATTAGCAGGGATGCCTGTGGTGGGCCAGGATCCAGCCACACCGTCTCCTCTTTGCTGTTTCCCTAAAAGACCTGCTGAAACCCACTAAATCTCATTTTAGGGAAACTGTAATATCTTGTCTTATTTTTCTACCATTCCTCCGCATTTTCCTATCCAGAAGTTGCATTTGAGCGTAGTTAGGTTAATTTAGGAAGGCACTAAAGAGAGTTAAAACCTCAGAACAGACATTTCCCTCCACCCTGGGTGCTACAAGCATTTGCTCCTTTTAGTCAGAATTCACAAACAACATCAGTTTCCACAAAACTGCATATTTGGAGTCATTTATTACTGTGTGAAGGGGCTGAGGCTGGTCCTTGCTGGTGGCTGTTCCTTGAGGCCAGGCTGCCTGGGCTTTGCTTCACATCTTGTGCCGCCCCATGGAATAAAATAAGGAGATGGAGGGATTTTTCCTTATTTTGAGTGGTCTAGGAAGGCAAAGAACACCTTCATCTTCTGGAGCCATTTACCAGCCTTGGACCAAATGCTGTCTTCCAGAGCAGAATGTTTTTGACATTTAGAAACATTTAATTAAACCTGCTTTTCCTATATTTCTCATTTCCTACCCCTCTGAACTTCTCACCTCCGGCTTGCAATAGAAGCTGAAGTTTTAATAAGGTGAGAAAGGCTTGGTTTTAGCCTTGGAGAGGTCCAGGGATGCATGGCTGAGGGCAGAAATACGGCGTTCAGGGAGGCTTTAAGGCAACATACCCAGTTTTCCCAAATTCCCCATTTATAACTCTTCATTCCCTCCCGGTCTCTGCTCTTTCGGGGCCCATTGCAGCACTGGAACAAGCTGAAAATGCAGTGTCCAAAGGCTGGTCCCTTTGTGGTTTTTTTCAAGCAGAAAAAGTTCTGCAGTAGAGAAATTGCTAAAAGGAAAGGTTGCTTTGCAGAGCAAAAGCAGGAAAGCCTCCAAAAGAAGAGAATTGATGATCCCCTTCATTTTCCAGGTGGTGAAACAGGATTAAACCTGAGCAAGAAAATCCTGGGTACTTGTTACTTGGAATAAGAGGCTATTAGCAAGGCCTGGTCTTTGCAAACTTCCCTCTGAATCTGCTGAAGTCTTTAATTCAGCAGCTGCAGAGTGGAAGTTGCCCTTGGAGGTGGCAGGGAAGGCAGGAACTCGAGGTGCCGATGGTCAGGGTGATGGATCCTGCAGTCATCCTGGCTCTCTGGAAGTGTAGGGGGGGAAGCGTGTGTTTGCAAGGAATGAGGAGGGGAGGGTGTGGATTTTGCACTGCTGTGGGTTTACCTGAAGCATCGCAGGTGCTCTGGAACAGCAGTGTGAGAGCTAGATCTCCCCCCACAACCCCGGTGGAATAGGTCAGGCCCATCTTCTGGTGCAGTTCATACCTCTGCCTTCCTCCCCAGGGCAAGGAGAAGTTCCTGGCCATTCTCAACAAGTACATGGAGATCCATGGCACCGTTTATTACGAGACACAGCGGCCACCCGAGGTCCCGGCGTTTGTGAAGAACCACGGGCTGCTCCCACAGCACGAGTTCCAGCAGCTGCTGAGGAAGGCCAAGGTGGGGGAGAGTCATCCCAGGACCCTGCCCCCCATTACCTGCCTTCCAGCCTTGTAGCTGGGATAATTAGCTGTGAGCCTCTCAGCCAGGATAATTAGCCAGGAACCGAGCAGAACACATCCTTCCAGATCAAGATGTGTCTGATGAGTTTCTCCTTGCAGACTGTCCGCAGGCGGAGCACAAAGTTTCCCGATTAATTCATTTATTGCTAAATGGGGTGTTGGTTTTTTTTTTCCCCCCACTGTGATAAAAATAAATGGGATTCTCAGCGGGAATGTGTGGGTGCGGGCACATCCTGGTCGCCTTCAGCTGGTGCCTGGGGGAAATATTCTTGATTTAGCAGCCCAAACAGCTTTGGCAAAGGAATATTGCTCCATACAGAGGCAGTGTGGTGGTTGTGACCACCATGGGGGAACTTGCAGCTCCTGGACACCCCATGGCCCGTGTACAGCTAAGCTGTAGAGCAGGGGGAGTTTTGAGCACATTTAAGCTGTGGGGTGTTGAACTCCCTTAGAGGCTTGGTGTGCAGGAGCAGAGCAGCAGAGAGGGATGCTGGTGGGTTATTTGGGAGACTTCCCTATGGGCCTGGCCACGTCCACTCACCAGCACGTGGTTTTTCTCCCTTGCAGCTCTTCATTGGCTTTGGGTTCCCCTACGAGGGTCCTGCCCCGCTGGAGGCCATCGCCAATGGCTGCGTTTTCCTGCAGGCGCGGTTCAACCCCCCGCACAGCTCCCTCAACCACGAGTTCTTCCGCGGGAAGCCGACGTCCAGAGAGGCAAGTGTGGCAGCAGGAGAGTGGATGGGATGGGAGGGGAGGGAGGGAGGGATGGATAGAGCCACCCCATTTGCACCAGGGTTTGGGCCAGCCTGGGGAAGAGCAGTTGCTAAACTGAGATTCTTTTTTTTGTTGTTTTTTTTTGGTGAGATTTTCTCCACACGCACACATGTGGATACCTGGAGGTTGGGTCCCCTCTCCTGTCATCACATCGTCTCCATCCAGAGTGCTTGGATGCAAGGGGCTGTGCTGTGGGTTTGGGGTTTCCAAGGAGAAGGTGGCGCAGGAGCCTTCTGCACACCACAAACCCCAGCTCCTTCCCCACCAGCCCAGATCCACACACATTCCACACCCTGCTCCCAAACCAGGGCGATGCTCCCCTGTTCATCCCTTTGTCCACGTGGAGGGACAGCAAGACCTCCATGTTTTTGCAGGGGTATAAAATCCCTCCCAGGCTTGCTCGTCTCTGGGAATTCAATCTAAGCAGAGCAGGAACTCTTTAAAAGTTAAAGGCTTGAGAAAATTGCCTCTTTTATTATTAATAAAGTGGATAAAGCAGTGCAGTGCTCAGGGAGTGAGCTGGGGGACCAGGCAGCTCAGCCCTGCCACAGCCCTGCTTGGCAGCACCATCCTGGGGTGGGGGGCACTGGGCTGTCCTGGCCCCCTGTGTCTGCCCCGTGAACCCCCCGAATTAGCTGCTGGTGTTATCACCCATCCCAGTGGGTGCTGTGGTTGTGCTTCAGCCTGGAGCTGGGATGGCAGCCGGGGGTGAGGGCTGTGAAATGCCTCAGGGTGTTTGTGTGCCAGAGGGGAAGGAGGAGTTCAATCTGTCGGGAAGGAAATGAGAAAGGACGGCAAGCTGGAGAATAAAACACAGAGCATGGCCTGCTCTCCTCCTCCAGCTGCCAGGGGTTCAGGCCCCTCTGCCATATTTCATGGTGTCCCCAAAATACCTCCTCTGATCAGCAACCTCTCTCTTCCCTTCCCAGAGGAGATCAGGGCTCTGGCTGCCTCACAGCCATGTGGGGCTGAAACAAAAGAGGTAGATCCCCAAAAGTTGCCTGAGTGGGTGGCTGTGGGGTACCAGTGTGGGGGCTGCCTGTGGCATCAGGGCGATGCAGCTTCCAGCACTGCTTTCTCCCAGTGCCAGACTTTCCCAGCCTTCAGTGGTGATGGATTTTCTCTCTGGCTTGTTTCTGGAGCTGGCAAACCTGGGAGACATGGTGCCTTCACACACCTTTCCTGCTTTGGTCTGTTTTTGCCATCCAGACCCACAAATGGCTCAGATCAAAGTTAAATTTTGCTTGTATTATGGAGATATTCAGGGCTGTGGAGGGATTTCAGTGTTGTTGGGAATCTTAGCACATCAGCCTGAGGACAGGGGGAGCTAGGTTCAGAGGAAACCTTTTTCCAGCACCTCCCTGTGTACAAGGAGTTAAAACTCATTGTGTCCATGCCTGAGCCTGCTGCTCCTCTGCCATCACGGCTGTGAATGGGACGGAGCAGCTGTTCCAGTAGGGATTGCAAAATCCTGCTGACACTGCTGTGTTTTAGGTGTCCTCCCAACACCCATACGCTGAAGACTTCATTGGGAAGCCACATGTGTGGACTGTTGACTATAATAACTCTGAGGAGTTTGAAGCTGCTGTCAAAACCATCATGAGGACCCAGGTATGGCTCGGGGTGGGTGTTGGGGTGATCTCCCTGCTGCTGGGGTTGGACAGCAGCAGCAGTTGCTGCTGCCTGGCTCTCCCTCTCAGGCATTAATTGCTTTTCCTTCCTTGCTTCTCCTTTGGAATTATTTGCACGTGCAAGGCAGAAATCCTCCTCTCCTGCAGCCTCGGAGGGACATGTGCTCCCACTTTGCTTTGGTACCGAGTATCGTAGGCAATTCCCTGGGGCAGAGCTGTGCCTTTGAGGGATCCTCTGGGCAGAGCTGGAGCAAGGGGAAGCTGAAATAAGGCAGATGAGGTCTGGGAGCAGGAGGCTGAGATTACTGGAGATGTGCAGCAGTGCTTGGATCTGGTGTGATTCAAAGAAAAACCCAGAAAGCATCTCCCTGCAAGTATCCAGAGAGCTGCAGACCCCTGTGCCTGCCATTCCCCCATTTCACTGTTGATCATTGGCGTTCAGATGGAGCAAATCAGTAGGAATAACTTCAGGAGTTGCCTCTGTGAAGGATGAAGGGATGTAGGGAAGGGGGGGACGTGAGGACCCTCGGGGAAGGCAGCACTCCCGCTGCGCCCGCTCTGGAAACGCTCCCTCATGAATATTTACCTCCTGCCCTGTGGCAGGAGCCTTTCAAGTTGTCCAAATTATTAAAGTCAATTTTCCTGCAGGGGAGAAAAGTGCTGATAGCCATTTTGCTTGCAATTTGCTTTGCCTGGGATGAGCCCTCCCCTCGTGAGGACAGTGATGTGCTGTGAAACCAGGGCTCTGCGTGGGGCTGTGGGGGCTCAGGATTCACAGTGCTGGGTGGGCTGTGGGGGGGACAGGGGCGATGCTGGTCAGAGAGGTGACATCCAAGCTTTTCCCTGCACTGGAGGCTGCAGAGGTGGGTGTCTGTGACAGTTTGGGGGCTACAATCAGCTGCTGTGGCCATGCCATCAGCCCGGGTCTCTCACCTTATCACAGGCGGTTGCCGCAGCTCTTCACCTCGCGCTCGTTTTCTCTGTGAATTTGCAAAGACAGAACAAACCTTACTCAGGAAAACAGTTGTTGTTTTGCGCATTCATCCCCGTATCTCGATTAGAATTTAAATAATTAGAATTAATTATTTAAAATAATTACATCCCTGCTGCTGGGCTGCTGGGCCAGCTGTCGGCGCTTGACCCTCCACCATCTGGGCTGGAGACGGCCCCGAAGCAAAGGCAGCGCTGTGGGCGAGCGGCCGAGAGCTGTTTCGGGAAGAGGGAAGGAGATTTTCAGCCTTTCCAGAAAAGAAGAAAGAAAATAGCAAAGCCTGGTGCTGCCATGCTATTAAAATAATTAAAGAATGATTGGAGCATTAAGGAGAGGGGGGGAAAAGGGCTGTGCTGGCTCCTGAGCAGCTGCGCTGCGATGTCGACTGGATGTGCGCCAGGTCATTTAGGTGCCTAATGATAATGTCTGGTTAAAAATAAAGGAACTAGAAAGGATTTTAGGGAAGGACTTGGTGGTGTGATGGGAAGAGCTGGTGTGGGGACCCACTGTGTCCATCACCAGGCACTCGCCATGCCCATCCCTCTTTAGCCCAAAGACAAGCTCCTGTCTCAGCTCTTCTCCCTATTCCCACTCTTGGACCAAGGACCCCCACCTCTCAGTCCCTTCCCACAAAGCATCCCAGATCCTGGAATTACCATCAACAGCTGAAGGTTGAAGCCCTAAATTTACCTCAAACGAATAAATCCAGTTGCTGACATCCCCCTTGCATTGTGACACACAGTCACTGTGGAGAGGAGTGATTCCTTCCCTCCAAGAAGTTAATCCCACAACTCACCTCTCTGGGGTTTTTAAAGGCGTTGTATAAATCCTCCCAAAGCAGAGCAGGGAGTGAGTGTGAATAACTTACAGCAACCTCTTTCCCCCCCCCTTCCTTTTTATCTCTTAAATAGAAAGGTCTGCTTTATTAGAGATGCTGTCAAGGCAATTAAGCCTAAAAATTGACCTACCTTACAGGTTTAAAAGCCTTATTATGGGCTTTGGCTCCAGGAATCCCTGGGTATTTTGTCTTTAAAATACTGTTTGCTACAGCAGGAATTGAAAACAAGGGCATTAGCAGGAGGAACAGCAGAAAGCTGGTGGCTGGACAGTTTAGTGTTGTTGTTCCCAGCCAGGTACTGGAACTTGGAGAAATTATTTTACTGATTCCTTTTTTTCCCCCCGAAGCTTTTGTTCCCCTGGGGTTTTGTTATTGGAATATCTAACAAATTTGTCTGTGTTTCAGAATAACTACCATCAATTTATTTTTTTTTTCTGTCAAAACATTTCATTTCAAAATTACTGGAATGAAATACTATGGTTTTGTTTCCCATCTGCCTGCCTTTGTTTGGAAATATGCTGCCAATTTATTGAAAGAAATGCTTTTTTCCAAAATGATGCATTTCCCTTTGCTTCACCAGCTCAGACAGATTGAACCTGAAACACAACATTTTTCCCCTCCTTGATGGGTGGAAACATTGGAAACTGAAAACTGACCTGAAATTGATTTTATTTAGTATTTTTTTGTAGTTGCATGACTGAAAAATCACTTATCCCACAGCTGTGGTTTTGCATCTTCCAGGCCAAAACTCAGCAAAACATTTTTGGGGGTATAGGGTGTTGTGGGAAGCTGTGAGATGCTTTGCCATCAGCTTTTCCTGGTGGCAGTCATGCTGGGTGCTGGGAACCAGAGTGCCAGGGACTGGGAACCAGGATGCTGAGTGCTGGGAACCAGTTTGGGAGCTGATTTCATGAACCTGGCGGTAATTCTGAGACAGTCAAGCTGACAACAAGCTCCTGCTTTGGTTCTGGGGGGGATTTGCTGATGCTCAGCAATATTTTAGTGTTACCTGAGGCTGCCCCAGGCTGCCTGTGCCTTTGCAGCCAGGTCACTGCTGGCAGGGCTGTACATCACCCCACTTTATACTGCTGACACCCAGGGCTGCAGCTCGGGGTGGGATGTGCCATCCCACAGCTCCAGCCCTGCCCCAGCTCCTGCCAGGTTAGCAGAGCTTCCCGTGGTGTGTTTGTGCAAACAGAGCAGTTGGGATGCAGCTGGAATCCTTCACCAACCTAGTTTTGCCTGAAAAAAACTTCTTCCTTCTGGAGAGGGAGCTGAATCACGGCTTGGACGTGGCTTGGGTTCGCAATATGTGTTTTTTTCCCCCCAGAAAAGCCCTTGTGCTCCCCTCTCTTGTCCTTTTGGAGGTGGCACCTGCTCAGGGTCACCCTGCAATTGCTGGGGAAGGCTTTTGGCAAGCTGTGCCTCTGCCTTTCATCCCACTTGGAGCAGTTCTGGATTTCCCTGGTGGCTTGCATCCCTGACCTATTTATAAGGAAAATTAAAACCGTGGAAGCACCAAACCCCTCTATGTCAGAGATCAAATCCCGGCACAGTGACATGGGGCAAAGAGACAAATTGTGTCCCTATGGGGAAGGTGATGCTGGGAGGTTGTCCCAGTGATAGATCAGGGCCGTTATCCAGGGGTTACAGGCTGGAGAAAGAGAGAGGTTTGCAAGCACCACCATTTTCTGGGCCTTCAGCTTTTTCCATTGTCAAAAACAGTCCTCGCACAAGCAATTTAATAGACCCAATATTCTGGTGTAGTGAAGGGAGAAGGCTTCATTATATTAAAGTCAAACATACAGGACTATAATGGAAAATTATACATTTCAGACTATGCCTGAAAGAGCAGTGCATTAAACATCACAGCGAAAATAGCTGGTTAAAATGTTCCAGCCTGCTGTTACGTGCCAGCAGAGAATTGCATTATTTTTCTACTTATTTGTCTGATGACGTTTGGATTTTTTTCCCCCTTTTCCTTTTGAGTGAGAGAGACTTACTGCTCTCTTCCTGCTGGGGACTAGAAAACCAGGGCTCTCGTGGTGGATCCCCATGGGACACCAGTAGCTCCCTGTTTGGCTGATGGAGAGTGCTGGGGCTGGAAAGTTCTGGCTCTGTGTTCCTCACCTGGGGGAAAGGGTGGCAAAGTCCATCTTCACCAACCCCTCCACTCTCTCCCATGGGTCCTGTGCATCGTTCTGCCAGGCAGTGGTCTCCACCTCAGAATCCCTCTCTTCCCCCCTCCCAGGGCTCTGGGGACATCCTGAGCTTGCAACACAGGGAATGCCATTAAGGATGTGGCTGTCAAGAGGAGGCCAAGCCCGTCAGATTTTAATTAAACAATTATCTTCTCAAAATTGGCATTTTCTATCAGCCCTGGATGCACGAGCTGAATCCTAACGAGACCGGGAGAGGGGAGTAGGGGGGAGCAAGAGGCTTTGGGGGACCCCCTGAGGGGGAGAGAGGCTGGAGGAGCAGGGGCTGCAGAGGGCTCTGCCCACAGCCTCCTGATGCCCTTGGACCCCACAGGGCCATGGGGGTCTATGGGCAGATGGGATTGCACGTGGAGCATCACCTCTGCAGGCGCAAGGAGGTTTTCTGCCTCCATCCTGCAGTCATGTTCTGCATCCCACTGGGTACCACAGCGGTGTTTTGGGGGAATTAGGCTGATTTTTGGAGTTCTATCAGCTCTATGCCTGGCAAAACAGGGTCCTGGGAAAAGCCCCCCAGTATTGCAGCCATGAAGGCAGTGCTGAGATGAGACTGAGCACTGGTGATGCTGAGCAAGGGGTGGTTTGTCTCCCCCAAGTTGGTGCCAGGCAGCATCGAGCCCCCAGCCTGGTTCTGTGAACTGAGATGGGCAGTTCTGCTTTGTTTCTTTTTTTTTTTTCAGCACTCTGCCCCAGTTAACTGAGAGCCCATCAGGAATTCAGAGGCAGGATTGGTGCCTGTCACTGTGTCAGCTCTGATTAGCATGCACATCTGTAATTAGGCAGAGCAGCTGTGATTTCCAGCATGGCTGAGATCTCAGGTGGGATATTTATGGCAGGGAGATGCTTAGAGGGTTCTCAGCAGACTGAGCCTTTGAGCTTGGGTTTGACAGGTACTTCAAAAGGAAGTAGCTATTTTGGAGGTGCAGAGCTCAGAAAACAGAAGCAGCAGTGTTTTCTGGATTAATTATCTTTGGGGTGGTTTTGCTTATAATCCTTTTGCATGAATCCTTTTGCAGAGATAGCAGAGGAAAGGGGGTCACAGGACCAGCTCCTTCCATGCCCCAACATCCTCCGGCTCTTGTAACACCTCTGGAAAAATAAGGGAGTGTGGCAAAATACGTCTTCCCAGGGCAGAAAGTTTCTTAAAAATTAATTTGTTCCAGAGGGAAGTGGGGCATCAGTGACACAGCCCTTGTGGCAATGCTCTTCCCGTGGAGAAAATCACTCTGGACCTTGGGACAATGGCCACGTACCAGCCCTGCTGAGGGCAGTGAGCACGGCTGCCTGCTCCTGCCTGCTCCTGCCTGCTCCTGCCTGCTCCTGCCTGCTCCCCCTGGAGCCTGTGCCACTGCAGTGCCAGGGACATGCTCGTTTGGGGGATGAGAAGGGCCTTTGCCATGCCAGGATCCAAGGGTGACTCTCAGGACAGGGACATGTCAGGAGGTGCGTGCGGGCAGAGTCTCCTGAAGACCAGCAGCGTTTCGTAACCCACACTAAAAATACTCCATGGTTTAAGTGCTGGTGACTCTGTAAATAGCATTTATCAACGTGGAGGTGCAGCGACAGCACCGACATCCACGTGGGCATCAATGTTTGCTCCATCCCAGTGTGCAGCCAGCTGCTGCCTCCCTGCCCCGTCCCAGCCCATGCCAGCAGGGACTGGCAGAGATCTGGCTTCCACCCATCACAGCCACTGGTGCTGGGCAGCAAACCCTCAGCAGCGTGGCAGTGGGAAAAGAGAGATGTTTTTCCAGGTATTGTTCACAGCCAGTCCCAGCCCTGGGCTTTTCCCTGGCCAGTTTTGTGGGTTGGAGTGCCAGGGCAGCGAAGCCCTGGACTTTTCTCTCTGAGCAGGCCGAGCCGTGTTGAGGTCAGAGGAACAGAGGATGCTAAACCAGACCTGAGGCATCACTGGGATCACTGTTGCTCTGGATTAACTTGGCATCTTTACCAGTCCTACCTACTCCCAGTATTTTAAAATTCCTCCCCTCTTGCCCCCAGTGCTGAGTGTTTCTTGGGCTGAAACAGTTCATGCATAAGTTCAGCGTGACCTATAGCATGGAAACTGATTTGATTTGATATGATTTTATAACTTACCTAAAATGGAGAAAAGGGAGACTAAAATGGAACAGAGGGATTTCATTTTCACCACTACACAGGCTGAACCCAAAGTACTCCTTCTGCCTCTTTCTCTAGCACTTTATGGCTTGTGAGGTTTTTTCCAGCCCTAGGACTCTTCCCTGCTTGCTTTGGTGGACAGACATGAGCCGTGGGCTTCAGTGGGTGGGAGAGCCATGCCCAGGGCACTGGTATGCTGGGCCACGGGGCTCAGGGGCAGGGCAAGGCTGTCCCTGCTTGCTGCCTGTGCTGTGCTCTTCCCTTTCATAGGTGGACCCTTACCTGCCTTACGAGTACACCTGCGAGGGGATGCTGGAGCGGATCCACGCCTACATTCAGCACCAGGTTGGGGGAGAATCCCTGTCCTTGCTGGGGAACCCTCTCTGTTCTCCTGGCCAACCTTCTCTCTTCTCCCTGGGGAACATCCCTGCCCTCCCATGGGCATTGTGCAACCAGTGCCCTAATTGCAGAAAGCACCCAGGAGATGGGGCTGGGGGAGGTTTGTTGTGAACCAAAGATGCTGGGGGTTGGTGGAGGATACCTGGGGGTGCTAGGGCTGGATCAAGGCCTTTCTGCTGCAGAGAATAAGGCAGCACTGGGAGAAGACGTGACCAATGTGTTTATCCCCCACAGCAGGAGATGCCATCTCTGCACGCAAGTGACCTCAACCTGATGAGCAAACTCATCATCCCAAGTTTCCTCCTGTCCTGCCAGAAGGCCCCTGTCCCCTTCCTTAACATCTCTCCCTGTCCCTCAGCTCGCTGACCCATTGTCTTCTCTCCCACTAGGATTTCTGCACCACGTCGTCTCCTCCTCTGCCTCCCAAGACCAAGAGTCCTGCTATGCAAAGCCCTCCGAGCCCGCTGGTGCTGTCCCCCAACGCCACTCACCTGGTGTGGTCGCCCAGGGCCAGCCAGGACCCCCAGGCCTGGCCCCCCGTGGGCTCCCTGCAGGTGTGGGTGTCAGAGACCCGGCACACGTGCACCGAGACGTGCCGGCAACATGGGCTGGTCTGCGAGCCCACCTTCTTCAGGTTCCTCAACAAGGAGGAGGTGTTTCTCCAGTGAGTTGTGACCTTCTCAGTGAATTTGGGGAGGGGGCTAACAGCAAGACAATGTTTCCTTTGCTCCCTCCATCCCCACCACCCATTTTCCTCACGTTCCCTCTAATGAAATCCCACCGAGGTGCCTTCGTGCCCAAGGCAATGCAGGCAGGGAATTGCCCGTCCAGCTTCATGCAATGACAGCCTTTCCAGGCACGGTTCCGCCTCTGTCCCACCCTGTTCCTCTCCCCCTCCTCTGTGCTCTCTGCTGTGCTCTGTGCCTTTCTCTCATTTTTAACGTGTCTCTCTGTAAAGCTGCATTTTGAACACACAGCGGTAAAGTTTTAATAGAGTATAAATCTGCCACCGGGCCCCGTGCTGCTCTGTGGGCAATTAAAATGCGAGCCTTGCCGGGGCTGTCACACTGGTCAGGCAGGCACTGCACGTCCCACTGACAGTTTTATATGATAAATTAGAGCTGGGGCTTGGGTTTCACTCTCTCCCCTCCTTGTCCTCCTCCAGAACTTAAAATGAGCTGGCTCAGGGACTGATCACTTGAGAGGGGTTGGTGGGAGGGTGATGCCAGCGCTGCTGCTCCATCTGCATCTGGGAGGGGAGGAATGTTGAGGTCTGCACTGGGCATTTTTGCTGCTCCTTGGGGCATTTGCTGACGCCCAGCCCAGTTTTCTGGCTAATCCCAGCTAGCAGGGCACATGTGGGCATCCATTGAGCTCTTGCCCATTCCAGGGAATGTTAGCTGCTCTAGGAGGTGTCCATGGAGAGTGGACTGACCTCTTGGTCAGCCAGGGGCTATAAAAGAATTGCAGAATATCCCGAGTTGGAGGGGACCCACAAAGATCAGTGAGTCCAACTCCTAAGATTTCTGTGGGTTTTTATGGGTGATCCTGAGGCACCCATTGCCCATGCAAGGGTTGGGGTGATGTCTGGGCTACAAGGTTGAGCTGCAAGGCTCATCCCTTCCTGTGTGGTGTGTTGGGCTGGTGACAAGCACTGAGTTTAGCCAAGGGGTGCCAAGCATAGATCAGCAAGATCTGCCCCAACGCTTTGCCAAGGAACCTCCCTGGGAAGGACAAAACCCCTTCAGTGAACCCCCAGGCAGGCTCCTCACTGAACTGACCCTCCTTTGTCCTCACTCCCAGGCTCAGCATCACCTGTGACAGCACTGAGTACGAGATGAACCATCTGTACCCCGCGGTGGCCGAGAACGTCCACGAGTGCTACCTCCAGAAGGAGCCTCTGCTCTTCAGCTGCGCCGGCTACAACACCAAGTACCGGCGCCTCTGCCCCTGCCGTGACTTCCAGCAAGGACAAGTGGCTCTGTGCAGGGACTGCTTGTGATGGGGGGTGTCCCCACCGCGTTTGTGACGTGCGACGAGTGGCTTTTTCTCAAAGCTCTGCAGCGGCCGAGGAGGTGGGACAGGTCCCTCCCGGGGCTGTCTGACTCTGGGGGTTGTTTCATCCACCAGCCAACTGTGAATGACCATGTCCTGAACTTCTGTTTCATTTTTCTTCCCGAGGAGCATCGTCCGACCGCATCCGAACCCACCTGGACCTGGTGGTGCTGGGATGGGGTGGTGGGAAGAGAGAGGGGCTGGGGACACCCTTCCCCTCCCTCTGGCAATGGGACAAGCCACCAGCAGACTGCAGTTTCAGGGTTTTCATCCTCTTCAAGCATCCTGAGTTGTTTTATTTATTGATTTTTTTTTTTAACCCTCCCCCTGACAAGTGGTAAATTAAAGGGGAAGCAACACCCGGCCCTTCTGTGGGAGTTCTTGAGCAGAGCTGTGTTGGGGGGGCATGGGGGGGCTGCTGGTGCCTGCCGTGGATGTGGAGCTGGGGAAGGACAAAGCCCGAGGAGAGCAGCTGGGTTGGATGGACATGGTATCCCCAGGAGGAACCAGGGGGGACTGAGTGGCTCCCAGGCTGTCCCTGGGGAGCGAGGGGTGGGATGGGCTCCTGGGAAGGATGCTGATTCCTGAGGTAGTGTTCCCAGTGGGGCAGAGGTGCCCAAAGTGAGTCCCCCAGCCCCTCAGGCTGCTCTTCACCCACGCACAGAGCTGTACATCCCTCCAGGGACGATTGGAGGTGGGGGGGGACTCGAGGTTTGAATGACAGGCAGGGAGGAGGATGTGCTGCAGCAGCCAAAAGGAATTACCAGTGGGCAGCAACCAAGGGGAGAGGGAGCAGCTCAGCAGCTGCAAAAGCAACATCATGACTGTGTGCTCCAGATGTTGCCACCACGGGAGGCTCCAAGAAACCATCTTCCATGCGTTGTCTTCACTTCTTCAGCTTTCCTTACTGCCATTCATCTCACTCTGGGGGAGTTTTCCCTGCTACCAGCTTTTCCCCTCCCAGCACATCCCCTGCCTGGGTTGGTGCTGGCTGGGGTGACCTGGTTTGTTTTTGTAGGGTTGCTCAACAGAGCAGGGTGTTGCTGTTAAGGTTGGTGCTCAGCCCTCCTGTTGTGTGGAAGTGTTCCATGGTGAGACTTCTGCATCCTGTAAAACATGTGGCACAAAAGTCATGGGCTGGAAACTCCCTCCCAGCCCTTCCCTGCATGGGAGAGCTCCTGGCCCAGCTGGGGAGGGAGGCTGGTGGGGTGGCATCGTGTCCTGGCACTGTCACTGCAGGGTCCCAGGCCCTGGCAGGCTTGTCCCCCATGGCTCGTGGTGGCTGATGGAGAGCAGTGGCACAGATGAGTGCACGAGGTCTTCCCCTGTGACCCAGCTGCTCTCTGGAGCTGGGCCAGGCAGCCCTGGCCCCTCCAGCCTGTCCTCTCCGTGGCAGGTTTTGGGAGAAAGTCCCATTCCTTCAGCTGTGCTACAGCATCGGGCAGAGCCCCACTCCCCTCACCATCTCCCTGCTCTGTCCCCGGGAAGGGTGACACCACAGGGTGCTCCTGTCCTCTGGGCATCCCGCCATCTGAGCCTGCAAGCCTGGCCCAAATCCTGTGCTGGGTGAGGCAGGAGGTGGAGACACTGCCATTATCCCAGAGCAGTTTATCATCCTCAGCTCCAAACTGCGTGGGCAGCCTCCATCCTGCCTGTGACGCCAGCCAGGGGGAAGGATTGATTAAGTAATTTCTGTGTCTTGCAGCCAGCGTGTGTCTAAATAAAAGCAGCGCAAACCTCTCTTAGCAGAGCTGAGCAACAGCACCTTTCTAGGCACCTTTCATCTCAGCCTCAAAGCATCCCCTGGCACAGAGTCCTGCAGCACCCACCCCGCCTGCTGCGAGTGCTGGGTGGGCAGGAGCCGGCCTGGGGGGCTTTGCCAGCAGGAGCCACCAGCAATTTGCCTCCCAGGGTTGTAAAGACCAAATAAAACCTGGTTTTATAGGGGATCTGAGCAAGTTTTAAAGACCAAGAGGCTCGGGATGCCTCTGGAGGCAGCGCCTGTTACACGTGAGCTCCCCTGGCAGATTTTTCCACCGTTTCTGCTCAGCTGCCTTTAAAATAGCCTTCACCTTTCGGCAGCCCAGCACTGCCTCCCACCGCAGAGAGTCCCAATTATCCCCTGGCAGGAGCATTTTTCTCCAAGCTGAAATAAAAGGCGGCTGGTTCACCTTCGCCGCTGCCATGGGAAATAATGATCTGTCTGGAACCTTGTTGGATCTCAAGTCAGCCTGTAAATTTGGGTGATGGGGCTCAGTAAAGCTTTGGGATTGCGTGTCATGTCTCTGCCCCATCAGTGGGCACCCAGTCCTGGGCACCTTTTCCTAGGGAAAAGCCTCTCTTGTTGGTCTGTCAGTGATGGCTCATGGATTCTGGATGCCACAGGGACTGGAGGGTGGGTGCTGGGAGCAGCCCCTCCTACCTCATCCCACATGGAGCCCCAGCTGGGAGCAGGGGAATGCCTTGGTCTGTAAAATCCCATGTAGGGGCAAGGTGGAGGCTGGGCTGTTTTGGGAATGCCAGTGCTGGGTGATAACATCAGCTTTGGGTGCAGAATTGCCACCAATATGTTACCTGGGGGTAGGTGTGTCGGGGCTGTGGGGCATTATTGGGTAATTATTGTTGTAAAAGAGAAGGGACTTTGTCACCTGGAAATACTTTTCTCTGCCTGTTTCTGGCCCTGGCTGTGCCTGAGCAATCACTGGAGCATCCCACTGCCTTCCCAAGCTCTTGCCCAAGCAGGTCTCCAGCACTTGCCCTGATCTCTGTGGCCAGGACACATTTCCATTTGGGAGGGAGACCTGAAGATACAAACATTAAATTCACAATTTATTAAGTAGGAGCATGAAAGAAACTTAAAGGGAAGCAGAGTAACTGCCATTCGAAAGCAATTCTAATTCCCACAGCTAATTGCAAGGAACTAATCCCCAGCTGGGAGGGGAGGAAAAAGGGGGAAACGGTGTCAAAGCTACAAATAAACAAATAAAAATCAAATGAGGGGCTGTCAGCTGCACCCTCCAGTGCTGGTGGATGGGACAGTTTGTTGAACAGCCAGTGCGTGGGGAGCCCCTGGGGTCTCCTTGGGGTGTGGGTTGGACCTTTTGATGGCATCTCTGGTGGCATCTCAGGCAGCAGAGCCTCCTAAAGATTTGCAGGGTTTTTTTCCTAACCTGTTTTCTGGCAGCTGTGAAACCAGGACAGGCGTGTCAAAAGAATGATATTGTTCTGGAAATCCATTTTCCTTACCTAGAAATGGAGCCAGGGGCAATTTTTGTTTCTGAGCCTCGCTCTTCTTAGTAATTCCACTCAGAACTTTCTTTCTGGAGTTGGTTGGGGTGTTTTTTTTTTCTCTCCTGTTTTTAACGTTGATGGCATCAAAACCTTCCCTTGCCAGTGGAGCAGGGGGGTCTGGTGGGAGGGTGGGTGTCCTCTCACAGCATCCTGCTGCCAGGTGAGCACCTCTCTCTGCACCGGCATCCTCCCCTGTGGAGTCAGCCCGGAGCAGCAATCTGGGCTGTAAATCACAGCCGGGGGAGGTAATAGCGCTGCTCGGCTCTTATCTGGGGCTTTATTAGGAAATCGTTAAAGTGGCTTTTCCCTCCTGATCCTCTGCTTATCAGCAGCCGGGTGAAATGGCGAATCGCATCCCCGGTGTGGACAGTCCAGGCAGGAGAAACCCATTTATTTCCCCTAACGGGTTTATCGGTAGATCAAGGAGCTGCTGAAGATGTAAGCACCGGCGGTTATTTCCCCAGGTGATGGATCTAGCTGCCACACAGCCTCCCGGAGCCAAAGCCTGCTGCCTGACAGGAAAGTCTGATGGACCCGTGGTCGGGACTGCTGGCTCATGTATTTCAAGGTCTTGCTTTAATTGAGTCCTGTCTCCCTGGTGTCACACTTTTTTCCTTTCTTTTTTTTTTTTTTAATATTATTTTTCCCCCTTTAGAAAGACTTCCCAAAATAAACTAATGCATTTAATCTCCTGTCCCTTTCCCTCGTCTCTTCCTCCCTTTGGTGAAGCCAGAATTGAAAATCTGTCCTCAGACTTATTGAGTGAAAAGAGCAGTAAAATCTTTTGCCTTTTTTCTTTCCTTTTTTTTTTTTTGTTTGTTTTGTCTCGTAACAGAGACTTGGATTGGGGGTGAAACTGCCTGTCAGAGCTGTGGGGCTGAGCCTTCCTTCTTTATCAGTGGTGCCCAGTGACACTCATTGTGGCTCGTTAGTGGAAAACCATTAAAACTCCGGGTCGATATTTTCTCGGGAGAGATAAGGCCCATTCAATATTATTCCTCAGGCAGGCAGGGAGATACCAACGAGCCATCCACAAACCAGAGCAGAACTGCTGAGGGTGCAGCTTCTCCCACTAGTGCCTGGGGTGGGGGGATGGGATGGGACATCCCCCAGGCCAGGGAGTGTGGAAGCTGAACCAGGATCCAGCCCTTGGCATCCAGGTCTTCTGGAAAGGAGGGGAAATTAAAACTTGGGAGGATGGGGAGAGGGCACAGTGTTCTGGGGGGATTAGGTGCCTCTGTGGGGCTTGGCCTCTACCCAGGACCCCTTGGCACAGGTGCCACTTGCGAAGGACCTCAGGAGGGCAAAAATAGATGAAGTGCCCATTCCCAACACCTGGGTGCTGGCTATGGAATGCTGGAGGAAGGGGGCTGCTGGGGTGTTCAGCCCACCTCCTCACCATCTCTCAGGGGGCTCCCATCACTTCTCACCCTCTGGAACTTGGATCCCTGTAGAGAGACCAGTTAGAAGCAGGACAGAGGTTTGATTTCAGTGTTAGTGCGATCTGCCAGAGGTATCAGCTTTTCCTCTAAATATAAACCAGAAAACAGGAAATAATGATCTGTCCTAATTTAGTTCCTTTCATCTAAGGATTCAAAGCATCTCACAGCATCACTAAGAAACAAGGGAAGGCTTCGCAACCTGCGTGGAAATGCAGCAACTTCAGAGGTTTGTGTGCAGCTTTTTGCTGAAGGTTGCATTGCAACCCCTCACTCACCAGCCCCAATTCCTTCCCAAATTCCCCCAATTTCCTGTCACTGAGACCAGGACCTGGGAAGTCAGCCTGGGAATGGGTGATGTTCTTGCAGCCTGACACCGTGCACAGCTGGCTCAGTGCCGCCGAGCGTGGAGGAGTGTTTATTTAATCAATTAATTGAATTAATTAATTTTCAGGAGAGTGTTGAGAAAAATAATAGGAAGTGCCAGCAGCTCTGCCAGCTGCCTGGCTGTGCAGCAGTGGGAGCAGGGGTATGATCCATACACGTGGCTCAGGGGAACACAGCGAGCCTGGCCATGCAGTGCTGAGGCAAATGTGAATCAGAGAATCATGGAATAGTTTGGGTTGGATGGGATCCTTAAAGCTCATCTAGCCATGGGCAGGGACACCTTCCAGTAGACCAGGCTGCTCCAAGCCCTGTCCAACCTGGCCTTGAATGTTTCCAGGGATGGAGCAGCCACAGCTTCTCTCCATCACCAGCCCCTTGGTGCATCAGCTCCAGTGCAGCTGCGAGGAAGATGTTCTTTGGCTGTCCCCAAGCTCTTGCAACATTTCTGTCCCTCTTGCAAAGATTCATTCAGGTTTGGCCTTGAGGTCTAAGCCCCCTTGGTTCCTGTCCCCACACTTTGCCATCTCTGCATCTGGGTCAAACCAGGAGTGGTGACTGGGTGCTGAAGTGGAACCCAGCTGGCTGTCACTGGCAGTGCCACTGCAATCTTTGTGTCATCACACAGCAGTGACAGTCCTCTGCCCTTCCAGCTGTGCCCCAGTGTGGCCAGGCAGGAACTGGGCTTGGGAGCAAGAAGTTCATAAAAGAAATGTGGGAGGCAACGAATTTCCACACTTAATTAACTCAACAAATTAATCCCAATTAGAAGCCGTAATTGGGATTATAATGGTTAATCATCTTTCCCTCCAAGCCATAACTGCACTATCTGTCTTAACTGTGTTATAGAAGGGGAGGACGTGGAGTGACGTGTCCCTGACATTGGAGCTGCCACCGCTGCCACCCGGACACAGCCTGGGGGGGTTTGGAGTGGGTCTGGTGCCCCAGCATGCTGCTCCCCAGGATGGGGGACAGGTGAGGGGACACCACTGTGTGACCCAGTGACCCCCTGTGCCTGGAATGTATCACCACTTTGCCAAGAACACTGCAAATTCGGCTGCTTGTGCTCCTGTTTGAGGGGTCTCCTACCAGAAAATTAAACTGCAGGGAAATTTCACGGACTTCTCCACTGCTGTTTTATGCTAAAAAGAGCCTGACTGAAAACATCTGCTTGTTCTTCTTTTTCTGAGCACATTAACTAAGCAGCGTCCTCCTGTGACAGGTTGGTGTCAGCAGGAATATGGAGCAGCCCTTTCCTCTTGCTCCACCCTTGATCACATTTGTTGTCCTACTGGTGCCACTGGGCTCTGAACCCCGTGGGTTCCAGTGGCAGCTCAGGACTATGTCCAGCCCTGGCTCCAAATTGTCCCTGCTTCCTCTCCTGCTCCCTAAAGCCCACCCAGCAAAACCCCAACACCTCTTTCCTGCACCCCTCTTCTGCTCCTGGAAGCTTCTATTGAAGCTTTTACCTTGGGGAATTTGCTTCTGGAGCCATGGCATGAGAATCATGCCCAGAAGCTGTGACTCCCCCACCTGGGCACTGGGAAAGGTGCTGCCAGTGCCAGTTTGTCTGTGGGTCCTTTCCTGCCCTACAGAGGACTTGCCAGGGGGCTGAAAGATGAACTCTTGGACAGGCTTTGCTCCAAGAGCTGGCTCCCAGCATGGCCCCAGAGGGAATATTGGATTCCCAGTGTCCAGGATGCATCAAAGCAGTCGGGCAAAGCTCTATTAAACACCCCAGAGAGGACAAACTCACTGGCAAAATCACTCCTGCCAATATTTAGCAGTGCAGAAAATACGGGATTATGCTTCTTACATTTGGCTCAGCATTATCCAAAGCCACAGAGAAGTTGTGCTCCGCAGATCCCGGGGTTATCTTCCATGAAAGCCTGTTCTGCTGCAGAGGGAGGGCGATGCTGTTGGCATCCTCCTCCTCCGGCCGCCCCGGCACAGCCGGTGCCTTCACACCTGCCCACCTCCCGCTTCTCCACCTCCCACGAGGGGCTCCACGGGCTTTGTGGCTGCTATTTCCGTTGGGTGTTTTTGTTATGAGTGTTGTCGAACACGAGAAATAAAAACCCGAGGCCCCGGTTGTATTTTTAGTCCCGTATCGGTGACGAGCTCAGAACCGTCGACAGGACGGTAAATTAAAATTAATCTGCATCTGCCCTGCGTCATTTTTTTTGCAGAGCTTGTCTCCCTCTGCTACCAGGGGGATGGTTTTGCAACCCTCGGTTTGGGAGAGCGCCAAGTACCTGCCAGGCAGCCCCAGCACAGCAGTGGGAAACCGGCAGGGGTGGGGTGAGGGCGGGCAGAGGGAAGAAAGTGGGATTCTGGTTGAGTTTGCAGAGAGCTGGTGCCTCATCTGGCTGCTCACCCACGGGTGCTGTCTGTGCAGGGGGAGCCAGCTGCACTGGTTGTACTGGTTTGCTGGCAGAACTGCTTGGGGAAACTGGGCAAGCTGCTGGGGACTGGGGCGATGCCCTCAAACGGGGGAGCTGCTGTGGAACCCCTGAGCAGCACCCCACCACCATGGATGGGGAGGGAGAAGACTTATTGCCATGGAGACTGATGAGAGAGTTGGAAACTGGCTGCCATAGAAACCAGTTTGGGAGTCTATGGGGGCATCCCACCAGGCTGGTACCCGGGTTGTGGGGTTGGTGATCCACGTGGCATGGGATGGCTGGGACAGTTGGATGCTCCAGAGCAGGGTTGAGCCCCACTGCATCCCCCAAATGGGCTATGAGGGGCCAAACTGGAGTAACACATCCCCAAACTGAGCAGCCCAAGCTGGAGTAGTGTGGGCAGGTGGGGGAAGAGCTGATGGATGTTTCTGGCTCTCGGCCACACAGCCTGCCAACACTCAGGGCTGTGAATTGAGCAGAAACACGAACACTAAAGCAGCTGAGGGTGGAATTGCAGCACGAGACACATTTCCCAAGAGAAGTTATACAGAGGCAGACAGGGAAAAACAGGACTGGGATGAGGGGCCAGCAGGAGCAGCAGGAGGGATGGGGGATGCTCTTGGCTTGGCGGCAGTGAGATGATGTGAATAGCACTGATCAGTTCTTCCTCCCCACCCAGTAAAGCATCTTCTGTTTGGGTTTTGTGTTTGTTTTGCTTCCTAAATCACAACTTTGGGAAAACGGGAGAGGCCTCATCACCTCTGGGCTGAGCCTCTCCTTTGCAAGAGGGAGGTGTCCTCAGTGGGGACCGAGGTGGCTTTTGTCACCCTTCCCACGAGCCATGTTCACTGTGCCTTACAGCAGTTTTAAACACCCCAGGATGCTTCTGGCCCTTCCACCTTTGGCACGGGCCTGACTGGCATATGTGGGCTGGCAGGGTCTGAAGGTGACCTGCCCAACACCCACATCACAGGAGAAGCAGCTCTGTGTCCCCTCCAGACCTTTCCCCCACATTCAGCAGCATCTCCCCACCAGCAGCTGGCAGAGGGATCCTCCGTGTGCGGGTGACGAGCACCTCGAACAAGCTGGTAATTCTCCAACCACCCACCTGCCTATTTTATGAGCACAAAAACACTCACTGACATTTCCAGTCATTATTTTCTGCTCTGAAGCTGCCAGAGCTGCTGCAGCCAGGTCAGATGTGACACTGGTCGTGTCCCCTTGCTCCAGGGAAGGAAAAGCTGCCCCAAAGTAGGACATCCACCCCAGACATGCTCTGCTGGGCCAGAGAATGCTCTGGCTGTGAATTCCAACACTGACTACCTCCACCTGTGATGGGGTGAATTGATGGCAAAGGGATGGGAGCACCTGAGACCTGGGAGAGAAGATGAGGGTTCCTCACAGCTGTGATCCTAAAAGTATTTTCTGCCCTTGTTCCCTATTCCCAGCAGTCTGGACACAGTAGCCTGGGGCCAACCTGGTCTCTAGTGAGCCCACCCCATGGAGCAGGGAGGGTGGGAGCACTTGAAGCCTACGAAGGGTTGTTAGAGGTTAGATTTGGACTGTGCTGCTGCAGGGGGGGGTCAGGGATGTCCTGGAGCTTGGCTGCAGGAGGAGGGACTGTTGGGGGCCCGGAGACTCCTCAGTGAGTTGATATCCCCACCCCTGTGCCCTGTGGGGAGGCGTGGGGTGGTGTTGGCAGCAACATGGGTGATGGTTTGGGGGCTCTCAGGGGTCTCCTGGGTCTCAGGAGCCAGGCTGAGCTGGGCAGGGCTTGTGGCCAGGACCCAAAGGTTTGGGGGGTAGTTCCTTCTGTAGATTGAAGGGCTGGGCCCCCCAAGTGCTGGGCTGGTGCCCAAGAGCTCAGTTTCCCCTTGCTGGGGCCGAACTTGCTCTCATGCTAACTGCAACCTCAGGATGCCCTTTAATTTTTAATGCTTCAATAAAACAGTAATTACAAACACTGGAATTGGTGTTTTTTAAGCAGAAAATATTAACTTCATGGGGTTTAATTATTCAACAGAAATTAATGGAAGTGGGGCTGGATCCTGCTGGCTGTCTTGGCTTTTCCTAGCAGGGCTGGTACCCATCTGCTTTGCAGGGAGGAGGGGTGGGGGTAGGATGAAAACCATCACTGGTGCCTCAGGGCTATCCAGGGATGACTGGGCGCTTTAGAAACCAGGGCAGAGGTGTGTGTGTGTGTGACCAATAAATTGGGCTGGGTCAGGGAGAGGAGAGGTCTGGGGGGCATGAGGACTGCCCCCCTAAATGGCTTTTTCACTAATCCCTGCAGGATTTCCAGCCTGGACAATGCAGGATCCCAGCTGTGGAACAGCTCTCTGGGAGGTCAGTGACTGCTGGGGTCTGAGTGATGCCGCTGGAGCCTGTGCATTAACCACAGAGGGGAAGCTGAGACAGGAGGTAACTCAGGAGGTGGTGTGACCCTGTGGTTGCCCCGTTGTACCCCCCACCCAGCACCTGCACCCAGCACCTGGCTGGGAGGGGACTCCAGAGCTCCAAGTCTGTGTTTTCAGCAGTTCTCTTCAGCCTGAATTGTGTTCCCTGGGAAGGTTTCAGGCTTTTAATTACTCTGCTCAGGCACAGTGTAGTTCTAAAGCACCTTTGGTGGGCAATGGTCTGTTGAGACCCAGGGAGCTCCCAGGGCTGCTTAAATAGAGCAAAACTGTTGGTGTGTTGGAAAAGCTTGTGGATTTGGGCTGCTGATGTTGGACCCCCTCCCTGTACAGGGTAGCAGTGGGGCTGGGAAAGCCTTGATGGAGGAGAGCAAGGGATGGGGAAACAGGGGGATAAAATACTCCCTGCAAGGAGGGAATGGGGGCTCAGTGGACTGTCATGCTTAGATGGAACCTGTTGGGGTTCTCCAGTTCCTTGCACCCACATATGAGACCTAAGTTCTTTTCCCACATCCACAAAGCCCCTTCTCCTCATAGGCACCAGCCTGTCCCCTCATCCTGTCCTGAGCAGCATATCCATAGGGTGATGGACTTCAGGGGCTGGCATCAGATGAGGTCTCAGGGAACCATGTTTGCTAGAAAAGCAGGTCATTCTTGTTAATATTAATAGTCCGCTGTCATAGCTTCATCAGTAAATAAACACGTGGGATGGTAAGAAGACAGTGAGAGCTCCTGGCGAGATGGAAGTGAAATGGCTGTTTGTCAGGGCTGGGGGAGTGAGCTGAAGTGAGTGGAGGAGGTGAGGGCTGATGGGGGGAGTAGGGTGGGGATGATGGCTCTGCTGATGAGGTGCTGGGGGTGGGGAAGGAACGTGGAGTCATTTGCAAGGGAAATGAAATTATCATCTGCTGTCCTTGCACCGCAGAGCCTGATGAGCTGTGCGGGGAGGGGACCGGGGTGGGTGGCCCTGGGAGCCCCCCAGCACCCTGGTGTGGGAGCAGGTCCTCATGCAGAAGGGGCTGCTGTAGCCCTCGAGGGGTCTGGGGTGATCTGCTGCCCATGAGATGGGGTTCTTATCTCCTTTGCCACCCCTCTCCTCATCAGAGTCTCATCTTGCTCCGTCCAGGCTGTATTTGGGGAAGGTCACAGCAGTGGAGGTTGGTCAGTCACTCTTGGAATAGGAGTGGTGGGATAAGGGGAGGAGATGATGCTGATCAAGACGAGATCTCTGCTGAAGCAGATGAATCCTGGTGTGGTGATGCCCAGGGCACTTGTGCTGTGACATTGCTCTCACACAGACTCGTGTCCCCAGGTGGGTCTCCCCTGCATGTGCTGGTAATGTGGGGGACTTCAGCCTGTGGTGGGGCAGCAGGAACATCCCTTGGGGTGCAGGGCAGTGCCCCCAGCCTGTGCTAAGGGCGGGTTATAACCAGCTTCAGCCCCATGCTGGGGGTGTTCCTCTTCTGTAACACAAATATTTTCTCATTCCCATCCCATAAATAAGGCATCAGTGGTTCCTGGATAGGAACACAACTCCCTAGTCTCTGTTTCTCAGGGTGATGTTTGCTGGACTGGGAATAGAAGGGAATTTGGCTTAAAGGGGCATTGGTGAAGGAAGGGGTGATTTAACTGCCTCAGTTAATAAGTTGTGACAGGGCTGGTCTGGGTGAGAGACCCGCCGGCTCCACAGAGAGAGTTCACAGCTCTGTCACCAATCATTTGGGGCGTTTTATTTAGGTCTAACTTTGATTTAACTCCAGTAGATTATAAAGACAAAAAGTCATTCCAAGGCACTTTACTCAGAGGGGGAAAAAAAAGGCCGAAACAGAGTAGTTTGATGTTGTCAAAATGATTTTCCACTCCTTCAAAATAATCTCACAAAACTAACGCAGATTTTACAAGGCACTGAGGCTTTCAAAGAGCTGCCTGTCAGTGCAGGAGATGGGTCTGTAAAATATATATTATTTTTTTCCCCTTATTAGTTTCACAGAATCTGTGCCTTGCCTCACTCCTGTGGGATGTGTATGGGCGTGATGCTTTGTGGGAAAACGGGATCCAGCCTCACAGCTCATCCCAGAGCTGTAAAGCTGCTGTGATGCTCCCAGGAATGAAGTAAGGTACTCTGAGGAGAGGCTGCAGCATGTCCTCATGTGCTTGAAGAATGCAAAACCCCAGGTCTGACAGCAGCACCCTGTCCCAGCCACCTTGCAGAACAGCCTGTCCTTTGTTTTTTGGGAAGCTCAGGGTGATGTGGGGTATGGGTGGAAGAGAGTAGAGGGTGAAAAATCATTGGTGATCTTGTGCCCTGGAGCTGCCTGGAGTGGCGGGGAAAGCTGTAAGCTTTCATTTAAGAGAGGATTGTTAGCAGGGTGATGGAGAGGCCAGTGCCAGGTTAATTGCTGCTTCCTTGTTTATTTAGTTAATTAGTTGGGTTCTAGAGAAGAAGGAAAAGGCAACCCTGTGCTGTGTTTCTGGAGAACAAGCAGGGCTGGCTGGCACTGTGCTCCCAGCTGATGGACCCATGCTGGCTACTTGCTTGGCTCACCACAGTTGTCCCTGTTTTCAAGAGTCAATGATGATTGTGAATTAATCTGGCTGCTCATCCCAGAGTCCTACAGCTGCACGGGCTGGATGGAGGTGGGGAGAGCTCTGGGAGCAATTCCTACAGCTCCCAGCTAAACAGCCCAGCTTGACCTGGAGACATGAAGTCTGTAGGTGCATGGGAAAAAAGCACAGCTGTAGGAACATGTTAAAGAAGGGTGGTGATGGCTTTGGGTGCACCCCTGTCTGCCAGGGCTCTGTGTGTTGCTCGTCCACCTTGGCCATGCCCTGGTCATGAGAATCTGAGTTTCTTGGCAGGAGATGGAGCCCAGGAGCACCAAGGGGACTTCTGATAAGAACATGGAGTGGCAGGACAAGAGGTGATGGCTTCACACTAACAGAGCACAGGGTTAGATGGAATATTAGGAACAAATTCTCAGTGAGGATGATGAGCCACTGGCACAGGTTGCCCAGAGAAGCTGTGGCTGCCTCATCCCTGGAAGTGTTCAAGGCCAGGCTGGATGGGGCTTGGAGCAACTTGGGATAGTGAAGGGTGTCCCTGCCCCTGGCAGGGAACAAGATGATCTCTAAAGTCCCTTCCAACCCAAACCATTCTGTGATTCTATGATATGATTCTGCCTTTAGCAAATGAAGATGCATGGATGTTTCCAAAGGAGGCTGCTGTAGGCAGGTGCAAAGTGGGCAGCTACCTTCAAAAAATGGAGAGGTGAGGAGAGAGAAAGGGAAAAATAAGCCAGATGAAAGCAGGGACTTTGCTGAAAGTGCCTTCTATTTATGATCGCACAAGGTCAACAATAATCCCCACAGCTACGAGCACATAAAAATTGATTCTTTCCTGAAGAGATTGATGGATTCGTGGTCAAGGCATATTCCCTGATCCTGCTGCCTTTGACATGGCTGGAATTTATGGAAACTGTCTTGTTTCTCTGTGGAGGACTAAATAGCTTCTCAAAAAGCGACCACTTTCATTTCAGACCTGAGGTCCTGGGAAGTTGCTGTAAATAAGGGAAATGCTTCCTCCAGCTGCTGGGCTGTATTTCCAGAGGCCAGCAGCTGCCTGCTGTGGGTCGAGGCTCTTCATCCTGCCCCAAAACGTGGTGTGAGGTGAGCAGGGTGATGCTCACCCCACAGTACACACACCTCTGCTCCTGCACAAAATGTCCCCTCATCACCTCGGGGAGGTGAGGTTTATGGAGGTCATGTCCCACCCAAGCCCAGTGCAGGGGTATGAGAGGCAGACCCCGTGAGGATAAAGGCTCTTTCAGTTTGTCACAAGGGCAGAGAAGAAGGGACAAGCATTTCTAAAGCCTCTGGCTCCTTCCCCATCAATTCCCAAACAATCTCATCTCGCCACTCAGATGTCAGTTGGAAATCTCCTTCACTTTTTTATTTTAAAAATACCCAGCTTCAAAGCCACAGTGTTTGAAAACACTTTGTTTTCCACAAGTGGCAGGAAGCTCCCAAACAAAGCCCATTTATTTTTCACAGCTTCATCCCCTCAGCTATTAAATCCTGGGCACTACTGAATTCCTGAGAAGTTTGCTGGGGCCTGTGCACACACAGCACACGCAGCTCTAACATCCCCGTGAGTAGTTTGTGCTCTGCACCTCTTGTGTGGTGAACAAGCAGCTTTAGGTGTGCTCAGAAGGCGTTTCTGTGAGTCCTTCTGCACAACTTCATTGTGTTGAGTGCGTTACATAAACTGCTGCCACACAAAGGGATCCAGGCACTGGAGAAGCAGCAGGTTTGGGAGGTCAGGCAGGGATGGGCTGGTGGGGATGTGCAAGGAGAATCGATGCCAGGCTTTTTAACAACCACGTGTGTATCGAACAAAGCTTTTTAAAAGCTTTCCAGGCAGCAGTGGGCACCCCCTGTGTAATGTGATGGGGTTTGTCATGCCCGAAATAGGGATACGTGGAAGTGCTGACTGCCGTGCTCAGAGAGTGCTTGGTGTGTGTGTGGGTTCTCCAAACTGAGGTGTGAGGTTGGACTGTGGCTCCTGGCCACAGTGCAGTGGTCCTGCACTGCCTCCCCTGCTGAGGGCTCTGCCATGGCCATGGAGGCAGGAGGGTCCCAGTGGGATTCCTTCCTCTCTGGTGTCCACGCTGCCTCCGGACATCCCCTTGTGTTGCTGAAGAGAGATGTATCCCACTGCTCTGCCACCACAGGATGAGACAGGCAGCAAATAGGGTCAGCTGGAAAGGAGCAGAGGAGCTCGTGACCAGGAGAGGTGAAAATGAAGTAGCCCGAGCATGGGCAGAAAAGTTGTGTTCAGAAGTGTTGCTGGGGAATGTCACATTGCTTTGTGTTGCTGACAGTGCTGGAGCAGTGCCACTCACCTGCCAGCTCAGGGTGGGATCCCTGGGTCTGTGCATCTGGAGCTCCACGTGCTGGGTGGGAGCAGTCTCCGTGATGTCCCCCAAGCTGCCCTGGAGCAAGGGTCCCTCCCCGTGCCCAAGGACCCTGCAAACACGTTTTCAGGTGGAGGAAAGGCAGGCAGTTGTCTTGATTCCCTCCTTGACCCAAATTTCTGCCTCTTTGGAGCACTGCTGAGCTTCCTCTGCGAGGGCTGTGCAGGCACTTGCTCTCCACTCGCACGCAAACACTTGCTTGGAGGCTGTTGCCTTTTTGCAAGCTTTCCCAGCTGGAACACGCTGCTGTGGGGTTTGTTATTGCCTCCTCCTTGCAGTGGTGCTGAGCAGTCCCTGTAGAACATCCCCCACAGAGGGATCACCTCCTCCACACAGCCGGCTGCCCTTTGGCTCCGTGCTCTTGGGACCCGCTGGGAGGGTGGGAAGCACAAACCAGGATTACAAAGCAGCAGTGAGAGGGAAATGCCAGGGAGCCCTGGCCAGCCTTGGGCATTAAAATGCCATGGTTTTTCATCCCCTGGTATCCCCCCGCAGCGCCTCAGCTCATAACAAACCCTTCCGCTGCTGAGCAGCAATCCCACACAAATCCTTTGGTATAAAGCTGCTTCCCAGAGGGGTTTTAATAAACATTGGATGAAGTCTGGTGATGTCTGCTCTAGTTCCCTGTGCATCCCAGCACCAAAGAACCCTGTATTTTCACCTGCCCTCAGGGAGCAGCTCTGGCAGCGGTGAGCAGAGGTCACCAGCGTGGTTCTGTGCCCCCTGCCAGGCTGACGAACCAGCACGTGGTCCCAATTTAACCCTCATCCTCCTTCCTACAGGCGAGTAAACAGGAAAACTATTTTCCTCTTCACCTCCAGCCCCGGTTCCCTGGGCTCCTGCTGCCAGATGGCAGCGAGCAAAGGCTTCTCTGCCCATCCCTCCTGCCAGCGTGTCACGGCCGCGCCGCCGACGACGGAGGAAAACCTCCTTCCCAACCATCTCTCCAGTGCTTTGCACCATCTGCAGCAGGAGCCCACGGGGCTCAAGGCACTGCCTGAATGAGCAGCCTCCTTCCTAAGTGTAAAACTGGAAGCGAGGGGAGCTGGATCAGAGGCGACGGGTGCGTTTGAACTTGCTGCCTTCCCTGCGTGCAGCCAGGGTGGATCTCCACAGTATTGCTTCTTTTCTCCATCTCCCTTTGCTTTTTTCCAGTGTCTTTTGGCGGGTGTTAAAAGCAGCCTGGCCTCGGAAGACACGCTGCACGTAGCTTTTATAGGTGGCTGTGAGTTACCTGCTGGAGGAGCCCCAACACGGATGTTTGCTGCCTGCAAATGCTCTTTTGCTCATTTTTTTTGAGGCTGTTGCAGCTCCACAGTATTTTGATTGACCAGGGAAAGCTCAGCCTTGGCCAAAGAACAGCCATGAGCCCTTCTGGGGAAGGGAAGGGGGCACAGGGGGGTCCTGCCCATCCCCTTCCCCTCAGGGCTGAGCCCCACGACCATTCCCAGCTGTGGGAATGCTCATGTGCACTGTCACCCTGAGCCACATCAGGCCAGGAACACCCAGGCTGGGGGAATCTGTATCCCCCTGGGCTTATTTCCAGAAGGAAATAATCCAATTTCCCTCCTGTTTTTTTCTGTTTGCTTTGGTTCTGAACAGTTTTTTTTCCAATTGGGAAATGGGGGAAAGCATCCTGCTGTGTGAGAGGGCAACTAATGGACTGCAGAGCAGGGAACGCTCAGAAAATACACTGTATAATGTGTGACAACTGAGGGCTTCCATTCCTGGAGCTCAGCTCTTGCTCTGTGAGCAGCAATGGGACCAGTCCCTGCGCTGCAGAGAGGATGGGGGGCTCTTCCCTGCTGTTCTCCCAGTTTTAAACAAAAGCTGGGATGCTACAGGAGGCAGTGATGGTGCCCATGGCTCTGTGCAAAGTGCTGGTTAGGCAGCTCCCACAGGATCCCCAGCTTGAGGGCTGGGACACATCACAGGAAGAAAAACAAAATCGTGTCTGTGTCAAAAGCAAGAGCTGAATCTGCTCCTCTGATTTCCCAGGTGAGATCCCTGCCAGTGTTTAAAAAGGATAAATGAGACGACCTGGATAATTACAGGCTTGTCAGCTCCACTTCGATCCCGGGCAAACTGATGGAGTGGCTGATGTGGGAATTGATTAATAAAGAATTAGAAGAGAATAACATCAGTAAATGAAAGGGAAGGCATGAGTGTCTATCAACAGGTTAAAGGCAGGAGGTTTTGCAGAAGAAGATTTTTGGGGCAAAGCTGGCTGGTTTGGAGAGTGGGTTTGTGTGAGGTGTTTCACTTGGAAGACAAACAGAGTTGAAACCAGAGTGACCAGCCCAGCAGGGCATAGGATTTTGTGCCACCCAGCTGGATGTCACTGCAGGGGACTAGTTTCCTGTGCCTGCTGTCCCCGTCCCACCCCAGCTTCAAGCTGTGCCCCTCTGGACAAACAAAGTCCCATCCAGCCTCCCATTGGAGTCACATTCTCCTGGCCATGCATAGACCCAGCACAGAGCTGCTGTGAGGTAACCAGAGGACAGAAAACACCAGGAAAACGTGTTCCTGCCCTGCTCATTCCAGCATTCTGTGTCCCCCCACGTTCTTTTGGCCTCCTTGCTGCCAGGAAGGGATGTCAGCATCCGTGCAGGATCCATCCCAGTGCTGGCTGCAGTGCTTGCCTCCTTTTCCAGTTGCCATAGCAACAGACAAAGGCCTCTAAAGCATCGCAGTGGGGTGCGTGTCTAGGTCATGCTGGGGAGCAGGCAACCATTTTATAGTGATAATAAATTCAGGGAATTGGGAATTTGGCCGAAGTAGCACGCAAGGAAAGGACTTGAAAAGGCAGAATGGAGATAAATGAATGAAAATAATTTTATGATAAATGGCCATACGCTGTGCCCAACCTGACTGAAATCCTTCTCCAGAGTTCAGGCAAAAGGGTCCGGGAACACAGATTGTAAGGAATTATTTGTCCCCGAAGCCTGGAGACAGAAAGGCAAAGGCAGCACCTGAAAGTGTTTAGGGACTATTGGGTTTCAAAAAACCTTCATTATCTTCAGTCCCTGCGCTGTCTGGCTGTGAATTGCTGCTGGTCAAAGATTTGCCATCTCTCCATTTGCATGACAGGAACCGGAGAGGAACCAAATCATCGGAGACGAGAGCTGGCCAAGCAGAGCCAGCCCTCTGAAGGTCATTGAGCATCTGCTGGAAATGTCTGCACAGGGCATGGAGGTGGATGGCTCAGTGGAACTCTACAGATCCCTGAAGGTCTCCCAAAGCAGCACAGGGCTGGGGGGTCTGGGAGGTCCCCTGGGATCTTGGGGAGCTCCTGGGTCAGCTGCTGTTGGCAGAAGGTTGATTTCTGGAGCTCTCACCCACGTGTTCATACTTGGCTGATCCTCCTCTGCATTGCGGGGTGGAGATGCTCTCCTGCTCCAACCTGGGATGCTGCTTGGGTGCTCCCCACCACCCTGGCACACTTCCTCCATTTCCTGCCAGACCTATGTGCTATGCAGCATCTTTCTTGCTTGTTTTCCCCTGCCTGGTGAAGCAAAAGCAAACTCTTTGCCAAGTCCCTCTTTGCTAACAGAGCCCATCCCCTCGGTGTTCGCAGCAGCTTAAACACATCCAGATCCTACAGCAACACTGTGGCAGCAGGAAAACGTGGGCAGTTGGTTTGGGAGATGGTGGCAGGTCACTGACTAGAGCTGGCACCCAGGGCAGCAGCATCCTTGCACGCTCCAGTGAGGATGAGGGGGCTGAAAAATGGGAGGAATCAGGTGTAGTAGGCAATCTCTGTGTTTTCCCAGCCCTCAGAGCACTAAGGAAGGAGGCTGTTGGGTGATGCAGCCCTCTGTTCTCCCCCAGCCCCACACTGCTGGCATGGCACAGCAAGGTCCATGAAGCCCAAGCAGGCATCCCCCTCCCAAAACCCTTCTCCATCCTTCCCCTAATTGAGACTTGAAATGCATTTTATCTCACCGTGTCCTCTTGGCTTCTAGAAGCAGAATTTCTCATGCTGATTTAATCACCTCATTATGTCAAACAAGTTCAGGTTATTGTGAGGATGGCTAATAGGTGCCAATTTATACCTCCTGGCAGCACAAGGCCTGTGCTTTGCCTCAGCACTTGTTTCTTGGCAAGACAAAGAAAGACTTGAGCTTGTGCTTCATGCTGCAAACAAGGTTCAGCTGGGACCTGGGATATCTGGTGCTGGTGTTTTTGCTTTCAGCTGCTGCTCAGTTTGGTTTAACAAGGTAATGGTAAGAACGGGGAAATTACTGAGCTGGGATGTGGCCGGAGCTCAAGCCAGGCAGGCACCAAAATCTGCAGCAGCTCTTCCCTGCTGCCACCTCCTTGAGCAGGGAACCAGCTGTGGGGTGGGGGCTGCTCCCTCCTGGGACTGAGCCCTTTCCAAGGCTCTCACCACTCCCAGAAACCAGATTTCCACTTGTGTGTTCCAGCAGAAGGGATTAGACTTTCCCTGTCCTTCTGTAGTCCCATCCACAGCCCTGGCCACAGGGCACCTTTCCCTGTGCTGGCTTGAGACATCTCCTCTCTTTTCTAGGTGCAGGAGGATGATGGGGAGAAGGGTTGGAAAAGACCTCTAAGATCACTGAGTCCAACTGTTAACCCAGCAGATGCTCAGCTCCTGGAGCCAACGTGGCTGTTGGCATGTGGGTGCTTCTCCCAGAGGAGGCAGTGGCATATTTAGCATCTCTTTCTCTGGGAGGGCTCAGAGGGAGCCCTGGGTGACAATCTCACTCTGCCAATGCTCTTCTTGGGTGGAGCAATTGATGCCAAGACACAAGGATGGGTAAGATATGGGTAGGGGAGCTGGAGGGACCCCAGCTTCTGAAGCAGACGTGACCAGGGAGGCCCAGCCCTGGGGTCCCACTGCTAGCTGATGGTGGTAGATGCCCCTCTGAAGCTTCCTACCTCTTCCAAGCAGATGCTGGTAGCTATTCCCAACCAAGCCAAAACATAGGGCATCTCATGCTGCTCACACCCAAGCCCTTTCCTCGGAATGGGATTAGGGAAGGGGAATGTTTGCTCTATTTCAGGTTATGCTTTGTTCCGGAAAGCTTCTCCAACTGCACAGAGTGTCTGACGCTATTTTGAGGTCCCTTTCCTTCCCTGCCATCCCCAGAGGCTCCTCGCTGAGCACTGGAATAGAAAAAAACAGATTATTGCTACATCTTGCTGAGCTTCTCTCTTTCATACTAAAGAAAGATACTCTGGCTTGCTCGGGAGTGGGGGTGTGCTTTGGAAGAGAGTCAAAGCCAGACATGCCAGGAAAGAATTGGATTTTTTCCTCAATGTCTTCCCAGGATGCTGCCATAGCCAGTGGGAAGGTGTCCCACCATGTCCCTGCATGCCCTCTGGGCTGCCCCAGGTCCTGCTAAAATCCAAAAGCCTCTCTTGAGACGTCTCTCCATCTGCTCCAAAAGGACGACGCTTCCCCAAGAGCAGTGGGAAGGACCACGGGAGCCTGGTATGGAGGAGTGTGGAGCCCTCGCTGCTCCACAGTGGTGGGAAACCCACAGGTGGTGGGTTCCTGTGAAACTTGCATGTCCTACCCATAAAAAACTTGGGAAGGGACGGATTTGCTGGCTGCAGGGAGTCAGGATCCCGTGTCTCCACTCTGTCGCTCTGTGTCATCCATCGTTTCCTGAACGTTGTGGGTTGTGCATCAAAATGGAGCATCAACCATCCCTCTGCTTCTTTCCTAGTACCCTTGACTCTCCTCAAATCCCAGTTTTCTTTCTTTGACATGTACAGTCAGGAACAGCTGTGGGATAAGTGTCTTTCCAAGCGTGTGGCATTGGATGGAGCCAGGACTGAGAAGGACTGAATGACCCTGGGCAGCTCTTGGAACTTGTAATTTACATTTTTTTAACCCACTCTTGGCACTTGTAATTTAGGGTTTTTAATCCATGGGAGCTCAGCACCATCCTGAGAGCCACAGGGTGGGTAACACCTGGCAGGTCCCCTGCCACTGTCCCACCATGTCCCACCACTTCCCACTGCATCCCTTGGAGTGCCAGAGCTGCCTCCCACCTTTCCCTGACCCTTCCCAAGGGAGGGAAGGAGTTTAAAGCTGAAGACTTCAGAGATGATTTATTTCAGCCACTTATTTTAATGATAATTTAAATTAGCAGAGCAGAAAGCTTGGGTTGAATGATCCACTTTAATCTTGTTTCTCACTTGTAGGTTTTATTTACCTTCTTAACTTGATTCTTCTTTGTTGGTAACCTGCAACCTTCAGGTTTTATTCTTCTACAACTCTTCTATTTCGCTAAACAGAAGAAAACACTTTATGTGTCTGAGGTTACTTAGGCAATTATGTAGCTTAATGCACATTTATAGCAATTCTTTGTGTTTGCATTTTATTATGTTATAATATAGGGAATGATGCATTTCTTTTTTATGAGATGATTATTAATTTTGGACTCACAATGTGTGCCATGGTCTATTTGGATGGAAATTGGTTTTCAATTTAAGATGCCCAAAAACAGCATCAAAAATGGGTTTTATTAGTTAAATAGAACTACTTAAAATGTGCTAGCTACAGATGGAAAAATTAGCTTATCTGAGCATGCATTTAAAACTGATTTCCTAAACAAGATAAGCACGATCTGCTAGGAGGGAGCTGAGTTCTTTGGTCCCAATTTTCATATTCTTTATGGGCTTAAAATTAATATATTACTTTGGTTTTATTCACAGGCAGGAAAGGGCAAATGAGCTTTTCCATTTTTCCTCATCCCAAGTTCCCTGGGTTTGCAATGACTAAATTAGTGGGAAATGTTGATGCAGAAGGTATTTATTTTGCAGAGAGGCTTTTATTTTGCCTGCAGTTTCGGAGGGTGATAATGCTGGTTGGTGCTGAATCCATGCCTTGATCCACTAAAACTTCAGTGGTTTTAGAGCTTCTTTATAGAGCTGGCAGCAACCATGTGCTGCTTCGTGTTTTTATACAAGCTACTAAAATTACTGTAGGTTACATCTCAACAATAAACTTGATTTTTAATAAAGAAGTGTGCTTAAGGTAAAGAGAAACTGCTCTAAAACTAGAAACACTCTAAAAATAAAGGTGGAAACCCAATGTGGCAGAGCAGGCAGGGAGCACTTCAGCCCCTAATCTTTCCAGATACAGAAATTATTACTATTATTTGCCTTGCCACAGCACAGAGTCCAGTCCATAACTTCTCTTTCTCCTTCCCAGGAAGGGGAATTTTTCCCCATTTGCAGGTCAGAGCCGACAGTAATTGCCCACCACTGCCTGGCTGGGGTTTTCACTTTAACAATCCCACACAAAATAAATGGCCTCGTGTTGTTATCAGCAGTTTTCTGCACACCAGGTCTGGTGGGTTATATTATCTCACAGAAAAGAATCCAGTGTGTTGAACACAAAGAGGGGCAGGGCCACCTTAATAAAGATAATGGATTATTTGCATCATGCTAATAAAAATCCCCCCTCAGTGGGTAAAATCTCTCCTTTTGGAGAGGCTGGAGCTGTTTTCAGGGCACATCCTGCAGCTTTGCCCCTAAAGACAGCGATGCTGGAAGGGAGCTCCCAGGGCTGTGGCTCCTTCTGGCACCCTGGGTGTGGGGGAATTATTTGATATTTCCAGGGATGCGACTCCTGTGAACTCAGGGATGCCAGAGGACCAGCCCCCGTCCCCATCACAACCTGGGGATGTTCTGGGACCTCCTTGTGGATCTGGCTGCAGATGCACCATCTGCCTCCATCCCTGGGCATCGCTCCCACTGCAAAAAAATTTAATAATGAAAAAAAAAGGCAGAAGAAGGAAAACAGGAAAACAAGGCACTTCTGTGCTCTCGGTTCTGCGGCAACTGGCAGCAGTTTAATGTGTATATATCACTAGTGCTGTTTTATGAGCTCCAGTCCTACTGGCATAATTTTTTTAAAATCCCTTTTCCAGTGTAATTGCTGTTTGTTTTGTCATTTCTCAGTGGACAATTACAGTTCAAAAACAAGAGTGCCTTTGAAGATTGCAGGCGGCGTGCTCGGGCTTCATTAACACACTATTAATACTCCATCGAAACACACTTGAACTCCACCTGCCTGGGGCCTGGGACATGAAAATCTGGCTTTGCAAAGCGATGATTATTTGATCTATTTAAAATACTCACAGTATCACTCTGGTCTCCTGGATACATCTCAACGTCAGCAGTTTGGGAGGCTGAAATATCTCCTGCAGGTTTGTTCCGTTACTCGATCATTCAGAAAAACCCACTGCAAAGGATAAGCCTTATTTATTTCTTTTTCTGCAGAAGAGAAGGGGAGAGACAAAACCTGACTCAGGCTTGACACAGGATGGGGCGCTTTACCTGTGCCAATATTGGGATTAAAGTAATAGGAAGAATAGAAAGAGATTTTGATTCAAACAAACATTTCTCCAGCCAAAAGCAGCTGGGGTCACCCCACTGAGCCTGTCAGACAATGCCTTTAGGAGTGTATTGGAAGACTTTCCAAGCCCTGAAGCTGCAGTGATGTCAAGAATGGGAAGATCCGTTAAAAAAAAAAACAAACACAGAGAGAAAATAAGAAAGTTTCCTGACTAGCTCAGTTTTAAATTCTTACCGTAAGGAAACATTTGCCCTGGCAAATCAGGTTAATTGTTCATCAGGAATGTTCTTCCTAATTAATATTATTCCTTGCTCATGAATAAACCTGTTTGCTGGAAACTGGTGCTCGGGGCTGTTGCCAGATCCATGCCCTGCCCCTGATGCAGCTCCCAGCAGGGCTGGGGAAGCATCCACCACACCGAGCTCTGGCCTCAACTGGGAGCTCGGAGCTCAACAATCAGTTGTCAGAAAGATGCAAATGTGGCTCTGGACTTGTGTCCCAGGACAAAGAGCTTTTCCCAAAGGGAAGGAAAGGCTTTTCTTGCTGCTGTGCAAATAGGGTAAATGTCCCTGTAGCAGGAAGGTGTCTGCTCGAGGCTGTTGGAGCTGGTAGTGGTGCAGGGACCAAACCCTCCAGTGGGAGCAGGGTAGCGATGGGCTGCGTTCCTGGGAGATGCTGGGCTGGGATAAACAGCTGTGCCAGACCTCCAGGAGAGCTTGGGCATAATGGAGTGGTTCAGTGCATGTGTAGGTACAAGATTCTGGCCACTTTTCTGCGATTTCCAACATGCTCCTATTGCAAAGTGCAACCCTGGAGCCCCAGCCCTGCCCTCCTTCACCGCTCAGCATCGCTGGGCAGGGCGAGGAGGTGATAAAGAGGCTGGATGGAAAAGGAGAAGGGAAAAGGGAGCTGCTTGAAACAGCTGCCATTAAGCCATTCTTTAAAACCTAAAAAAGCTTCCTCCAGTCAACCTGACGAGGCTTAAGAGACTGTGTCTAGCAGGGAGGCGAGCAGCCCTGGAATTACAGCACAGTAATTGCTTGGTACTTACAGTCCAGGTCTAGAAGATCTCCAAGTAATAACTCATTGGAAGGATATTGAGCTCGCATCACAAAGAGGAAATATGGTCTCCAAACAGGCAGCTAATGGCATGCAATTTATCTGATGGCAAATCACCCACGTTCATTACTCTCTGCAGCACAGCCAGAAAGAGAAATACAAAATTAGCTGAAGGAGAGAGGGAAGGAGGGAAGGACACATTTCCTTCCAGCATTTCTGCAAGGTGGCTCCTGAAATCTGTGCAGCAGCTATTTGCACCCAGGGCTGCTGCCAACACAACCCAGCCAGGAAACATCACTTTATGTGCATCTTCCTCCCTGGAGACAAGAAAAATATTTTTGGCTATATTTTCACACTATTCAGAGTTCTTGTTGAGAAAAGCCTTAGCATTCATCAAGGAAAACCTAGGACTGGTGGAAGTTGTATTGTTCTTGCTCATCTCTGCCAGTGCCATGGCTCCAGGGGTGAACAAAGACCAGATACTCTTTTATGCCCTTCCAGCTCCTGAGCGTCACCGTGCTGAGGCTGGGAATGCCTTATAGCTTCCTCTGCTTTATAGTTTCCTTCCTCCCTGCTTCTTTTGCTCTTTTCCAGGTATTTCTGGTTGAGGAAATGTCTTGCTGGCTGCCCCTGGCTTTTCCTGAGGGATGAGTAATGTTTTCCAACCAGTGATGTGGGTGCCTGGCAGGGGGACTGGCCAGTAGGAGATGCAGGGTGAGCCCAGGCAAGGAACACCCCAACTGAGCACCCCTAGAAAATCTCTGTATCCATCATCCTTGGGAGAAGAGACCAACCCCCACCTGGCTACAACCTCCTTTCAGGTATCTGGAGAGAGCTTTGAGATGAAATGTAGCAAAAGTCACTGGTTGGTGCCAAAAAATCCTCCTTTGTGCCACCAGCTGCTGTTGAAACTCCTGAAGGACTGACCCCTGCCCAACACTTGCAGAGGATCCATCCCCCAGCAGCAGCCCCCGGGCATTGCTGAGCATTGTCAGGTTGCACACACTGAAAGAAAAAAAATGCTAAGTTTAGTTTCCATGTCCTTGCAAAGCAGAGCAAGTTCCTTCACCAATTAATTATCCTTCATCTTAGAGTTACACAGGAAGATCGGGGAAAAAAACTGTAGAGCTTCTTAACACCTAATTTGCCTTCTCTAGGTAATCAGAGGGGCAAAGTGAGTTGGGGTATGTTTGACTGAGGCTGCTGTGAATTTTGCCTCCTGTTTTTTGATGGCCAAGAGGAAGTTATAAAACTGACATAACCTTGATTTCTTGGGAGGGGATGCTTTGTTTCAAAAAGCACCTTTTCCTTCCCACATGACTATGAGAATGATCTAGAAACAATGTGAAATCTTATTTCCGGTTAGTCACAGACAAAACACATCCAAGTCATCATTTCATGCTTGGAAATTTGTCATTTTAATGTGACTGGAGATCCTGATACAGTTCTGAGCTGTCACCAACTGGTGTCAGGGTCAAACCACTGCTGGGACTTTCCTGCTGCAGTGGCTCAGCCCTCTATTCCATCTAATTGTGTGCCTGGAAAAGAAACCAACAGCTCAGGGCACGGAGGGGAAACACCTTTTTCTTCCCTTGCTTGCCCACCATCTCTTTTGGAAGGTGCTCTGCTCCCCTCCAGCGAGGTGGCTCAGCAGCACTGCTGCTATTTTCTGCTTCTCATCCTGTTTTCTCAGATTCCCAACCAACTGCCATTGCCTTCCCCTTGGACTGGTGCATTTTGGTGATGGATAGATGTCCTTGGAGTCCAGAGATGGAAATTAATTTGAGATGTATTTTGGTGACAGACAGATACATTTTGGTGATGGACAGATGTCCTCAGAGTCCAGAGATGGGAATTAATTTAAGATGCACTTTGGTGATGGACAGATACATTTTGGTGATGGACAGATGTCCTCAGAGTCCAGAATTAATAAATTAGGGTAAATTTGGGGGCAATTTCAACAGTCTGTTCCTGGAGACCTTCCCAGCAGGGCTGGCTGCTGGCAGGAGTCCTGCCTGGCTCAAGCCACCACCAGCTGTGGGTGTGAAGTTCCACGTGGCACGAGCCACGTTGCCCCAAAGGCTTCACCACCCCACAGCAGAGACCTCCAAATTTCATTCCCATCTCAAAGATTCCTGCCACAATTTTTAATTCTCTAGGGATCAGCAAGGGTGATGTCTCAGCCTTGGTGGGGGGGCAGTGGGACAGCCCAGACCCCGGGGACTGCCAGGGAAGGCAGAGGGATGCTGGTACCTGTGGTGGCTGTGTCTCCCCATCCCAGGAGAGCCAGGCTGGATTCACAATGGGAGCAATAACTTGCAGAGTGTGTGCCAAGCCAGGAACATTAAGGATAAATCACTCATAACTGGGAAGACGATAATAACAGAAGCCTCTGGGGAAATCTGTACTGCTGAACAGCAGCTTTTATTAGTTTTTTCTTTTTCACTTGAAGTCACTTAACGAACCCTCATGTTGAAATCTTCAGAAAGACTCACCTTAGGGGGTATTGGGAAATATTGATAAATAGTGCTTGGCACTTCTGAGGCTCTCAGAGAGTGGCACTGACACTGTCAGAGCAACTGGACTGGATGCCTCTGTGCTCTCCCACCCTCCATGGCTCTTCCTACCTGCCAGGTGCAGGCATGGTCCAGCAAGAGGTCAGCATCCCCCAGCCCAGCACTCACACCCCTTGCTGGAGCCTGATCCTCAGGGAAGGGGCTGTTAGCTCAGCAGGAAGATGCATTTAATCCCAAACTTTCCCAAGTAGCAATATATTAGCTGTAAAACAGCTTCCACACTTTATTTGCTGGTAATTTACAGCCCACACTGCGAGACAGTGTAATATTTGCAAGCAATTAAACAGAGGATGACTCAACAACAGCCACCTCGGGTCAGATTTTCAAGTGTTCATCGTTCATAATTAAGAAGGGATTTGGGAAGCAGTGGCTGCTGCCCCACTTCCAGCACTGCTCTGTCCCTGGCAGCTCCTGCCATCGGGCCTTGGGGGCTCTGGGCAGATTTGCTGATGGAGGACGAGGAGGTATTTATTAAAGATGGGAGAAATGGTCCCAAGGAGCTCTAAGCAAAGATGCCTGACAGTCAGAGCAAGGGAGGTTTTTGGATGGGGTCTGGGGTGGTCCCAGCCAAGCCTTGCTGGCTGCAGCCCCTCACCTAGTGCACGAGGGGGACTAATGCAGAGGGAGGATTCCATGACATCCCTCAGGCTGCTGCCCTATTCCAACAGCCTGGCACCTCCAACCCTTCCACTCTGTGCCTCCCATCCCAGACTCCCTGGCCAGCTCGGCTGCAGGCGGTGAAGAAAAGCAAGGAGGATTTCTTAAGCTTGGCTAAACCCCCAGCAGAGACCGTGTGTGCAGACTCCTGGATTTTCCAAGCCTTTCATGGGTGAAATCGGGATGCTCCGGCACGAGGCAGGACCGGGAGCTGGCTCTGCCCTCCTGCCAGCTGGGGCTCTGCTGCCAGAGCTCATCACTGTCTGCTCTTCCCAGGAGATACAAAGAGGAAGTGTTTGACTTGGCTTTTACATCTCTCAGCAGAGATCCTCGCTGTGCTTTGGGCGTGTGACGTGTCACTGCCGATGCTGTGACAACAGAGCCGGGGGGTACGAGCTGGGAAACTGAGGCACAGCACTGAAGTGGCACCTTGGCTGAGCCAGCAGGGCCAGTGGCTGTGCCAGCAGCATTCCTGGATGTCACCAGGCTGGGGACAGCCCAAACCTCCTGGCCCAAGGCAGTTTGCCTGTTGGGTTTCCTGCTGGCCAGGTGGGGTGACCCTGGACTGCTCTCCTCTTCCACCCGAGGGATATTGCACCTTCCCCCCCTTTTCACCATGTCCTCCTGACTCCTTGATCCTTCAAATAGCTCCATTTACTCCTCTGCTGCTCATTCTCTGTGTTAACCTTGCTCCAGAAAATGAGTCTATTTACCATCTGCTTTTTCTCATCACTGCTGGCAGCAACCAAGCAACACCCTGGGAAGAGATGGGGGGCTGGAAAGGGAAGAAATGGGAGGGCACTAATATGGAAGTGGCAGCCCAGGGGGGCACCTGGCCTACGGGGAAGGGTCTCTGGGTAGATAAGGGTTAATGGCCCTTCCTGACTCGGAGGGAAAGGGAGAAAGGTGGTTGGCATTTCCTTTCTTTTTTCAGGTAGAGAGAGGCCAAAGTCAGGTGGTGCACGTGGGCAGTGCAGGGCTGAGGGCAGCCCCAGCTGGGCAAGGCTGGCTGCCCCATGGATTTCCTCCTTTGGCCCATGGCTTTTCCACCTGCCCCAAGTTTCAGAGGAGTTTTGATGCTGCTGCAGGCATCCTGGTGCCTTCAATCCAGAGATACTTCTGACCCCAGAGCTCTGAGGTTGTGGCACAGGTCTGTCTCTGGAAAAGACTGGTGAGTCAGGGGTTACATCCACTTCTTGTCTCAGGTGGGAGCTGCCTTCCCTCTTCTTGGCTGCTGAAATTGCCCTCTTGTGTGTGCTGGCTCCAAGCCAGGCTGCCAGGGGCTAAAACTGGAGCTGGTTTGGGAGCAGGGATAGGATGGTGAGAGCAGCCACCTCATCTCTGCCACAGGATGGGCAGGGGGACTTGAATCCAGCAGGACCCTGGAACTGGCTGTAGCTGATGGAGAAAGGAGGGGTGGCCTTTGGAAATGGGGTTAATAGCTAAGGAAACAGCCTTGTTGAATCTTTGGAAGGGGGGGAAACCTTTTCTCACTCTCCAGGGACAGCTAGCAGGGCTGGGATCCTCATCCCTTGGCTGGCAGGGGCCTGGGTACCCCAAGGAACATGATCCCCTGGATCTGGTGGGCAGACAGCAGTGCTGGCTGAGACAAGGCTCCTGCTCATGACTCAGGTACACAGGAGAAAGCAAACATGGACAGAAGTAAACCTGCCTTGCTCTGCCTTGTGGCCCCTGCTGTAAATAAACAGCATTTCACAGCCAGGGATAAAATGCTGGAATAAATCACAACAGCCCCAAGAGCAGGTACAGCTCCCTGGCCACAGTGGGTGGGCAGGGACATCACTGCTGGCAGGGCTCAGCTGAGTTGTCACCCCTCGAGGTGACCTTGTGCCCTTCCCCTCCTGGGCATCCCTGCTTCCCAGACAGCCCCTGCTCCTTGGCACCTTGCCCAGCAACTTCCAATGATTAAAGGAAACCCCAGTGCTGGTCTATATAAGAGATGCTGATTTAACAGTTTTGCCATAAACCATTGTTCATTGTCTGGGTTTCACTGGATGACCTGGGCCCTGTTGAAGAAGTGCTATTTCTTCAGCAGTCAGCTGTATTTTAATAAGTTACATTACTGGTAAAACACCCCCAGAGAAAATCCAAGCATTGTTCCATTCATCAGCCACGGCAAGTTCAGAGTAAAAATATTCCAAGGTGAGGTAATGTGCTGTGACACTGTGCAAGTTAATTTATAAAAGAATTAACTGAGTTTAGAAGAGAGGATGAAACTCCATTCTCCAGCCAGCCAGGATTGGAGTGGCCCTAAAGTGAAATGTACTGGTAGAAATAACAATTCTTCCTTAAAACATGGGTTGTTTTGGGGGTAGGTTTTGTTGTTGTTGTTGTGGGGAGGGTGTTGGGGTTTTTTGTGTTTTGTTTTTTTTTTTTTGGTGTGTGTGTTTTTTTTTTTAATTATTGTTTTTTGTGGGTTTTTTTGTTTTGTTTGTTTGTTTGTTTGTTTTTAAAGTTCAGGTGCTAAAAGTGCAATGAGTAGAACCAGAGTTTAAGTGGAAGGGCAGCTCCTTGGGCTGGTCAAGCCAGGGAACTTTTGGTGTTGGGTAATTCCCATCAGCTGGAGCACTGCTACACGTCTGGCTGTTAATTAAGTAATGTTAATGAGAGCTCTGGGATGGTAGAGGACATCAAAGGCTTTCCTGGGCTATGACTTCCCTGCAGAGCTGCCCCAGGAGCTCAGGTCTCTGGAGCACCAGGTCTCTGGAGCTTCAGACCTCTCCCAGCCAAAGTTCACAGGTATTTGGCCACCACGAGCACCCTGTGTGCTGTGAGGTTCCCAGTGGGGAGGGGACACGAGCACTGCTGTGTGTCCTCTGCCAGCAAAGGGTGCTGCAAGCTGCGGGTGCCAGCTCTAAAAGGCCTGGAATGCAGTTATCCTGAGACTTCCATGCTGGTTTCTGTGGCTGCACTTCCCTGGGTGCCTGTAGGACATGGGATCTCTTATGGGAAAGAGATGGCACCTCCTTGGGCTCCTCTTCCCTTCCCAGTGCAGGTCCTGCTCAGTGCAGCCAGAGATCTGGGCACATCCCACGGTGAATCTGTGATGCCTGGGCGGGGACACACAGGTGATGCTCCCCCTGGGCCCTGGGCCTGGCTGCAGGGATGCCCTGGTTCTGTACACCTGAGCTCCCACTGACAGTGACTGATGGAGCCAGGGATGACCATCCAGAGCTTTTATTCCAATGAATGTTTGCAGATTTGTCCCCCTTATCTGGCAGCTTTCGCCCCGGCTTTGCAAAAGCAGTGAGGAGTCTCTATTCTGGAGCTGTTTTTCAACATAATGATTTATAATAGATGAGGAAAATGAAACTGCTGGAGGAAGAGAGGCCCAGTCTGGGCGCTTGGATGGCCTAATGAAGTCCCATCCAAGTTCCCATTTGTTGTCAGCTATTAATTCTCCCTCTGATTCAGTCCCCAAATTACTTTCCCTAGAACTGAATCTAAATATGAAAATCAATTAAGAAGGGAACAAGTAGCTACATCTGGGAGAGGAGGCAAATATAATGACAAATCACCTGGTTCCTTTCGAGCATGCAAATTAACATTTAGAGTGTATTTTGAGGAAGGGGAGCTTGGAAATGCTGCTTCACAGAAACTGCTAGATCAATTTTCCAAGCCTGAGTGCTAGAGATTCTTCAAAGTTACCGAGGGCTCTGTCTTGGGATAAAAATATAAAAAAGACAAGAAATCAATGCTGATAATTAATTTAGCAGAATCTATTCGTTCTTTCTCCTTCCAGTCAATGCAAAGAGAAAATCATACAGGAGCTGAATTTTACATTTCCACAGAGATTGTGCCGGGACAAAATGAATAAATGCTCATAAATTAGTTCAAAAGCTCTGCAACATTGTTGGAGTGGGGCTTTTTAATTAACTGGAGGAATTTGTCATCACTTTCTCCCCTGCCCTTGTGAGGGACAGCGACTGCCATCCAACGTGCTTGGGCAGCCCAGCCCTCCTGAGGTGATGCAGGTACAGAGCAGAATGTGGAAGAGCTTTAAGCTGGAAAACATCGGTTCCCCAGCCTCTTTTTTAAGGGAGTTTTAGGTCACCTGGTGCTCAGTTTGATGTGCAGCCAATGCATTGCAAAGTCCAGCCTCCACATTGGGAGCTCATGTCCCAACCAGGATCCTTCATGTGTCCTGCAAACAGGAGCTGACTGGGAGTTTGTGGGATTAATCTCCTGGGAACAGACTTCTTTGTAGGGCTTGTTGTGACAGGACAAGGGAGGATGTTTTTAAATTAAGAGGGTTGATTCAGACTAGCTATGAAGAGAAAATTTTTTATTAAGAGGATGGTGAGGCTTTGGCACAGGTTTCCTCAGGGAGGTGGTGGATGCCTCATCCCTGGAAACACTGAAGGCCAGGTTGGATGGGGCTGTGAGCAACCTGGTTCAGAGGAACATGTCCCTCCCATGGCAGGGGGGTTGGACTAGAGGAACTTTGGGGTCTCTTCCAACCCAAACCATCCTGTGATTCTATAGATACCTTGAGGTTTTGTAGGGTTAGTAAATAGTTTAGGGGGGTTGCAGGGTTAGTAAATAGTTT